>NC_141693.1:1106217779-1106572085 GCF_964263255.1 Lissotriton vulgaris
TTGCTTTGTGGTAGGACTGGATAGGAAAGTACAGGTGTTGGGCATTGGGGAAGGTCTAGCGGCAGCAGCTGAACAGAATGTGAGCTGTATCTGGTGTGGCCCATTGGCATCTAAACATTCTCCTGGCATTGACTGTGAGGAGTGCAGATGAGTGGTAGCGCTAGACATTAGGAGAGCCAGGGGCCCTGTTGGTGTAGGTGTCAGGCTTGCGGACATGTGCAGACAGGCCTGACATTGGTGCGCTGTTGGAGTGCTAGATTTGCAACGACGCAGCGCATACAAGTAAATAGGCTTGGGGCAAGGGACAAGCAGCTGTGAGGCAATGTAATTCACATTGATGCTGGTCATTTTTTCAGAAGCTACACATGGCAAACATTTATCCAAAGGTAGCCCAAATCACACACCACAAAACTGTTAACACTTCCCACACAGCATGTATAACTACTAATGGACACATCTCTCCATTACATGTTACAGGTGATCAAGTATATGCACTCACTCCATGGATGATGACACCCCTCCGAGCCATCAACACCCAGGCCCAGAGGCAGAATAATTTGGCCCTTGGACGCACCAGGGGCATTGTGGAGGACACATTTGGCATGCTAAAGTCACGTTTCCGGTGCCTTGACATCACAGGTTGAAGAATGTTGTACATCCCATGTATCGTGTGCAAGATTATCATAGCATGTTGTGTATTGCACAATATATGTGTACGCACCAATGCCCCATGGATCCGTGTACCATATGCACCATACAATGATCAGGAAGGTAAGGAAGATGAGGCAGGTGGAGCACACCCCACAGCTTCTGCAGCAGGAACAGCCCGAAGGAACAGAATCATAAACAATTTCTTCACCTGAGCACGTCACATCGTGACTATCCTTAGCAAACATATATCATTTCAAAATGACCCCAAGCAGTGTAAAGGTAAATAAAAACACTACACACATACCCTGTGTGCATGTTTCTCCTCCGCATGAGTACATCACTCTGACAAGTGTAAGTGTAACATTAAGTGGTAACAATATCACAATTTCAAACTGATGGTGGACATGTCACCTCTGAACAGAGATGCTGTTTAGGGTGCCATTTGTTCTAAACTAGACATGTTAGGGTGTCAAATGTACGAAATTCTACTTTTCAGTGTGTCATATGTAGATACAAAATTACATATAGGGTGTCAATAGTGATACACTATGAATATCAGGGTGTTATATGGTTTCAAACATGAAATTAAGGGTGCCTTTTGGGGTTAATTATGAAATTTAGGGTGTCATTTGGGTTCAAATATGAAATTAAGGGTGTCAATTGGGGTCAAATATGAAATTAAGGGTGTCATTTGAGGTCAAATATGAAAGTAAGCTTGTCATTTGGGATCAAATATGAAATTACGGGTGTCATTTGGGGTCAATTATGAAATAAAGGTGTCATTTGGGGTCAAACATGAAATTAAGGGTGTCATTTGGGGTCAATTATGAAATTAAGGGTGTCATTTGAGGTCAAATATGAAAATGTGGGTGTCATTTGGGGTCAAATCAACCTTTTTGTGGTGTTCTCTGGGACAAGAAATGAAATTTCATCTAAGACTGTTCATCTGTGTAAGAACTTGCACTTAGCGTGCAAAACTGCCCGCAATTCCGAAAATGCGATGTATTTTTCATACTAGCGATGGAAAATACATTGTTAAACACATTGAACTATACGAAATGTTACCCCAAAGCATATTTGCATGCAGATTTTTA
Source organism: Lissotriton vulgaris (assembly GCF_964263255.1). Lineage (NCBI taxonomy): Eukaryota > Metazoa > Chordata > Amphibia > Caudata > Salamandridae > Lissotriton > Lissotriton vulgaris. Next base: position 1,106,219,525 of record NC_141693.1, read on the forward strand.
TCGCTAAGTAAAAAAACGGTCTGCAAACACACAGGAAGTGATGTCTGCATGCTTCCTGTTTACTGGGGGAGTGCTGTGCACTTTCACTTTCTCTTTTGAGCACATTGCTGGTGATTGAAGAGAGTGCTGGAGGTGTTTGGTGGTGCTTGCTGCAGATTGTTGATTTGGAGAGAGTTGCTGTGTCCTGTGTCCTGTTGATAGTTTCCCTGTGCAGTATGGTGTACTTGTTTTTACGGGTTTTATAGTCTCTTGTCTTCAATATTGTTGGGTGTTTGTCTTGGGGTAGTTAACTTACTTTGTAGTTGTTGGGTCTGTTATATTGGGTTTTGATTTGTGGCAGTGGGTTTAGGTGTGTGCATGGAGATGGTGGGTGTGGGTAGGAAGGGCAGGATGTCAGAGGGGGCATTGGGGGGCTTCTTCTGGGTGATAAATTATTTCCTGCCACGGATGGTTGCGATGGGAGGCTATATCCTCTCCGAATATGATATCAAGATGCAGAAGGTCAGGTGGGAGCGGGTGCAGGTGCTGGACAGAACTGTGCGCCAATGGAAGCACCACTGGCAGGATTGCTTGGCCCATGAGGGTGACCTGTTGGACCACCTGGTAGTCAATGTTGGCCTACAGTGTGGTAAGTTTAAACCCCAAATTTAGTTATGAACACTGTAATGTAAAGCCAGAATTTACATGTGTGACACACTGGTGTCCAAGTGCAAATGCAAGTGCAAAAATGTGGCAGAGTGAGGCGGGAGACGTAATGCATTCCCATGTAACGTTGGCACATCAGAAAAACAATGCAGCATCATATTGACAAGTATAGGGTGCAGGTTGGTGTTATCCACTGTGCTTGTGCAACACTTACCACTGTAGTGCCAAGGCTGGCACCATTGTGAAATACTGAGTGCAGGACAAAGATTGCTTGTTCACAGGAAGAGTGACTGTACATGAACAATCCAAGGCATTGTTCCTGGGACCTGTGTGCTGCCCAAAAGGAAGTGTAAGAATGCTGTGCACATGAATATTGGTACATTTGCTACGCTTCCGTTGTACATAGTGTGAAACATGTACAATAGCTCAAAGGTAATTCGACATCTCCACAGTCTCATACACCACCAACACCTGTGAAACAGCCTTGTGCGATCTGCAGCTATGCAATCATACACAGAGCATGTATAACCTCATGTTATGTGTAGAAATGGGGCCTTGTGAATGTGTCACACAACCAGAATGTACAAGTTTGCTAGCATTGTCTTGTTTGGCCCGACTCAGCATTCCCAGGTCTTTTGTGAATAGCAGGCAAAGTAGACCCAATCATTTCGCAAACATGTTACGCAACGGTACAGTTACGGAGCATTGTCTGTAATGGTGATGACATGTATGATGAACATGACACGTGTAATTTCATGTCTGATACCAGCACATATTTGGTTTTATGTCTCACAGCTGGACAACCTCTCATCACGCAGGGGGACATCGACTAGTTCACGGACCCACAGGCCACAGGTGAGTTTGGACATCATATATTGGCATAGTGCGGCCGGTGTCATGAGTGACTGGCTAAAACAAGCGATGGCATAGGAGGCAGTATGGGTGTGTATCACATGTACCTTGCCTACAGTGTGATAATGTTTTGTTGAAGTCATAAGTGTGTATGAATCAGTAGGTTAAGGTGGAGCTGTGCATTTGTCTTCCAGTTGTAACTGCACATCCCCAGTCAGTAATGCACATGTAAATTAGGTCTATGGGTTCTGTCACTACAGCGCATGCCTGTGGATGACAGATCCCACTGATAGGATAGGAGGCATATATGTGGTGTAGCTAATGAGTATCCATGTTCATCCTTGACTGAGATGACTGTGCAAGTGTGACCGATCATGCACGCGGAGGCTGTGGTTTTCAGGCAGTGCTTGCTCAGACACAGGCCGTCAATGTTATTTCGCAGGTATGCTGCATACCAGCTTCACAGAAGTAGCAATGCATAGTTCTGAACCAAGCATATCAATGGCACGTTCCACAAACACCTAGCAAAGATGGCCCAAAGATTCACATAGGCATGTTGGGCCACTTCAATGGTGTTGTCATGCTTCCTCCTTGGGGTAATTCGCTGGTCGACTTTGGCTCAGGCGAATGAGCCCCTCTGTACAATTTGGTGGCATCACTCTGCATGCATTTACCACGCATGCTTTAGTCCTCAATTTATTGATGTGCCATATATTTAACAATGCTGGCCTCTACAAGCTATCTGTGAGAATGCATTGCCCATTATAACACAATAACCATTATGACTCCAGGTTGAGGTTACAATGGGGAATGCCTTGTAAGAGTTTGCGTTGTGAAGGACTGCGTAGTGAAGTTTACTACAGAGTGACAATAGTGGATCCAAGACATGCATGATTGACAATTCATATGAAACTATGCTTAGCCCTCTGGGCAGCAACGCGTCACCTATTGTGAAGTAGTGGCGGAGAGAGGCCCAGCACCTCATGTACAAGTCAGTGTTCAGCCACTTGAAGTGTTTTCATGTGTGCTTCATGATGCAGCACAGATGAAAGTGTGAGTGGGGCTGTCGCAGTATTGCTCCTGTGCCAGTAGGGTAACCTTCCTACACATTAACAAGCCCCTCTCCACACAGAAACCCTTACACTCTTGTACAAGAGTGCCGGTGTTTGCGCAGACTTGATGCACTGCACACAGTCTCTGGGGAACATGCAGGGCTGAACATGAACATCGTACATATAATGCTGCACTGTGTTGAAGGAGAGGAGGAGGGTTGCGCTACACATGGAGGGAGAATGTCTCCCTTCTCTGATTCCTTGTACATGTCACCCTCAGTCAGGGTATGTCACAGCACCATAATTTTACACTGACAGTCTCATTTGGTTATGACTGTATATGTCTCATGCCATGCACTGGCATGTCAGTCTCCCCATCATGTAGTCACTGATCCTGGATTCAACATTTTGGTGTGCAGGTCACTCTCTGAATACACATAGTTACACCAGAGTGTAGGATCCCATTTTTAAGTGATCTTGTATGCCAGATTTGAATGGAGGACATTGACATAGTTCTAAGGACTCACATTTTTCTACTGTTCATATTTTATAGACAATATGATGCCAGAGGAGTCCCATGTCTTCCAGGTGAGGAAGAACCGGTACCTCAACATAAGGAAAGTCGCAAAAGGGTACTGCAACATGGAATGGAAGCACCAAGAAGACATGGAAGCTGGCACTTGGAAGTCGGTGCACGAGGTAACATTAAGTGGGAAAAAAGTGGCACACAGGCCATCCCAGGACCTTCTGATGTCAGTGGTGGGTCTCAGCATGGACAGGCAGTGTCCCATCCCCCTATAACCTCACACACACAGGGGTTAATGCCACCTGCACCTGTCGATCAGGTTGCGACTTTCACTTTGTGGAAGAGGAGTACTCTGATGGACAACAATGTGATCCTGACAGAGATTAGGAGGGAGATGTCCGAGCAGACCAGGCTCATGGAGGACATTAAGAAAGCCCTGGGACTACCATGATGCCTGCCCATGTAGAGCCCCATCCCCCTCTTCTCCCTTCCCCCAATGTTTAATCTAGTATTTTAGGTAGTGTTAGGTAAGTTTTGTAAGTGTTAGCTAGTGTATTTTTAGTGTAGGTATATGTAGTGTTAGCTTTTAAGGTAGTTTTTGTTTATTATTAATATTATATAGTATTTGGGGAAGAGTTTCCTTTTCCTTTGAGTGTGGGGTTGATGTCTTTGTTGTTTAAAAAAAAATCCAAAAATATATCTTTGTGTAGGTTAAGTGTGTGGTTAGTTTGTGTATAGCTTAGATGTCTTTGTCCTGTCTCATGATGTGCCTTAAAGGAGGGAGGGGGGTTGATGTATTAGATATGTTATTGAATGTTTAGGATTAATTAGCGTAGATAGTTCAGGTACTTTTTCACTTTATTTTAGTTAGTTTAGTTCAGATTAGTAGTAGTTATGATTGTTGGTAGATTAGGATAGATAAATTGTGTAATTTTATAATAAATGCTTTTTAGTTTGGATTTCTGCTTGCACGTATGTCAGGGGTGCTGTGGTTGATTGTGGCTTTTTACCTTTTATGCATCTCATATCATCACTGGACACTCCATTGAATGTGTAAGTGTGGTCATGACATGTTACTTAGCAGGATGGATTGTGTCATAATACCTTAGATGTGAGCACAGTACATTTGCATGGATAACAGGGTGACAAGTAGGATTTACTGCATAATCTAGGGGCAGTTGTTTCTGAAGTGATACATCATAAGTGTGGCTCGTGGATTTGGACAGCACATTGTTGCCCATTTAAAACCCAACGTAGGGACATGGCATTGAGAGGATATTGTAGTAGCTACTGTTATCCATCCTGGACATGGATGTATGCGCCGGGTACCACAGATTGTGTCATAGCCCTGCATCTCACATGCAATTCCCACATTCATTGATGCCCAGTGGAGGGACAGACGGAGTCCTTTAGGGTTGACAAGTACAAAGGATGAGGAAGAGTTCAGTCAGCAGCCTGATTGCTGTGTCATTGGTAACCAGACATAATATGGCAGTCCATGTCGAGGTCCAAAGTGAGTGTCTCTAGCCCCTCTCCTTTGGAACTCTATCCCAATCGCGGCCCGATGCACCCAAGACCACCTGGCCTTCAGAAAACAAATTAAAACCTGGCTGTTCGCTTCCATCTAGCTGGGGCATTCTCTAGCCCTGCTACACCTGTTTTGGTCTGCGGGTTGTCCATCTTCCTAGCTTCCTCTCTACCTTTGTTGCTCGATCTGCTAGCGCTAGGATGTCCCAGTGCTGGTGTTGCCACGCGCTTTATACATTTTGCTAACATAACATATCAGGGGACAGTGGGAGGTGATATTCCGGGGCATGAGACTGAGCCCATGGCCAAGTGGAAACTGGCCATTTGGCATAGATGAATGCTACTGCTTCCTTCTTTGCAAAAAGGCAGAATCATCCACATCTTTGTCCTGATGTGTCATGTGCCTCACATGTGGGTGGTGGTAGATTAGCTGCAGCACTGTGAGGCACTGACACATCAAGGGGCGGAGATATGGATGTAGAAGCAGCAGCAGCAGCATTCATCTGCGCTAGACTTTGCTGCAGTAATGCAGTGATGATGATCTGCAGGGTACGGATGATTCCAGCTACATCTTGCTGGTGTGCAGCCATGGCAGCCATTTGATCCGCCTACATCCGCTCCATGTTCTCCATTATCTTCCGCATGCGGCCCAACTCCTGACTGCTATTGCTGGAGATACTCTGACTAGGCAGGTGTTCCGGTCTCTGAGTCAATACTCCAGCGATGTCAGCCATGGAAGTTGGAAATCATTGAGCGGCCGTGGGTGTCTGTGATGTTTTGTAGGTGGTCGAGGATAGAACTCAGACACCCACATACGGAATCAAGGTTGGCCACCAGTCTGTCAAACCCCACCCACACATGATGAGTTATCTCCTGCTGGAAATCTAACACACGCAGTTGAAATGCCAGTTGTGGCTCCTGGAGGTCCTGGGAGACAGCCGTGGTGGTAGGTGCTTGCTGCTGTGTGGTTTGTGCAGGGGTGGGGTTTGCACGATGCAGCTGCGTTGCCCTGCTCCTGGAGATGGGGTGCTGATGGAGTCTAGCAGCTGTTGGAGGGTGTCTGTGTTGATTGTGGTAAATTCCTCCTCTTCATCAGTGAAAAGTGGGACAGGCTGCTGTTCAATAGATGACAATGTACATTGCGACTGTTTGGGAGGAGATGCCTATTTGTTGAGGGATGTTGAAGTCTTCTACTACATCACAGATATGAGGTTGTACTTGTACATTGTCATCTCACAGTTTACAGCTATAACAAATGTGATTGGCCAGTTTATACACACAAGCAGCACCAGTTGTGTCCTTTGTTCAGTTGTGAATGTTGATGAGCTACACTTTTATGTGTGTGTGCTGCATTGTGGGATATTCACCCATGCAGCTTTGGTTTTACTACCCCTTATCCCTTTCAGGCAATGAGCCTTCACTTCTGTGCATTTACAATACTGAGAGGTTGTAAGCTGGGGTAAATATGTGTCTTGGTCAGAGTTGGGACACTTTTGCATTGTTTGTCAGCAGATGTCTTGTTTACGTCAGGGGTTGTATGTACACAAGGATGTGTCAGAGTGGGACCTGCTCCTTTGAGGATGTGATCCACACTCTTCTACCTCAGTGATGTGACCTACACCATGTGGAGATGTTTGGGGTGCAGGCATGCTATTCATCATGCACTGTCACTTGCCTTGTCAGTGCGGCTCACAGACTTGCACCTTTGCTGTGTACTGCACAGGTGCCTGTGTTTGTTGCGAGATTAGTTATGTGTGAGGAGAGCCCCCTTTAGGCGCATTGCCTAATAGGCCTACTTGCTTTTTCAATGTGTGCTGCACTATGCTGTACACATGTGCATCCAGGTAGCTTTGTCTATTGTGATTTGTCTTGTGTGCATGTCGTCAGTAATGATTTGTCTTGCATGCATTTCTTACTGCCCTCCTGTTGGTCTACCCAGTGTGAGCATGGTGCTGCGTGAGTTTCTATTGTTGTTGCTGGCTGTACTGACAGTGTCAACACCTATTGCCCCCAACGTTGACCCCACATGTGGTGTGTAAGTGGTCCTGGATTTGATGGATGTGGATATCCTAATTCATATTTGTGGTGCTCAGGCCTTGTCACCGGCACTCTCCCAACAGATGCAAATGGCAGGGTGATGTGTGTTTGTGTATGTGCCACGCAGCTAGTCACATGAGTATACATGCTTTCCTGGTTACGAATATTCAAAAAATGGCTTTGCGTGTGGGCGATAACAACCATGACTGCATATTTGTTCACTGACACAGTTGACTTTCCAAACAGATAGGTTTACATGCACATAATGGTGTTATGGGCAACGCACACCAGGACTGATGTGGAATGGTATTTTCTGTATGGCAGATGTGTACACTTGAGAGTGGAGGTGTGCAAATCGACCTAAGGGGTGAGTGTGACACTTGGATAGTTGTCATTATTTGTTGCACCTTTGCTATCCTTGCTTGTTGTCATACTTTGGTTGTCTTACTTCTTTACATGGACATTGTAGTTCTGTGAGTCTGGCACACAGACAAGTCATGCAGTAGATATTTGGTTTACAAATTCCTGATATGCATTGTCCCCCCACTGTGGTGTTTTAGGCATAGCCCCCCTGCTTGTTGTATTACAACACCTTTCGGGTGAAGTCTGCTGTTTGTGTGCATTGTGGGATATGCACCTTTGAGACAGTAGGCTGCATGATCAGTTTATTGTGACATTGCATTTGTTTTTGGTATGCAGACTCACTAGATGGTTTCTCACTTGGTGTACACACAGTGACTGCTCGCAGTGTGAGTGCTGCGGGGCAGTGGTGCGTTTCCCTCGGTGTACACACAGTGACTGCTCGCAGTGTGAGTGGTGCAGGGCAGTGGTGCGGGCGGTGGAGCGGGCGGGGGATGGGCAGGTTGGGGGTAGTGGCATTGGACACACGACGGGCTGGAGTTAGGTAAGTAAATAAATGAATTGAACTATTACCTTGTACTTGCTGCATCGCCGAGTTTGCGATGCAGCAGGCGCAAGGTAAATAGTTAGAATTATCTATTAACTTACCTAACTCCAGGCCTTCGTGTGTCCAACTGCATAAATCCCCATCTTGCACCTCCGCCGCCCCGCTCCACCACCCGCACCACTGCCCCGCAGCACTCACACTGCGAGCAGTCACTGTGTACACAGGACTTGTGGGCACGTTACCAACAACTAGCGATATTTATCGCTAAATGGGCTTAGCGAGTTTTTTTTTATCGCCAAGCATCGCCTGATATTATCGCAGAGATAAGGTGCTATTAGCAACGTTTATCTCTAAAGCAATAAAATATCCGGCGATAATGGCGAAATGCGTGAATATCGCTGAGAATACAGCGATATTCACGCATTAACACCAATAGGGTCTTAGCCATGATATCCACCTCCTGTTGGATATAATGGATAAGAACTGGTTTGAGCAGGCATTAGCTTTCGGAGATATTCGCGCTTAGAGCAAATATTTCCATCGCTACTCCTGTGTTTATAATAGGCGATAGCGATGTTAGCTACTGTTTTTAGTCGCTAACAGGTTGGGTGCACCCACTTTGCATGTTAGCGATAAATATCGCTGACATGCAAAGTGGGCCCCAAACCGCTCGCTATCACCTAAAAGCTGTTGCTAACTGATGTTAGTAACAGCTTGCTAATAGAGCGATGAAATTATCGCTGCTTAGCGGCCAAAACCACTGCTAAAGCGGCAATAATTTATTTTCGCCCGCCTTGATAATATGCCCCTTCATCTCATGGACAAGAAGGCGGATACATTTACTGGAGATGTGGCAGGATGTCTACATGGCACCCTTACCTCAACAGCTCACATATACAAATGGTCTGCACAGGGCTGCATCTCTCTGATACTAAACTGAGGATGCACTGTGTGTGTGTGTGACTGATCATGTGCATGAGTGGTCATGCCACCACCAATGTCACCAGACATGGAGCATTGTGCACATGCGTTGTGTGCAAGATTGCATATGTGCAGTTGTGTCACCCTTGATGCACTTACACATTCTTGCACACAACTCCGACAAACAGGCACATGCATAAGTGCAGTTTTGAGGCAAGTGGACCATTTTGACAGCCTGCCACCCCTCCAATCAATGTGGGCCTTTGCTCTTTCACGTAGCCCTAATTTTGTGGTCTGATATAATGCTTGGACTATATTTGTTTGACTTTTCTGTGCACATTTCCAGGTCTGTGAGCCCACCAACATGTGTCTTGCAATGTATTGGTTGAGTAGGGTGATATGTGTCTATGCCACCAGGGCCAAGGGGATCCAGGACATGATCCGAGTCATTGTGGGGATGCATTGCGATATATTTAATTGTGCATAAGTGCCATTGCGCCCAACTCCCCTGTCCCCCCAGTCCCTGGTTGATACTCACCCTGTTGGTGTTGTGGCTGGTTGTGTTGAGCAGTATCATGTCCCGGAGCTCCAACCACCGTCTCCTTGTTGATAACTTGGGACACCTGTTCCTCCAACGCATCCAGCTCCTCTTGTGGCACTGGACTCCCACCTCCAGTCTGCATTTCTGCTTTCAGGTTGGCTACAAGCTTGGTCGTGCGCTTAACATCATGCCAGCACTTGTTGCAGTCATCCACTGTCCTCCTCACCTCTCAGACAGCATTCACCTTGGCCACGATGGACTGCCATATTGCATTTTTGGTTACCAATGACACAGTGGAGCTGACAAAAAGTTTTTGTTGGTGTTCTGTCACCTTCGCAATCAGGACCTGGTTTTCCTGCTGACTGAACCACATCTTCCTCTTTGCCTTTGCTTTCCCCTGGGTCTCTGGCTGGTCCTCCTGGGTGTTTGTGGGGGTGTTTTGGGCCTCTGTGCTGGATCCAGCTCCCTCCATGGTTCATCTCAAATGTTGTTTTTTTTGGGCTGCATAGCGGGTGTTTTATAGTGATTTTTCCCACCTAACGTGAAAAATGGTGCACTGACACTAATTAGCATGCCGTTCCAGGCCTGCGAATTGGCCCATCGCCACTTTTTTCACGTTAGCGTGATGATTTGTATCGCCGTGCCGCTAATCCTATTGCCGGATATTTCACCCAGTAGAGGAAAATAGCACCTGTTAGCGGTGTGTTGTGAATATGCTGCTAACGTTGCAATAATTTCCAGCGGTACACGGCGATAAGCAAACGCACGCTAACTGAGGTGCATATTTCTTTTAGTATATTGACAAAAGTTGCATAGAAAAAAAGTGTTTGCTTTGTAATGGAATGCAATGTACACGTGCCTCCGAACCCTAGATGCCAATGTTATGAGCAAAAGAGACAGAATAGCTTAAAGCCTGTTACCCACAGAGGGCAAAGAATAAGTAAGGGTGTCTGTTTGGGACAAGCTATAGGTAAGCAGAATAGCAAGACCACCAGTGCCACTTCCGATGAAGGCCACTTTATCATATATTAAGATCTTTCTGGCTTGTCTACAGCATTAAGCAAAAAAGAGCAATCTTTGGGTAAAACATGCTTATATGCTGGGACATACCACAATATCAGTGTGGGAAGCAACCTTTACCACACAATTTCTTTACCACAAATCCAAGTATAAAAGGTAAATGTGTGTGTGTATACATGGCCATGTACCATGATCAAGACCAGTATGGTCAAAACGCGTAGGTGGAGTAAAGATTGCTTCACTAAAAAAAGAAAAAAGAAAGTCTTCTGGAGAGTGCTCCTTGATAATTAGAAAATTTGGTGAGAAACATATGCTTAAGGATCAGTCCAGTCCTGCCGCAAGCACCAGCTAACTAGTGCGCCCTCCGTCATTTGTACTGTTTTGTTGATGACATATATATATATATATATCTCTTCACGGAAAAAAACCATAGGTATCAGACGTGTTACAGTTAGGAATTATCATTTATAAAACCTTAGAAATTCACTGAAAAAACCATAGGTTTTAGGGGTATTATAGTTAACTGGACATTTCACTCATACAAAACCATTGAAATTCCTCCGTTATAGTTAGTTGTACTAACTGGTACTCTCGCGCCCGCAATCCACGATGATGTCACATATTACATCATTCATGACATGGTCAGTGACATCACTGATGACATCCTAAATGACATCACTGATGACATCACTGATGACATCATCCACTGAATGTGTGTCTTTCTGAAAAATAAATATTTTTATATATGTGCATCTAAAGGTTGATGGAAGAATAAATGGGTAAGTAAGTGTCTAAATGGACTAAATGGATGTTTTCTTTGTAAATTTCATTGTATAACTGACTTATTAAGTGTATCTAAGTGAATACATGTATTAGCGAGTAATGTTTAAATATGTAAATATCTATATCAGTGTCTCACTTTGTGTATAAGTGGCTGCATGGGATGGTGAGTAGCTACACGAGTGTATATATGGGTTATTAGTTGGTTTCTTGAGTATCAGAATGACTGTCTGTATGGTTTGGTGGCGGGTGTTACTTAGAGCACAGATGCATGAATGACTGACTCACTGTTTGTATGTGTTTTGGAGACAGCATGTGTGCAGGACTGCACGGGTGGATGAATGTGTGTATGGGTGTGCTAGCGAGTGAGTGTCAATAGTGTCTTTATGAATAAGTACATATGTTTTAAACATCTGTGAATATCGATGTATATAAGTAAGGATATATGACAGTGACAGATTCAAAAAGTTCCTGTATAAATAAGTATGTGTTTCTATCACTGATTGTTTAAGAGAGTAATTATGTGTACGTTTCTGTAAAAGTAAGTGTAGTGGTGTGTGTATAGCTGTATATGCAAGCAAATGGATGTTTATTTGCATGTGTGAGTATGTGTGTGAGTAACTGTATGGATGAGTGTCGGTGTGTAACAGTATTTATAAGTATATGAGTACATATGATGAGTGAGTACATGTATAAGTGACTATATAGAACTGTTGGTGAATGAGTGCATGGGTATGTAGATGGCGGAATTACTGAATAGGTTGTTGGTAAGTGGTATTGTTATCTCCATTTTTTTTTTACTTTCTATTTCTGAAAATGTGTATCAAAGGTTATATTACGCCAAAAAGAGGTCTGCAATTCTTTCACAAGGATGATGTCATCAGTGATGTCATCATTGATGTCATTTGAGATGTCATCAGTGATGTCATGAGTGATGTCACTGACCATGTCATGAGTGATGTTATATGTGACGTCATCAGCAGTGCATTGCGGGCACGCAAGTTATAGTTAGCTGAGCTGACTGTAATGGAGGAATCTCAAAGGTTTTGTATGAGAGAAATGTTCAGCTAACTATAACGTGTGAAAACTAGGGTTTTTTCAATGAATGTGCATGTTTTTTAAAAATGCTAATTCCTAACTATAACGTGTGTGAAACCTATGGTTTTTTCAATGAATTTGCAAGGTTTTTTAAATGCCAATTCCTAACTATAACTTTTGTGAAACCTATGTTTTTTTCAGTGAATTTCTAATGTTTTGTAAATGATAAGTTATAAATGTATTAATTAATATGTCTCTCTTTTTACACTAATTTCTTATATTTTTAATATAAATATTTATATGTATTTAATTTTGTAGATTATATTTCATATTCCTATTATAAAATAATAGCAAAACTAAATTGCAAAGTAATTTTTGGATTAATTATTGTTTCACTTCGGTTGCAAGTATAACACAACTCCAGCAATGCTCTGGGGGCCTATGCTCACAAAGCTGTATCAATCCTTACACCTGCTTCAAGCATGTGGAAGGTTTTGACGCAGCATAACCTCAGAAATTACTGAATGAAATGTTATACATTTCACTTAGTCACTTTTAGGAGGCGTTGCTGCACCCCCTTCTGCACAGAAAAGCCTCTTCTGGCGCACGGCTTTACAATGTAATGCACCCTCCAGATGCGTCACATTGTTAGTAGTACACACCATGGCACATCTTTTGCACCACCGCTGTATCACAAAAGTGACGCAACAGCTGTGTAAAAGAGGCACAAGGGGATTGTAAATCCGCCCCTAACACATATAAATTCACCCAGGCAGTTTCACCAGCCGCGCAAATTGATGCATAGACTTCTAACATATTTATGTACATATGTTACATTCAAGTGCTTCGCACATACTACAGTATACTATAGGTAAACACCTTATAGATTTATGCTGTAGCACTTCCTTATAGTTCTGCACTTTCATATTCTCCATACACTAGTAATATATTCATTCATTCATTTATGAACTACACATTCATTCTGACAAACTTTTACAGACTAACATAGAAATATAGTTCTTTCTATGACCAGTGAAGGTAGTTCTAAAAATAACTGTTTTTTTTGTTTTGTATATTTTTTGTGTTTTCTCAACAAATTCCAAGCGGAACAAAAGAATGAAAAAAAGAACAACTAATGTCGAGGACAGCAATGATCCTGTATCCTGCGTTTTATCAGGTCGATAAACTGTTCCACATAACACAAAAGTTTATCGCAATAAATGCAAAGAAATTTAACTTTAGCAAAGTCAGAATCAATATGTGGGTGTGGACTGCTTGCTGAAAATGCTGCCGCAGTTGATGTGCTAAGTGTAGCAGCAGGTGGTGTCTCGTGCAACCTCCGTCTTTCAGCTCGAGCAAAGTTCTTGCGGGGCAAGTTCTTCACGTGCGCACTATATTTGCTGTGCCAAATGAGTATTTTTTACATGAATCACCCCTTGAAAGAGTTGTTTGGCAAATTTTACAGATTACTTTTGCAGCATTAACCTTTTTTTGACCTTCTGGAAAAGTGAAAAACTTCCAAATTAGAGCTTCCCTCCTCTTCTTTGGAGGATCTTCACAAATGAAATCTCCCTCTGAAGAACTGCTGGAAGATGACTCCATTGCTCTTATTATGGTGATTTGAGAAGATTCTCACAACAAATGCTTCTTCTTAGAAAGTCAAAGTCAAATAATTATAATGAGACAGAACTTTCAACACTCGCAATAGGAAAAGTTACGAACCAATCAAATCTCTACTTTTAAAGTCACATGGCATTGCGTATGCTTATGATATGCTTGCGCAGCTCTTTCAATACGAGTACGCATGATCTTCTACCGTGATTTTTGTAATTCTTTTTAAAAGTAATATAGGATTATTAAAAGTATTTTTAAAAAATCATACTTATCCCAAATGTCTGCCCTTAGTATCTACATTAAATACATAAATAAATGTTTTAAACCAAGTAGAAACATTGCCCCCCTTCGCGTACAGAGCGCTGGACATGACGTCACACCGAAGCTTTAATGCGATGCATAACATCAAAGCATATTCGTACTGTATGCTCGGGTACACACTGAGTATGATAAGCATTACAAACTATGGTGCGATCACCCTCTCAGTGACAAATCAGAGCTTAGGGCGCGCTAAGGAGAATGATTAGAAGTGCTGACATATTGCAGATCCGATTCTGGGCCTGCCTCTGCGTACATTATAACACCGCCCCCATCTCTCTCTGTTGTTAATTGTTAGTGCACACACTCATACTTGCACATGCGTGGTCCACACCCACCCACACTACCCAAATGCCTCCACCAAGCATGCTTGCTATCATTTAGCCTAGAAACCAATACATTAGCCAATGTGATCTCCCCCAGGGCCATCATTCATATAGACCGCAAAAACGCTACCAATGACAGCCCTGGGCTTGGTTTGGTCAGTTCCCGTGGTTCCCATATAATGCGGGCACTGACGTGAGCACGCTCTCTTTTGCCTGCCTCTGCTGCGATGAGACACAGACTGTCGAAAACACCCCAGACTCAGCGAAACCACAGTCTTTCAAGACACGACAAAAGACGACAGAAACAAAGGTAAGAGAAGACGCCAAAACATCAGCCTCCACTGTAAATTGTATATGCATAATACTATTTTATTATCCGTCATATGGCTTTCCTACCCCTCAATGGTTTTAAATTGTACTTACATAATTGAAATATTTCTTTATAAGTTACGAGGTCCTATACACCTCTAATCTTAAAAATTGTCAGAGCATAAATTTCTGTGTCATATTTCTGTACTGCGCCACGTGCTTAGGCCTCTATTTTAAATAATTATGCATCCATGATAGTATTTTTTTTCTGCGTCACGATGCCGTCCCAGGCCTTTATTAACTTATTGATCTTCCTTTGATTGCTGGAGCTGCAACAGTCTTAACTAAGGAATATAAAGAACCCACATTAAAAGTCACTTTTGATAGTATTTAAGCAACTCAGTTTCAATGACTAATCAAAATCTCCTTTTGTTTCCTTCACCAAACATCGTTCAGAAGCAACTATAGCTTATCGAGCAACAGCAATGGAATTCTCTGCAACTTATTGAATATACTTTGACGTATAGAAGCAGAGTTCAAGTGGAGTGGTGAACTCCGGTGGCCGCACTCTTTATACAAGGTAAGCACAGCAGCCTAGATCTCCAAAGCCTTCATAGGAATGCATTAGAAATAAGTCGGCATAACGGTCATCAGTAACGCAGTAGGCACTTCCATATAGACACCACTTGAACGCGGCACTATAACAA
Source organism: Lissotriton vulgaris (assembly GCF_964263255.1). Classification (NCBI taxonomy): domain Eukaryota; kingdom Metazoa; phylum Chordata; class Amphibia; order Caudata; family Salamandridae; genus Lissotriton; species Lissotriton vulgaris. Next base: position 1,106,234,645 of record NC_141693.1, read on the forward strand.
GTAAAATGTACCAGGTACACTGCACTCGTAAAACAGGTAGTGTAACTTTTATTTATGAATGGAGAGAAGGCCATATTATCAAACCTTGGCAACAGAATTATTGCCACTTTATCGTCAGGAAAGTGGCCATAATGGGTTTGATAATATACTCTATGAAATTCCAATCGAAGCTCATGTTAGATGTGAAGGACATCTGACATGAGCTTCGATTGGAATTCCATAGAGCATATTATCAAACCCATTATCGCCACTTTAGCGTCACTTTCCTGTCAATAAAGTGACAATAATTTTTGTCGTCCAAGCTTGATATTATGGCCCAGAGTGCGTAGTGTACAGCAGCTTCTCTGTAAAATGTATAATTACCTTCGAGCAGTGACAACAGATAGGTTACAACAGTCTGGCAAGCAGATCATCAACCTTATTATGCCACTTTTGATTCGCTTTTAACATAGGTAAAGTGATGCAAAGAGCTAGTAAATCTACGTCTGGTTCAACAAAAAAGCTCAACTCCAGACTCTGCGACACAGTTTTAATGTTGTTTTCTCTCTGTCTCACTCTCTGTGACATCATTTCTCTTTCTCTCTTAAACTTAGACACTGCTGTCTGCTTCGACGTGTAGAAGTTCTGCTCAACTTAAGTTGTCAACTCCACTTCCAAATGTGTTTGGCGCAAAGTTTACACAATGGTAAGCACAGAGGCCTAGATCTACAAATACTTCATAGGAATACATTAGAAATAATTCGACATAACAGACGTCAGTAAGGCAGTAGGCACTTCCATATATACACCACTTGAACGCGGCACTATAACAAGTAAAATGTACCAGGGACACTGCACTCTTAAAACTGTAGTGTTAGCTTTATTTCTGAAATGAGAAAGGGCCATATTATCAACCCTTGGCGACAAAATGATCACCACTTTATCAGCAGCAACCTGCCGATAAAGTGGCCATAATAGGTTTAATAATATGCTCTATGGAATTCCAATTGAAGCTCATGTTAGATATGAAGGACATCTGACATGAGATTCGATTGGAATTCCATAGAGCATATTATCAAACCCATTATCGCCACTTTAGCGACACTTTCCTGCCGATAAAGTGGCAATAATGTTTGTCGCCCAGTCTTGATATTATTTTCCAGAGTCCGTAGTGTACAGCAGCTTCTCTGTAAAATGTATAATTACCTCCGAGCAGTGACAACAGATAGGTTACAACAGTCTGACAAACAGATCATCAACCTTATTACGCCACTTTTGATTCACTTTTAACATAGGTAAAGTGATGCAAAGAGCTAGTAAATCTATGTCTGGTTCAACAAAAAAGCTCAACTCCAGACTCTGCAACACAGTTTTAATGTTGTTTTCTCTCTGTCTCACTCTCTGTGACATCATTTCTCTTTCTCTCTTAAACTTAGACACTGCTGTCTGCTTCGACGTGTAGAAGATCTGCTCAACTTAAGTTGTCAACTCCACTTCCTAATGTGTTTGGCGCAAAGTTTACACAGTGGTAAGCACAGAGGCCTAGATCTACAAATTCTTCATAGGAATACATTAACAAGTAAAATGTACCAGGTACACTGCACTCTTAAAACTGTAGTGTTAGCTTTATTTCTGAAATGAGAAAGGGCCACATTATCAACCCTTGGCGACAAAATTATCGCCACTTTATAGGCAGCAAACTGCCGCTAAAGTGGCCATAATAGGTTTGATAATATGCTCTATGGAATTCCAATCGAAGCTCATGGTAGATATGAAGGACATCTGGCATGAGCTTCGATTGGAATTCCATTATGCATATTATCAAACCCATTATCGCCACTTTAGCGACACTTTCCTGCCGATAAAGTGGCAATAATTTTTGTCGCCCAGGCTTGATATTATTTCCCAGAGTGCGTAGTGTACAGCAGCTTCTCTGTAAAATGTATAATTATCTCCGAGTAGTGACAACAGATAGGTTACAACAGTCTGACAAACAGATCATCAACCTTATTACGCTACTTTTAAATCACTTTTAACATGGGTAAAGTGATGCAAAGAGCTAGTAAATCTACGTCTGGTTCAATAAAAAATCTCAACTCCAGGCTGTGCGACACAGTTTTAATGTTGTTTTCTCTCTGTCTCACTCTCTGTGGCATCATTTCTCTCTCTCTCTTAAACTTAGACAATGCTGTCTGCTTGGACGTCTAGAAGATCAGCCGACCTGAAGTTGTCCATCCCAGTGCCTGCAGTGTTTGGCCGCAAACTTTATACAATGGTAAGCACACAGGCCTACATCTACAAATCCTTCATAGGAATGCATTAGAAATAAGTCGCCATAATGGGCGTCAGTAACGCAGTAGGTACTTCCATATAGACACCACTTGAACGCGGCACTATAACAGAACTGGAATGTACGAGTCACGCTGCACACGTAAAACTGTAGAGTTACCACAACTTGTAATGCTACAGCTCATTTACTCACATCTACATAATTCTAAACTTTAATTCTCTTTCTTCTTTTGCAGATTACCAATCGGACACCTTTTGGAATCCATTTCACAATTTCTTTATAACATTGTTTAACTTATTTTGCCAGTTCTAATATACTTATAATTGAGTTTCGTTTATATTTATTGTTTAATAAAAGGTAATAAAAAAACTACATACTTCTTTTATTTTGTGGGGAAGGGGTATGACGGTCCACAATAAAAATAATGTTGAAATACTATAGTAAGATATTCAAGACTAGGATTGAAAACTACTGAGTTCTAACTAACTGATATAATAAATACAACGGTGAGAAACTACTAAAATGGTAGTGGACGGAGTACGTAATCAACGTTTGGGGCCTCGGCACTACCTTTCAAATAAATATATAAAAAATATGACTATTAATACTGTACAAAAGTACAACACCGGATGAATCACACGAACCGGGAAAAGAAAGCGACACGTTTACTAACTGATATAACGAAAGGTTTGCTCGTTGAACTTGAAAGAAATTTGAACTTCGAAACGACGCTGATCATGCGAAGAGAGTACAACTGCTACACCAAAAAAAGGAAAGCTTTACATACAAAAAGCGATACATTATCGCTGCTTTTATCGACAGGAAACTGCTGATTAAGCAGCGAAAATGTGCTTGATAATAGGCCCTTGTAACTTCCCATAGCAGCCCAGGTTCTGATTCTAACCTAGGATGCTATGGTTATTCACAAGTACATATTATCAAGCCAATTATCTCCACTTTATCTGCAGTTTCCTGCCAATAAATGCGACGATAATGTATCGCCTTTTGTTGATAATATGGACCATTGCTCTTTTTTTTGACCAGTAAACATAGGTGCATATTATCATGGACCGATGTTAAAATTCAGCACCGGATGAATCACACGAATTGGGAATAGAAAGCGATGGATTTACTAACTGATATAAAGAAAGGTTTCCTTGTTGAACTTGAAGAAAAAGAAAACGTGGGCTTCGAAACAACGCTGAGCATGCGAAGAGAGTACAACTGCTACACCAAAAAAAAGGAAAGCTTTACATACAAAAGGCGATACAATATCGCCGCTTTTATCGACAGGAAACTGCGGATAAAGCTGCGATAATGTGCTTGATAATAGGAACTTGTAACTTCCCATAGCAGCCCAGGTTCTGATCCTAACCTAGGCTTCTATGGTTATTCACAAGTACATATTATCAAGCCCATTATATCCGCTTTATCTTCAGTTTCAAGGCAACAAATTCGACGATAATGTATCGCCGTTTGTTGATAATATGGACCATTGCTTTTTTTTTTTACTAGTAAACCTAGGTGCAAATTATCAAGGACCGGTGTTAAAATTATCGCTGTTTTATTGGCAAGAAACTGCTGATAAAACGGCGATAATGAGCTTCATAATACGGCCTTGATATTTCCCATAGAACCCCATGATAGCACCAGAACATAGGCTTCTATGGGACTTAACAAGGACGTATTATCAAGCCCACCCTCCCAACATTAATAAAAAACTCCAGACAATGCAGATACCCGGAGCTAGAAGGTAATTTTACATATCACTGCCCCAGAAATGTGGCGTTCCCCGCGACGTGTACGGGGACAGAGAGAGAGAGCTCAAAACATAATTTTTTTTTAAAAAAGACCCGAGGGGTGCCGCTCATGGAGACTGCGGGGAGTAGGATCATAACCCCCCAGCATACTTCAAAATAAAACCAGAGGAGTGCCATTCCCCAGTGCTCAGGGCACCTTACAAGCCCCCATTATGCAGAAAAATTGCCCCCGTAATTTACCCCCTCGGGACCTAATGAGTAAAACAGACTTCTACTTTTTTTTCACCTTTTCCACCGCGTACAAGTACTGCACGAGTACCCCGCCATTTTTTATTTAAAAAAAAATAAAAATTGACCCTAAAGATCCATGTACTACCCCCTGACCAAGACTATAGGCTCAGAATGTTTCTACCCTGCCCCCTTTCCTTATTTCTCAACTTTGTTTCTTTGTTTACTGTTTTCTTGTGACTCTTCCGACAAACAACATGGCTGCCAATACTTCCTGGTTTGGAGTGTTGACAGCCAATCAGCATGCAGCTCCTGCTCGTAATTGTAGGTATTTACATACGCGTACGCCGCGATTTTTCTTTAAAAAAAATAAAATAAAAAATAGAGCCTAAACATCCATATACGGTCCCCTAAGCAAGCCTTGTGGGTCAGAATATCTCTACCCTGCCCCCTTCCCTTATTTCTCAACTTTGTTTTACTGTTTTCTTCTGACTCGGTCCTAGCGAGGCACATCATGGCCGCCAACACTTCCTGGTTTCGAGTGTTGACAGACAGTTCACAGCCAATCAGCATGCAGCTCGCGCTCGTAATTGAACAGATTTCAGTACGCGTACTGAACTCCGACTCTATATATCGCTATGATTTTACTTGGAATTTTCTCACAAACTACTGAACGGATTTACACCATTCAACAAAAAGCACAATCTGCGAACAGAACTCTACCTCTCTGCCAAATTTTGTGTAATTCCGTTCAGCCGTTCGGGCTGTAGCCCTGGCTAAAGGTCCCTATAAAAAGTAGCATAGGGAAAACATGTTTTGGGACCCCCGTTTTTCTCGGCCCCCGCTTGATGAATCACCCCCAAACTTTCAGGAAAGGAGCGGAACTGAGCAGGCCATTTTCTTGGAGAAATTCGTAAAGATTCGTCTACCGACGCCAAAGTTATTCCAAATAGAAAGTTGTGGATTTCCTATGGAAACTAGGTCCTAACTATAACTACCTACTGGCGACCGCCAGTAGGTATATATATATATATATATATATATATATATATATATATATATAATATATATATATATATATATATATATATATATATATACACATACATATATATATATATATATATATATATATATATATATATATATATATATATATATATATATATATATATATATATATATATATATCAGGGCTCAAAGTGCCCCTAGGGCAGAGACTACTCGAGCACTGACCACCATGGTAAAAGCACTAAAGCACTTCCTCTGGGCAGATGGTCGATGCAACTTGACGCGTTTCAAAGCCAAGTGCTTCTTTCTCAAAGGTTCAATCTTTGACCACTGCTTGAGACACACCCTCTTTTCAAATGATGACACGCCCTCTGATGGGCAATGGTTTCTGGGTCATGTAGTATGCCTCATCTTTTAGCCCTTTATAGGTTTCCCGCGCTAACCCCCGTTTGAAGAAGCTGGACTGAAAGGTTGCGGGGGTTTCAAGTGGGGAGCTGTAGGGGCACTGGACTATCGACATGCCTCACCTCCCTTCGTGCTCCAAGCCTGCGCCTGTACTCTGACACTCCGCATTTTCTCCAAGGCGGCATCTCCATTCCCGTGGTGCCGATGACTATGGCATTATGGGGTTTGTGGTCCCTATACGCAAGGACTACTTTGGGAGGGCTGAACATTTCCAGGAGGCGGAGTTAACTGTTACCATCTACTTAGAGGCAGACCCAACATTATCGCAGCAGAAGGAGCGGTTGGAGAGGGGCGCTGATGAAGGAGGAAACTCCGAAATGCATTCGCCTGCGGCTTGCCGATAATAAAAGTGCTTCTTCATTTCCCTACGGGTCACTGCCTTTTCTTTTGAGGAGGATTTGTTCGTGTTTAACTTGCGTCAAGCCAGAACGCAATTGTGGTGTACCCACCCACGCACAAAGTGGTATGGACATCCTGGCCTAGCTCTCTGGAGCATCCTGTCTTCGTTGTGTAAGCAGCATCGTCCATGACCCACCTCGACGCCTGGCGGCATAAAGCGGCTGAGGAGGTATGCTTACCTCCCTCTAGGGTAACCGGGATTCCCGCGCTAACCCCCGTTTGAAGAAGCTGGACTGAAAGGTTGCGGGGGTTTCAAGTGGGGAGCTGTAGGGGCACTGGACTATCGACATGCCTCACCTCCCTTCGTGCTCCAAGCCTGCGCCTGTACTCTGACACTCCGCATTTTCTCCAAGGCGGCATCTCCATTCCCGTGGTGCCGATGACTATGGCATTATGGGGTTTGTGGTCCCTATACGCAAGGACTACTTTGGGAGGGCTGAACATTTCCAGGAGGCGGAGTTAACTGTTACCATCTACTTAGAGGCAGACCCAACATTATCGCAGCAGAAGGAGCGGTTGGAGAGGGGCGCTGATGAAGGAGGAAACTCCGAAATGCATTCGCCTGCGGCTTGCCGATAATAAAAGTGCTTCTTCATTTCCCTACGGGTCACTGCCTTTTCTTTTGAGGAGGATTTGTTCATATATATATATATATATATATATATATATATATATATATATATATATATATATATATATATATATATATATATATATATATATATATATATATATATATATATATATATATATATATATATATATATATATATCAAGGCTCAAAGTGCCCCTAGGGCAGAGACTACTCGAGCACTGACCACCATGGTAAAAGCACTAAAGCACTTCCTCTGGGCAGATGGTCGATGCAACTTGACGCGTTTCAAAGCCAAGTGCTTCTTTCTCAAAGGTTCAATCTTTGTACACTGCTTGAGACACACCCTCTTTTCAAATGATGACACGCCCTCTGATGGGCAATGGTTTCTGGGTCATGTAGTATGCCTCATCTTTTAGCCCTTTATAGGTGCGTTTTGAAGTGCAGTTTAAAGTCCTGGATGGACTTCTGTCCTCGGGTGCGTTTAAAATCCAAAGTCAGTGCTCCACTTGAGGTTAAGTGAATCCAAACCTCGTGGCGCCCTCATCTTAGCGTGCTGGTGCAGTCTCTCGCGGAAAGGCGGTCGCGTACTTCATGTCAAGGCTCAAGGTGCCCCTAGGGCAGAGACTCACTCGAGCACTGACCACCATGGTAAAAGCGCTTCCTCTGGGCAGATGGTCGATGCAACTTGACGCGTTTCAAAGCCAAGTGCTTCTTTCTCAAAGGTTCAATCTTTGTACACTGCTTGAGACACACCCTCTTTTCAAATGATGACATGCCCTCTGATGGGCAATGGTTTCTGGGTCATGTAGTATGCCTCATCTTTTAGCCCTTTATAGGTGCGTTTTGAAGTGCGGTTTAAAGTCCTGGATGGACTTCTGTCCTCGGGTGCGTTTAAAATCCAAAGTCAGTGCTCCACTTGAGGTTAAGTAAATCCAAACCTCGTGGCGCCCTCATCTTAGCGTGCTGGTGCAGTCTCTCGCAGCAAGGGCGGTTGCGTACTTCATGTCAAGGCTCAAGGTGCCCCTAAGGCAGAGACTCACTCGAGCACTGACCACCATGGTAAAAGCGCTTCCTCTGGGCAGATGGTCGATGCAACTTGACGTGTTTCGAAGCCAAGTGCTTCTTTCTCAAAGGTTCAATCTTCGTACACTGCTTAAGACACACCCTCTTTTCAACTGATGACACGCCCTCTGATGGGCAATGGTTTCTGGGTCATGTAATATGCCTCATCTTTCAGCCCTGTATAGGTGCTTTTTGAAGTGCAGTTCAAAGTCCTGAATGGACTTCTGTCCATATATATATATATATATACAACCTCTTTTTGTGACATGTTAACCGGCCAGTCCCATTCGGGAAAGCTGCACCTCCATTATTGTAGTAAGGTCTGCTGTGCGGGGACCGGACTCCGACACAATGTAGTAGAAGAAGCAGTTTCAAAAGACCGGAACTGGAAGTTGCAGCCTGTAGCTCACTGGAGAGCTTTTGAAATAATGCAAAAGAACTTGTCATTGCGGCAGAGCCCACTGGAGGAAATAATTGTTATGCAAATGGACCATGAGTCCCAGAATGTTGTTTGAAGTGAACACACGCCCATAGGAGGGCTGAACCACTAAAGGATGTTAAAATCAATGAATACCTTGTGACTTGCTTCATGACATCCAACTTTGCCCGTAATCAAGGAACAGAGGGTTCTGAAAGCGTATGGCTTCAATTAATGAGGTTGCTGTCTGCCGGTTCTTTAAAATAAAGAATACTACTGAAATTGAGTGGGATTCGACTGCCTTCTTCAGTGCACTTTCAAGGTGGGACAACCTCTTGTTTGTGATATATATATATATATATATATATATATATATATATATATATATATATATATATATATATATATATATATATATATATATATATATATTCAAAGGAAATCCTCAAACCTCCACACCGCACGGCGTTGCGAAAGAAGGAGACAGACCCCACGGCTTCAGGCAAGATTTTTGTTTTTATTTGTAACCTTTCTGGCGACGCGTTTCAAGTAACGTGTACTCTTGATCACACACCGGTTAATCGGTCAGCCTGTTATTTTTAAATATTATGATTGCCTGACCCCTCCTATGGCCCACACCTCCTAACGTTCATCACATGACCTTTGACCATGGGCATAGAAAAGGTACAAATTGCAAATGGAATACAAAAACAGACGATATTTCACATTGTGTTCAGTTGAAAAAGGACTTTTTGCCTGAAACCAATGCAAGTTATGAAACAAATCAATCTTGTTTTCAAAACTACAATCCGTCTTGAAATTTTTTAATGATTGAATTTATATTAAAAAATTATTTCCATTTAAAAGATTGCGTAAATCTCATTGACGTCCTCAACACTTATCATAACTGCATGAATGCAAATACCCATAAGGCTAATAAAGTGACTAGTGCTTTATCTTTGCTGCATAAATGCATATACCGTTCGGTATATAAAGTGACTAGTGCTGGTTGATATGGAGTAACAATCAGATTAAAATTGTACCAGCCCTGGATCGCTCAAATCATGTGACATTTAATATATGCGTGGTGGCATACCACCCTGATACCCACAAGCTCATGTCCTAAATATTTATTAAAAATTAAAAATTCATGAATTATATACATCATAAATACTAAGACCTAATTACAATTTATATACTTAAAAACAAAAGTATATGTGCTTTTCTGTACATGTGCATACTAATGAGTGAGAAAACAAAAAGGGAAAACACTGTGAAAAAATAAATAAAAGCTGATGCAAAGTATATGTTTTACGAACTATGTACAAAATTTACAAAAAGAGAGATAGGAATCCATTGACACATACAGTACTTAATCAGGTGTATTGGTTTCATAATACACCCTCAATATGTACCTATGTGATGCTTTATGGGTTGTAAGTAATAAGCACAGATTAACAATTTAGCTCTAAAATACATATCAGGTGGACCAGGACTTATAAAAATTGATATAAACCAACTGTGAACTACAAGTTGACAAATAAAGGGATATTTACAGAAAGTTGTGGAGATCTTCAGTCGCATTCAGCCCATAAGGCTGTTTGCTGTCCAACGCGATGATATACTGAGTTTCTAACTTTCTCAACATTTTGTCCCTATCTCCACCCCTTCTTTTTAAGGGCACTGCATCTATGACATAATAACTCAAGCACGACAGGTCCCTGTCGTGCATTGAATTAAAATGCCGTGCCACGGGGTAGGCTCGGTCGTGATTTACAACTGCCCGGAGATGCTGCAGTATCCTCACATGCACCTGAGACCTTGTGCTTCCCACATAGCACAAGCCGCAGGTGCACGTGAGGACATACACAGCAAACTCCGTACGGCAGCTGAAATTGACCTTAATTCCCTTTTTTGTGCCAGAAAAAGGACTGACATAGTCTGGGTTGCGATGAGATCCCGCTCCTCCCACCAGCCTACGTGTAAACACGCATAGCTGGGGGAGAAGCAGGATCCGATCGCCACACCCCTGATTTGTTTCCAGACATCCTTGCCGTACATAAGAAAGTTGTTATTAAGGCACCACATCACTAGGTCACACAGTGTTCGATTGTGGCCATAGTATTCACAAGATTTGTGTCCCAAGTAGTGTCTAATGGCTTCAATACCCTTACAGTGTTCGATACAGGTATACAATGATTCGATATCTAGTGTTATTATACACCAGTTAGTCTGCCATTGTATTGTGCCGAGTTTGGACAGAAAATCACTGGTGTCTTTGATGTAGCTGGCAAGACCTTGGACATGACTTTGCAAGAAGTAATCAATATAACGGAAGACATTCTTGCCCATGCTCCTTATTGCAGAGATGATGGGTCTGCCGGGGGTAGGTTGTCTCTTTTTGTGCACCTTAGGAATCAAATATAGGTGCGGCATCACAGGGTTTTCTACATGCAAGAATGCACACTCCTCAGACGAGATCAAATTATCCTGCTTGTATGACATTAGCATTCGTTTCAAAGTGTCACGGGCCCGTTTATATTCCAAGCCACTGCTTCTGACATAGCAGTTGCTATCGCCCAATTGTCTGATTGCTTCTGTCATATATTCCTGCTTTTGCCAAAGGACGATGTTGCCTCCTTTGTCGGATGAATTGATTACTATGTCTTGATTCTTGCTGAGTTTGTCCATTAATTGGTCATATTGAACGGATCTAAAGTTTTTTTTGGTGGCATATTTCTGTCTTTGTATACGCCTGTTGAGTGTTTTTAGATCTTCCACCACACACTCATGAAAAATGTCCACCGCGTCTTTTGGCATGACGGGGACAAACTTGCTCTTCACTTTAAAGGGACTTTCCCCGGCTCCTTTTTGTGCAACGTTGATAGCACGAAGTTGGTTTTGAGTATCTGGTAAGTCATTTGATTGATTGCTGCTGGAGATGGGAGATCCTGTTCCCAAATCACATAAAGTTAATAAAGTTCTTGCATAACTGGCTGCTACCAAGGGAGCATCTCTCACAGTTTCATCCTGATCCCTGCTGTTGGTGTCTTTGGGATTGGATTTAATAGCGAAGAATATTTTGAGTTTTAATTTCCTGATAAAAAGAAACACGTCCGCTCTTGTGTTGGTATAGTTGAATGAGCTTTCTGGGTAGTAGTTTAAGCCCAAAGATAGTATTTGTTGCTCAGCAGCAGTTAATGTCAGGTTGTATAGATTAGTGATGGTACTGGCCATGGTTACTGCTTTTTGCTCTTCTTGTTGTACCAAGGCTTTTTTCTGTTTTGCAGCGGATTTGGCGCGTTTCCTCCTTGCTTTGCGCCTTGCGTTACTTCGCTTCCTGCACCATTTTTGCGCGTTCTGGGTCGGAGAGTTTTGAGGCGCTCCTCGACTAAAAAATCAATTTCCTCGCCTAAGTCCAGGACCGCATGTGTTTCATTGTCTTGGACTAAACTTCCAACTGACCCCAATGAGCTGCGTGAGCTTGATAAAGAAATAGAGTCCGTATCAGAAAGGACTGAAGGCCCTGGCTCATTGATTAAAATCGAATGTTGCACTCCTTTTGCTTTGTTGTTTACCTGTCGTTGTTTTCTCGCTTGATCGAATTTCCACGAGAAAGTATAAATACGGCCTGTCTCATAATCGTTGAGATCCTGTGCAAATTTATTTATTTTGCGCAACTTTATTTTTTCCTCATGTTTTTTCAATCTGTCTCCGATTTCTTTGCGACTTTTATCAATGAGTGCTTTAGTGTCAGCATCCTCATACTTATCCAATTCTTCATTGATTTTTTTTATTTCTTCAAGCAGGGTTCCTCTGTCGAGTATCGCGTACCTGATCAGGATTTTAATTAAATTCATGGATGCAGTGAGGTTACTCTCACCCCACTTTCTAAGCATTGCGGGGTTAGGGTCCACAAAACTGGGGGCAAGTAATATTCGCAGGCCCCTTGGTGCACTCCCAGCTTCCTCATACTTGGTCAGGGACTTATGTTCCCACCATTTCGTGACTTCGGATCTAGATTTCTTCTCCAGCATTTTCAATAATTGTTTTATGTCCTGGTTTGCTGGACTGGCGGCAATTGTGGGCGTTTGCTTATTTGATTCGCCCCGGGGCAGATTTCCGTACAATATTACTGCTGCCGCCTACCTCTCTTCGTCAAGACTTGCTGACATTGTTCGACTAGCAATTGACGGTGCAATAGAAAGGATTTTAGAATGTACTTGTCGGCACTCGGCCGCTGCGTGCGCTGTTGCCTGAAAGTTGCCGCTGCCTCCTCACCTGCAAGTAGCTGGATATTTGACCACTGTGCTCCGCCGTTTCGTTCACTGCCGGTCTCACCGACCCGCTGATTACGCTCACCGGTGCTGTCCTTGTGGATACTCTATCAGCTGCAGGGGGCCTCGCCACAATACTCCTCCTCGGAATGCTGCTTGTTCTCGCTGTAAAGGCGAGGCCACTCGTTGTGAAGGGGGTTCCATCAACGGAGACAACCGGCTTCCGTGAATTAATTCAAAGGAAATCCTCAAACCTCCACACCGCACGGTGTGGCGAAAGAAGGAGACAGACCCCAAGGCTTCAGGCAAGATGTTTTGTTTTTATTTGTAACCTTTCTGGCGGCGCGTTTCGAGTAACGTGTACTCTTGATCACACACCGGTTAATCGGTCAGCCTGTTATTTTTAAATGCTATGATTCCCTGACCCCTCCTATGGGCCACACCTCCTAACGTGCATCACATGACCTTTTACCATGGGCATAGAAAAGGTACAAATTGCAAATGGAATACAAAACAGACGATATTTCACGTTGTGTTCAGTTGAAAAAGGACTTTTTGCCTGAAACCAATGCAAGTTATGAAACAAATCAATCTTGTTTTCAAAACTACAATCCGTCTTGTAATTTTATAATGAATGAATTTACATTAAAAAATTATTTCCATTTAAAAGATTGCGTAAATCTCATTGACGTCCTCAACAATTATCATAAGTGCATGAATGCAGATACCCATAAGGCTAATAAAGGGACTAGTGCATATATATATTCACTGAAAAAACCAAAGGTTACAGGGATGTCATAGTTAGGCTCAAATTTCACTAGTGCAAAGCCAAAAACGTTCTCACTTTCATTTTAAAAATAGCATTTTGTCCCCAGGGAGGTGGTAGCCATGGAGGGGGAGGGGGTCCTTGAGGCCCCCTATTATAAACAAAAGAAGAGCGGGAGGTGGTGGTCCCTAGGATACAGAGGGTCCTCGAGGCCCTCATGATTTATTCTCAATTAGCCCTGGGGCAGTCCCTGCGACCCAGCGGAGTCCATGCAGCACCCTCTTTTAAATGTTCTATAAGCACGCATGCCCCTAGGACCTGGCCTTCCACGGTCTAAATTATAGAGACTGGCTTTTATTTTTCAGCTGAAGCCGCGGTCCAAGCGTGACTCCTGATGAAAAATTACAAACAATGCCTTTTTTCCTCAAGAGGCCTAGCGAGTCAGGGTATTTCTACTCTGCTACTGCTCTTTTTTAAAAGTTTTCTTGTGAAACTTGGCTGAAGCCGAGTCCCAAGATGGCTGTCAACACTTCCTGCTAGAAGTGTTGCCAGCCAATCACATTTAAATACAGCGAATGTTGGATCCTCGGAGGATCCACGTCCCTAGATATACACATTTGTTTTTTTTATTTCTCCGAAACTATTGAATGGATTTACACCAAATAACCAAAAGCACTTTTTCTGGACCAAGAGGTAGCTTTCAGCCAAGTCTGGTTTAATTCCGTCCAGAAGTTTGGGCTGTAGTCATGTTGAAAATCTCTGTGGGAATTAACATTGGAAAAACACTTTTTTTTACCCTTCCCTTTTTCTCGGCCCCTCCTTGATGGATCACCCATGCACAAAAGAAACCATTATGACACTTTCCTTGGAAAATTTTGTACGAATATCGGTTCAGCTGCTGTCTTTAAATTTACAGGGTGATTCTTTAAATGGGGGCCAAGAGAAGGGGGTGTCCTAAAACGCTTTTTTTCCAAGCAATTTCTCATAGAGATTTTAAACATGACTACAAGCTGAACTGCTGAACGGAATTACACCAGATTTGGCAGTAAGGTAGCTGTAGGTCCAGAAAGCAAGCATTTTGTAAATTGGTGTTAATCCGTTCAGTACTTTGGAGGATATTAAGGAAAAAACTAATTTTGATATCTAGGATTGCGAGGGCTCCGCAAACCCTCCCGATCTCATGCTGAGATCTGATTGGCTCCAATACTTCAACCAAGAAGTGTTGGCAGCCATCTTCGGAATTTGCTTCAGGTGAGTCCCTCACAAAAGGTTTTTTAAAAAAGGGCAGCAGGGTGGGAAAACCCAGACCCCATAGCTCTGGTGTTAGGTTCCGAGAGGGACTCCACCAGGGCAAAATAGCATTTTTGTTTTAATTTCCACTGAAAATCATGGCAGACCTGCAAATCCAGTGAAATGGTTTTTTTTTTTTTTTAAAGTGTAGGCCCCTGCACTTGTTTGGGAGAAAGCCAAAACCTGGTCCTGAGGGTATTGTTAAAAGAAAGTAAAAAAAGAGGAGGGGGTCACATGGGGCCCCCCTCCTGAGGCTCTTGGAGTCCCAGGGACCACCAACTCCTCGGGCTTTATTTATAAAATAAAATGAGGGGGGCGCATTAGGCTTCCCTTCTGAGGTTCTATATGCCCCAGACCACCACCTCCCCAGGGCGAAATAATGTCTAATAGGGGTCCCTTTAGACGCTGGGACCACTAATTCCTTGGGACCAAATACTTTTCTAACATACTACCCCGGGGACCACCACCTCCCCGGGACAGACCCTGCAAAGTAAAGGAGGGAGGCTGCGTGGCTCCCCTCCTGGAGCAATTAATGGCCCTGGAGACCACCATCCCCCAGGGCCAGCTCCTGCTTTGTTCCGGGGTGCCCACCCCTGGGTCATAGCTGTTTGCTTCCGCTCCCACCAAGCAAAAGCAAACACTCCAGTTCCAGTGGTTGGAAGCTGTCACAGTGCTCCAGCCCACTGGAAGTGGAAGTTTCATTGCTTTTCCTGCCCGCAGACATGCAGGCAGAGAAAGAGATGAAACTTTTGCTCTTGTACACATGTAGCTGTATTTCCAGCAACTCCCTTTGTGCTATAGCAATGCTGGCTACCGCAGGAGGTGGGGAGATGACTGGTACCACAGGGTCTTGAGGCTCCCCCCACACTCCCCATGTTGCACACTGGGTGTCCTGGCTGAACTCCAGGGCACCCAGGAGTCACGGCCAAGCCCTTGGATCCCTAGGGCCTAAACCAGCTAGAGGAGGAGGGCCAGCAGCCTCCCAACCACATTCAATTAAGACCGGGCCCGGGAGGATCGGGTCCCTGGGGCTGTAATCGGTCTGGGGAGAGGCGCCACACAGCGCCCATCCCCTGTGCAGAGGATTAAAAAACAGAGGACAGAAAAACAAGCAGAAAAGGCAAAAGGGAATGGAGAAAATCCAGCAGAATGGGAAAACAGAAGGCAAAAAAAGAGTAGGAAAGGCAAAACAGAAGGTAGAAAGATGAGTAGAAAAAGAGAAAACAGGGGGGCAGAAAAAAGAGCAGAAAAGCCAAAATGGAGGGCAGAAAAACAAGCAGAAAAGGCAAACACAGCAGAAGAGGGCAAAACAGAGAACACTCACTCACACACCCACTCACAGACCCACTCAGAGAATCATGCACCCACACAAACCCACTGAAACACTCATACACCCACTCACAGACCCACTCCGATTCTCATGCACCCACTCACAGACCCACTCAGGCACTCACATACCCACTCACAGACTCACATACCCACACACAGACCCACTCAAAGACTCATGCACCCACTCACAGACCCACTGAGAGAGTCAAGTATCCACTCACAGATCCACTCAGACTCCAGCACCCACTCACAGATCCACTCAGACTCATGCACCCATTCACAGACCACACCGACTCATGCACTCATCCACAGATCCACTCAGAGACTCATGCACTCACTCATACACACCCACGCACAGACCCACTTAGACACTCCTGCAACCACTCACAGACCCACTCAGAGACTCAGTGATGTCATGAGTGATGTTACTGACCAACTCATGAGTGGTGTAATATGTGAGGTCATAAGCAGTGCATTGAGGGGGCATAAGTTAAAGTTAGCTTTGGTAACTATAACTGCTGAATTTCTATGGTTTTGTATGAGTAAAATCAAAGCCAAACTATAATGTCCCTGTAACCATGTATGTATACACACACAATACAATAAGGCTACATTTAGGGTTTTAACTGTGGGGGTAGTGGTATGGAGAGGTAAGGATAATTTTAGGGTTTAGAGCTGGGTAGTGATAAAGGGTTATATGGGTAATTTAGGGTTTATGGGTGAGTAGTGGTAAAGAGTGGTATGGGTAATTTATAAAAGGGAGGTTCCCCTGAAAAGATCCCAAAAAAAAGCTGTTTTATGGGGGGTGTGGTCTTGGCACCAACCAAGATAGCAGTGCCATGCTGAGCTCCAACGGAAGCAGGAGACTTCAGCTTTCCTTAGACCGCTCTGGCACTCAGCTGGCAAAGGAGACTACCATGTTTTCCTCAGCTGGTTCCTGAGCCATCTCATTTTTTACTGTAAATATCTAGTAGAGGATTATCCTATATGCAGTAAAATAATTGACTTAATTTTCAACACTTTTAGCATTCATTATTAATTTAGTCACAGTGCCCAAATTACAGGTTTTCAATTTGTAACTAATAATTTAGTTGTATTTTTTACTTTTGTCTAATTGTTACTATGCTTTTTCTCACGCAAGTTCAAATCTTAATTCAGTAATGTCTTTTTTCTGATGATACAGGTATATGTCTTCACACATTGTTCCTGTAAGGTCTCAACTTTATGTGATGTGTTATCCAAGTAAAGGTTTTCCTGCCATCGTGTGGAGCTAGAGTGCTGTTGCAATTGTCTTCGAGTGTTGTCGCCCTCACTCTCTTTTTTGTGTTTTGTAGGTATGTGCTTCAATTGTCATTTGTATGACTTATACTGTTTTTTTGTTTTTCGTCTTACTATTCCAAGACTGCTTCTTTCTATGGTCCCACTCTATCTTTTCTTCTTTCCTGTCTCCCGTCCTATCACGTCTCTCTCGCTTCATTTCCTCATTAATCAAAACTCCTACTCTCTCCAATATTTGACACATTTCTTTCTTAATCTTGTCGCTGTAGACAAATTGATTGTGCATGCTACATTCCCCAGTAATTCATTCCAGTTTAGCACATGGGATATTAAAGGGTTAGTTAACCCTATTAAGCAGCAATGGGTGTTATCCCATTTAGCTAAACTAAAAACAGATGTTGTATTACTTCAAGAATCCCATCTTTCTGAACTAGAAGTTGCCCATTTAAGATGCTGGGTAGGTAATGTGTTTGCTTCCCCAGTTTTGGGGAAGAAAATGGAGTACTGATTCTTTGACGCAAAAGGTTACATGTTATAGTTGTTAACCAGGAGTCCGATTTGCTGGATCATTGTTAAAATTCTTGTTGATAGCTTACCTTTAACCATTTTTAAGTCTCGCCTACGTGGCGCAAGCGCTGCTTTGGAAACCTTTAGCCGTCGTTCAGCTCTTTTTAGAAAGAAGCACATACTCGTGCTTGTGGCGGCATAAACCTTCGAGAGCATGCAGGGTATGTGCTTCCAAAAAGAGCTGACTGCGCACACATGCACGCATGCACCACTTGCGGGTTCACCTCCTGCTCCTTTACAGCTGCAGTCCTCTCCATGGATCAGTTGTGTTTTACCTTTGGTATGCCATACACCTCCCTTTCTTCATTAAACCTCTCAACGAGGAGATCTAATTATATCTTATTTCTATCTGGGTTAAAACAGCTGCAGTCTAATGGGTCACTGTTTTGCAGTTTTATATATACATCTTTATTTTGTGAAACATTTTCATGTTATTGATTTACCTTTATTTTGAAGATGGTGGCCGTCTCCGTGTTTAGAAGGTTCAACTGAGTCCCTGTGATTAATACTGCAAAACAAAAAAAATCAAGACCTGCCTGCAATGTTTCCGTTGAAAAAAAATATTATTCTGCTGTTATCTGGTGATCCATTTCCTTCGTAACCATTGGCTCTCTTACGCTCTGTGATTTAAAATGAAAACCACTTTTTCTCGTGCAGAGTTGAGCCCTCGGTAAACGTCCCAGCCCCGGGTTCCTCCAAAGCCCTTGTATTTTATTGATTCCCTGCAGCCGGGTGCAGCAACAACACCACACAGCGATTAACAAAAGTGCTGCTTTGCCGAAAGAATGCCTCCCCACCCCGATGGAAGGCGAGGAAAACACGGCGGTGACGTGTCGGTATCCTGTCGAATCTTGTTTCTTCTTTTCTTAAAGTGCAAAGTGCAATACACGCCCAGCCATTATCACAGGCTTAACTGCTTTGCTGAAGCAAACAAGTAGTATAAAACGGGGTGGTGATGGACGGAGCATCTGAACCAATCAAACACTCACACCCAGTCAACAGATCTGGGTTTAATCCATCACCGTCCTTTAGCCCACTCTGCCACCCCAGTTCAGACATGGTCATATGCAAATCAGTCTGACCCTGTGCCTCATGGGAACAGTCCAGCGCGACTGCCAAGCCATGCCTTCCCTAGACCGGAAACAAGCTTCCTAGGACCGGTTTCTGGCATTACAGCTGTATTCAGCCAGGCTTGCTTGAATCCAGTGGCAAAGTGAGCAAGAGACTCACGTCTGAGCATACCCTGCCAACTTATGGTAAACAAAGCGGTACAAAAGGGGGTGTTGATGGACGGAGCATCTGAACCAATCAAACACTCACACCCAGTCAACAGATCTGGGTTTAATCCATCACCGTTCTTTAGCCCACTCTGCCACCCCAGTTCAGACACGGCCATATGGAAATCAGTCTGACAATGTGCCTCATTGGAACAGTCCAGCCCGAACTGCAAAGCCATGCCTTCCCTGGACCGGAAACAAGCTTCCTAGGACCAGTTTCTGGCATTATAGCCGTATTCAGCCAGGCTTGCTTGAATCCAGTGGCAAAGTGAGCAAGAGACTCACGTCTGAGCATACCCTGCCAACTTATGGTGAACAAAGCGGTACAAAAGGGGGTGGTGATGGACGGAGCATCTGAACCAATCAAACACTCACACCCAGTCAACAGATCTGGGTTTAATCCATCACCGTTCTTTAGCCCACTCTGACACCCCAGTTCAGACATGGCCATATGCAAATCAGTCTGACCCTGTGCCTCATGGGAACAGTGCAGCCTGAACTGCCAAGCCATGCCTTCCCTGGACCGGAAACAAGCTTCCTAGGACCGGTTTCTGGCATGACAGCTGTCTTCAGCCAGGCTTGCTTGAATCCAGTGGCAAAGTGAGCAAGGGACTCACGTCTGAGCATACCCTGCCAACTTATGGCGAACAAAGTGGTACAAAAGGGGGTGGTGATGGACGGAGCAACTGAACCAATCAAACACTCACACCCAGTCAACAGATCTGGGTTTAATCCATCACCGTTCTTTAGCTTACTCTGCCACCCCAGTTCAGACATGGCCATATGCAAATCAGTCTGACCCTGTGCCTCATGGGAACAGTCCAGCCCGAACTGCGAAGCGATGCCTTCCCTGGACCGGAAACAAGCTTCCTAGGGCCGGTTTCTGGCATTACAGCCGTCTAATTTTGATGTGACAACCCGCTTGTTCTCAGTAGAAGCACACAAGACGTCGCTACGGAGGTAAACTTCAATGATAAATCAGAAGGAAAACCTGTTAAAATCTGCTCCTTCAAAAGATTTTGAACACTGAGCATGAAAAGCAACTATGTTACGCGTGCCTGTGCACTCACTCTTTCTATCGTCACGGTTTCTAACAGAATACCTAACTTCGGAGCAAAATAACATTTAGCAACCATTAACAACACCAACCGTAAGTAATATTTTGTGAACATCAACTTCAATGTTAAAGTAGGCCAGCTTCGTGTAGGAGACACTTTTAGGGAAAAGCTTCGGCCTTACAACTAAGCTAGTAAAACCGATCCGGGTGCAAGCAGGTGTTTGTGCCCGGATTGAGATTCTGGGGTATGTGTACACAGGGCTTTAAGTGGGCCGGGTCCTGTCGGTGCTCTGAACCGGGAGTTCCAAAAGGCAGGTGCTGAGACGGGTCCTTATTGGGCTCTCGATTTTTGCTCTCACCCTCAGGGAGTAAAAAAATCTTAGCCCTGCAGCAGTATCATTGCTCAAAGACTCAGTATAGTTCTCTAAGGCTCATCATTTCAAAGCTGAAACATTTTCAGTATTATATATAGCAAAGCCATAGTGGTTGCTTATTTATCTTATGCAACTAACAACCACAGGCAAAGCCAATAGTCATGGTTTGTTGTAGGTGTAAAGTTTCTTGTTGTATGATATATCTGGATAAAATGACAAGCAGCGAATTACCAGACAGGCGGCACACTATGCCAGGCATATATTTTTTGCTTAAGTGCTTTAAGCCTTGCTCTAATTACATCGGCCAGGCCCTTTTGAGAGCCCCCCACACAGTTTTTTCACCCCACTTAAAGCCCTGTATGTACCTATATTATTATTATTATTATTATTATTATTATTATTATTATTATTATTATTATTATTAAATTTATAGAGCGCGTAGTCACCCGTAAGTATACCAGCGCTAAGATCTGTACAACTGCGGGTCAGCTGGGGCAGGGAGGGGGACCAGATTTAAGGAAAGAGGTGGGTTTTCAGTCACTTTCTGAACCGTAGATAGTTGGGTTCAGTTCTCAGGTCGCGAGGTAAGGCGTTCCAAAGGCGTGCAGTGTGAACGGAGAAGCGCCTTCCACCTGTTCGGGCCTTCTTGGCTCTGGGAATGACGATGAGATGTTCCTGATCGGATCGGAGGGATCTTGGGGCTTTATATGGTTTGATGAATTTTCTTAAGCTTGGGGGGCCTTTGTTTTGAAGCAGTCTGTGTGCCAGGCAAAGGGCCTTGAACTTCACACGTTCTCTTACCGGGAGCCAATGGAGAAACTTCAAGGCTGGTTTGGCCGAGGCTCTGGCAGTAGTGTTGGTGTGGATCCGGGCTGCTGCATTTTGGATCCTTTGCAGTTTGTTCAAGGTTGCCTCCGGAGCGCCTAATTAGATGGAATTACTGAAATCGAGCCTAGAGAGTATCAGGCCTTGGATCAACAGTTTTTGAGAGTTGGGGGGGAGTAGGGGCAAGATCTTTCGAATCGACCTGAGGAGCCCAAAGCACGTCCCGGCTACCTTTTTTGCTTGTGTTGCAAATGATAGATCCTTTTCGAGCCATACACCCAGGCTTTTTACCTCTGGTTTCGGGTCTGGGGGCGGGCCCAGACAAGGTGGCCAGATGTTCTGTGAGAGAGAGAGCCCCTTCTGACCAAGGAGGAGAATGTCAGTCTTTGAACCGTTGAGTTTCAAAGATGAGCTATTCATCCATCCTTGTATCTGCGTCAGACAGTTGTAAAGGTCCGCAGGTTGTTGGCTTGGGTGAGAAAGGGACACCACTAATTGTGTATCGTCAGCATAGCTGACGATACTCACTCCGAACGGAATGACAACCTCCTCCAATGGGGACATATAGATATTAAATAATGTGGGGCTCAGGGAGGAGCCCTGAGGCACGCCACATTGGAGGGGAGTTTCGGAGGAGCGGGTGTTATTCTCCCAAATTTGAAAGGAGCATTGACTCAGAAAAGACGATAGCCAGGACAGAGCAGTCCCTTCAACACCGACACTCCTGAGTCGATGGATAAGGAGCTGGTGGTTGACGGTGTCGAAGGCCGCACTGAGGTCGAGGAGGATCACTGCCACTGATCCTCCCTCGTCTAAGAGTGCTCTGGCCTCCTCCACCGCCACAAGGAGGACGATGTCGGTGCCCTGCCCGGGGCGGAATCCCGTCTGCGAGCTTTTAAGCCGATTATTGCTCTCCAGAAATTGTGAAAGTTTTCTATTCACAAGTTTTTCGGCGATCTTGCTAGTTCCTGGGAGAAGGGAAATTGGTCTGTAGTTTGCCAGATCGGCAGGGTCAAGGGAGGGTTTTTTTAATAGTGCATTGACGACTGCCGCCTTCCAGCTGGAAGGGACAACTCCCTGTTGAAAGGAGGCGTTAATGAGGTGGGTAAGGGGGGGAACGATCGTGGATGCTACTCTTTTGAGAATACGTAGCGGGGCAGGGTCCCTGGGAGATCCGCTTTTGATGATATTCAGCGTATTTTCGACCTCTTCGGCAGTCACTTGTCCCCAAGAGGTGAGACAGGGGGGGGGGGGGGGGGAATTGTTGGTTTCTTTTTCCTCGCTCAGGTTTGTGGATGGAATAGAGTCGAGGATTTTCTGGATTTTCTCCTTGAAGAAATTAGCTAACTTGTAGCATTTTTCCTCATCTGCCTTGGGGTCTGGTGGGTCTCCAGGTTCGGGGTCTGGGACTTTAAGGAGTTCTTTTAAAATAGTAAAAGATTCCTTACTGGTGCAAGCGGAATTTTCTATTCTTTCTTGGAAGAATAAGCTTTTGGTGTTGCGAAGGGCGGTTTTGTAGTTTTGTAATGCGGTATGGTAGGCGTCCTTCTTTTCATTAGATTTATTCTTCCTCCAGGAGCGTTCTGTTCTCTTGCATTCCTGTCGCAGAGATTTGAGCGCCGGAGTGTACCAGGGAGCGGGGTTCACTCTTTTCGTTTGTTTAAGAGTGGTGGTATTGGGGAGGAGTTTATCCAATGAGGATGTGAGCCAGGAATTGAACTGTTCGTCGGCAGTAGCCGGGTCAGTGGAGAGGGCAGGTATAGAATCTGAGAGCATGCTGGCCCATTCAGCCGGTACAAGATTGTGCCAACGTCGGTCTGTCACTCGGATTTTAGAGGGTTGGGGGGGTGCTATGGCTAGGTGCCAGGAGAAGGGGATTAGGAAGTGATCTGTCCAGGGGAGAGGGATGGGGGGGTCCGAGGTGATATCCATGATGTTGGTCAGGACGGGATCCAGAAGGTGACCCTTGTCGTGGGTGGGTTCGTTATTGATCAGCCGGAAGTTAAATGACCTAAGGTCCTGAAGGAGATCCGAAGCTGTGGAATCTGTGGGGTTGCCATGTAAACCCAAGCTTGGAAATAAGTAATATGTACTTGATACAGTTCTTTTCTCGTGAGGAACTTGTCTGCGATTATGAAGTGTCATAGGCTTGCCCTCTTTGAATCCATCAGGGGTTAGCCAGAACCGATGGTTTATCGGGAGCCACAGATGTCAATTCATTCTTGCTTTTTGCTTCAACTGGAACTGTTTTGCAACGTCGCTTTCAGTGGCCTCGAAGGCAGCTGCAAGAAAATAAAGTCCTTCTACAGTTTCTACTCCTTTCACTTTTCCTAATCCCTCATCAGCAATAGGAGGCTGTTTAGGGACCAAGGCCATGAAAGAGACGGTCATATAGAGGCATGACGTGGGGAAGTGCTTTAAGTGTGGTCCAGCCGGGTCTGAGCACCCAAGTATTTAACAAGCATTGGCATCGCCAATAGGACTCGCCTTTGGGGCCTTATAAGTGTTTAGTCATGCAACAGGTGATGTTGTTGCACCAAGGATATTGTGCTGCATAACTAAATACTTATAAGGTCCCAAAAGCGAGACCTATTGGCTATGCCATTGCTTGCTAATGTATCTGGACCAGTTTCTGTTAATAATACTTTTGTGGCTAAATTTCTGATAAATTGCTCTTCTGTGATGATGAATATATTATATTTGGTGGAGACTGTAATCCAATTAAAAAAATACAGGGAGCAGAAAAGGAGAAAGAGAAGTTGGTATACTGAAACTTTGGCAATTTTATTAAGACAGTATAAATGAATGTGTTTGAAATTAGATTTGGATGTTTCCTTTCAGTATGCAATTAGTGTATAATTTGCACACAGTCACACAGTCAGTGAGGTACTTATATATCCGGTTACACTTCCCCAAAACTACTTATGTACCCACCGCTCATATAGCCAGACAGTGACTGCAACACTCAGTCACACAACCATAAAATCATTCACACACCCATTTACTCATCTATACATCTATGTATGAGGGCTGGTTTGCTCTTAGAGCCTGGGAGGACATGCACAGAATGCAATTTGCACCTTAAGAAGAGTTTAATGAGCACACCTTTAGCAATCTTGCCACCACTCACATGCAAGCATACTCCAGAGTTTTGGCCCTACTAGTGTAGTGGATTTCAGAAGGAGGGAGAGGAGCGGAAAAATGAGAGGGTAAAGTCTCCAGAGGAGAGAGGGGACCGATCCCCCAGACATAAACGTCTCTATTGGATATGGTGCAGTAAGTGCTGTTTCCTTCCAAATTCAGTGCCCTGAGGATCTCAAGGACAGACAGGCTGAGTGGGACCTGAGGCACGGATGGCCCAGCTGGGTGCAGAGGAGAGAAAAAGTGAGGTTAAGAGAACCTTGGAGTAGGAAAGGGTTGTGCCAACTAGAGTGTTAAGGAGGTGCACTTGAAGGCCAAATAGCTGTTAGAGTTTTGTTGAAAAGGTGTGAGCACTGCTACTGTATCCAATGCAGCAGAAAGACTTCATATATTCAGAGACTCGGTGCCTGATTTTAAGTTAGGGTTTGATATAGACAGGTTATTTCTGGCATAAGCAGTAGTGGTACAGAGGATATCTTAGGAGAATTGCAGAGATGCCTTTGAAACGCATATTTGTGGTGTTGGAAGGACAACATGCTGGCTCTAGAGAAGGGGAAGAGGTTGTGGTAGCCCATGATAAAGGAGGTCCTTGTCAATAAGTATGAATAATAACCCTGGGCGGGCAACTTCGCTACGCCCACGAAGTGGGCGTAGTGTTGCCTACTTCGCCCTTTGCAAAGTAGGCGAAGCAGGCAACACTACGCCCACTCTTTGGGCGTAGCGAAGTTGCCCGCCACCCGCCTCCCTCCCGATCTCACTAAATGCTTAAATTAGATTAAAAATGAATTATAAAACCACTTACCTTGTCCGCTGCGTCCCCGAGGCTACCTCTCGTCATCGCGCCGCCGGCGCCGCCGTTTTGGATACTAATGCGCACGCGCGGCCACCAGCGCATGCGCATTTCTCGCGAGAGAAAGGTTGATAGCTTACCTTTAACTATTTTTAAGTCTCGCCTACGTGGCGTGCAAGCGCTGCTTTGGAAACCTTTAGCCGTCGTTCTGCTCTTTTTAGAAAGAAGCACATACTCGTGCTTGTGCGGCATAAACCTTCGGGAGCCTGCAGGGTATGTGCTTCCAAAAAGAGCTGACTGCGCACACACGCACGCACGCACCACTTGTGGGTTCACCTCCTGCTCCTTTACAGCTGCAGTCCTCTCCAGGGATCAGTTGTGTTTTACCTTTGGTATGCCATACACCTCCCTTTCTTCATTAAACCTCTCAACGAGGAGATCTAATTATATCTTATTTCTATCTGGGTTAAAACAGCTGCAGTCTAATGGGTCACTGTCTTGCAGTTTTATATATACATCTTTATTTTGTGAAACATTTTGATGTTATTGATTTACCTTTATTTTGAAGATGGTGGCCGTCTCCGTGTTTAGAAGGTTCTACTGAGTCCCTGTGATTATTACTGCAAAACAAAAAAAATCAAGACCTGCCGGCAACGTTTCCGTTTAAAAAAAATATTATTCTGCTGTTATCTGGTGTTCCATTTCCTTCGTAACCATTGGCTCGCTTACGCTCTGTGATTTAAAAAAAAAAACACGTTTTCTCGTGCAGAGTTGAGCCCACGGTACACGTCCCAGCCCCGGGTTCCTCCAAAGCCTTTGTATTTTATTGATTCCCTGCAGCCGGGTGCAGCAACAACACCACACGGCGATTAACAAAAGTGCTGCTTTGCCGAAAGAATGCCTCCCCACCTCGATAGAAGGCGAGGAAAATATGGCGGCGACGTGTCGGCAACCTGTCGAATCTTGTTTCTTCTTTTCTTAAAGTGCAATACACGCCCAGCCATTATCACAGGCTTAACTGCTTTGCTGAAGCAAACAAGTAGTACAAAAGGGGGTGGTGATGGACGGAGCATCTGAACCAATCAAACACTCACACCCAGTCAACAGATCTGGGTTTAATCCATCACCGTCCTTTAGCCCACTCTGCCACCCCAGTTCAGACATGGTCATATGCAAATCAGTCTGACCCTGTGCCTCATGGAAACAGTCCAGCGCGACTGCCAAGCCATGCCTTCCCTGGACCGGAAACAAGCTTCCTAGGACCGGTTTCTGGCATTACAGCCGTATTCAGCCAGGCTTGCTTGAATCCAGTGGCAAAGTGAGCAAGAGACTCACGTCTTAGCATACCCTGCCAACTTATGGTGAACAAAGCGGTACAAAAGGGGGTGGTGATGGACGGAGCATCTGAGCCAATCCAAAACTCACACCCAGTCAACAGATCTGGGTTTAATCCATCACCGTTTTTTAGCCCACTCTGCCACCCCAGTTGAGACATGGCCATATGGAAATCAGTCTGACCATGTGCCTCATTGGAACAGTCCAGCCCGAACTGCCAAGCCATGCCTTCCCTGGATCGGAAACAAGCTTCCTAGGACCGGTTTCTGGAATTACAGCCGTCTTCAGCCAGGCTTGCTTGAATCCAGTGGCAAAGTGAGCAAGGGACTCACGTCTCAGAATACCCTGCCAACTTATGACTAACAAAGCGATACAAAAGGGGGTGGTGATGGACGGAGCATCTGAACCAATCAAACACTCACACCCAGTCAACAGATCTGGGTTTAATCCATCACCGTTCTTTAGCCCACTCTGCTACCCCAGTTCAGACATGGCCATATGCAAATCAGTCTGATCCTGTGCCTCATGGGAATAGTGCAGCCTGAACTGCCAAGCCATGCCTTCCCTGGACCGGAAACAAGCTTCCTAGGACCGGTTTCTGGCATTACAGCCGTCTTCAGCCAGGCTTGCTTGAATCCAGTGGCAAAGTGAGCAAGGGACTCACGTCTGAGCATACCCTGCCAACTTATGGCGAACAAAGCGGTACAAAAGGGGGTGGTGATGGACGGAGCAACTGAACCAATCAAACACTCACACCCAGTCAACAGATCTGGGTGTAATCTATCACCGTTCTTTAGCCCACTCTGCCACCCCAGTTGAGACATGGCCATATGCAAATCAGTCTGATCCTGTGCCTCATGGGAACAGTCCAGCCCGAATTGCCAAGCGATGCCTTCCCTGGACCGGAAACAAGCTTCCTAGGGCCAGTTTCTGGCATTACAACCGTCTAATTTTGATGTGACAACCCGCTTGTTCTCAGTAGAAGCACATAAGACGTCCCTACGGAGGTAAACTTCAAAGATAAATCAGAAGGAAAACCTGTTAAAATCTGCTCCTTCAAACGATTTTGAACACTGAGCATAAAAAGCAACTATGTTACGCGTGCCTGTGCACTCACTCTTTCTATCGTTACGGTTTCTAACAGAATACCTAACTTCGGAGCAAAATAACATTTAGCAACCATTAACAACACCAACCGTAAGTAATATTTTGTGAACATCAACTTCAATGTTAAAGTAGGCCAGCTTCGTGTAGGAGACACTTTTAGGGAAAAGCTTCGGCCTTACAACTAAGCTAGTAAAACCGATCCGTGTGCAAGCAGGTGTTTGTGCCCGGATTGAGATTCTGGGGTATGTGTACACAGGGCTTTAAGTGGGCCGGGTCCTGTCGGTGCTCTGAACTGGGAGTTCCAAAAGGCAGGTGCTGAGACGGGTCCTTATTGGGCTCTCGATTTTTGCTCTCACCCTCAGGGAGTAAAAAAATCTTAGCCCTGCAGCAGTATCATTGCTCAAAGACTCAGTATAGTTCTCTCAGTCTCATCATTTCAAAGCTGAAGCATTTTCAGTATTATATACAGCTAAGCCATAGTGGTTGCTTATTTATCTTATGCAACTAACAACCACAGGCAAAGCCAATAGTTATGGTTTGTTGTAGGTGTAAAGTTTCTTGTTGTATGATATATCTGGATAAAATGACAAGCAGCGAATTACCAGACAGGCGGCACACTATACCAGGCACATATTTTTTGCTTAAGTGCTTTAAGCCTTGCTCTAATTACATCGGCCAGGCCCTTTTGAGAGCCCCCCACACAGTTTTTTCACCCCACTTAAAGCCCTGTATGTACCTATATTAAGAGTCCCGGTACCTTCTCACTGAACACATTTTGCCATGTAAACCCAAGCAGGCAAATAAGCAATATGTACATGTTCTCTTCTCATGAGGAACTTGTCTGCGATTATGAAGTGTCATAGGCTTGCCCTCTTTGAATCCATCAGGGTTAGCCAGAAGCGGGGGTTTATCGGGAGGCACAGATGTGAATTCATTCTTGCTTTTTGCTGCAACTGGAACTGTTTTGCAACGTCGCTTTCAGTGGCCTCGAAGGAAGCTGCAAGAAAATAAAGTCCTTCTACAGTTTCTACTCCTTTCACTTTTCCTAATCCCTCATCAGCAATAGGAGGCTGTTTAGGGACCAAGGCCATGAAAGAGACGGTCATATAGAGGGATGAGGTGGGGAAGTGCTTTAAGTGTGGTAGAGCCGGGTCTGAGCACCCAAGTATTTAACAAGCATTGGCATCGCCAATAGGACTCGCCTTTGGGGCCTTATAAGTGTTTAGTCATGCAACAGGTGATGTTGTTGCACCAAGGATATTGTGCTGCATAACTAAATACTTATAAGGTCCCAAAAGCGAGACCTATTGGCTATGCCATTGCTTGCTAATGTATCTGGACAAGTTTCTGTTAATAATACTTTTGTGGCTAAATTTCTGATAAATTGCTCTTCTGTGATGATGAATCTATTATATTTGGTGGAGACTGTAATCCAATTAAAAAAATACAGGGAGCAGAAAAGGAGAAAGAGAAGTTGGTATACTGAAACTTTGGCAATTTTATTAAGACAGTATAAACGAATGTGTTTGAAATTAGATTTGGATGTTTCCTTTCAGTATGCAATTAGTGTATAATTTGCACACAGTCACACAGTCAGTGAGGTACTTATATATCCGGTTACACTTCCCCAAAACTACTTATGTACCCACCGCTCATATAGCCAGACAGTGACTGCAACTGTCAGTCACACAACCATAAAATCATTCGCACACCCATTTACTCATCTATACATCCATGTTTGAGGGCTGGTTTGCCCTTAGAGCCTGGGAGGACATGCACAGAATGCAATTTGCACCTTAAGAAGCGTTTAATGAGCACACCTTTAGCAATCTTGCCACCACTCACATGCAAGCATACTCCAGAGGTATGGCCCTACTAGTGTAGTGGATTTCAGAAGGAGGGAGAGGAGCGGAAAAATGAGAGGGTAAAGTCCCCAGAGGAGAGAGGGGACCGATCCCCCAGACATAAACATCTCTATTGGATATGGTGCAGTAAGTGCTGTTTCCTTCCAAATTCAGTGCCCTGAGGATCTCAAGGACAGACAGGCTGAGTGGGACCATAGGCCACAGATGGCCCAGCTGGGTGCAGAGGAGAGAAAAAGTGAGGTTAAGAGAACCTTGGAGTAGGAAAGGTTTGTGCCAACTAGAGTGTTAAGGAGGTGCACTTGAAGGCCAAATAGCTGTTAGAGTTTTGTTGAAAAGGTGTGAGCACTGCTACTGTATCCAATGCAGCAGAAAGACTTCATATATTCAGAGACTCGGTGCCTGATTTTAAGTTAGGGTTTGATATAGACAGGTTTTTTCTGGCATAAGCAGTAGTGGTACAGAGGATATCTTAGGAGAATTGCAGAGATGCCTTTGAAACGCATATTTGTGGTGTTGGAAGGACAACATGCTGGCTCTAGAGAAGGGGAAGAGGTTGAGGTAGCCCATGATAAAGGAGGTCCTTGTCAATAAGTATGAATAATAACCCTGGGCGGGCAACTTCGCTACGCCCACGAAGTGGGCGTAGTGTTGCCTACTTCGCCCTTTGCAAAGTAGGTGAAGCAGGCAACACTACGCCCACTCTTTGGGCGTAGCGAAGTTGCCCGCCACCCGCCTCCCTCCCGACCTCACTAAATGCTTAAATTAGCTTAAAAATGAATTATAAAACCACTTACCTTGTCCGCTGCGTCCCCGAGGCTACCTCTCGTCATCGCGCCGCCGGCGCCGCCGTTTTGGATACTAATGCGCACGCGCGGCCACCAGCGCATGCGCATTTCTCGCGAGAGAAAGGTTGATAGCTTACCTTTAACTATTTTTAAGTCTCGCCTACGTGGCGTGCAAGCGCTGCTTTGGAAACCTTTAGCCGTCGTTCAGCTCTTTTTAGAAAGAAGCACATACTCGTGCTTGTGGCGGCATAAACCTTCGGGAGCATGCAGGGTATGTGCTTCCAAAAAGAGCTGACTGCGCACACACGCACGCACGCACCACTTGTGGGTTCACCTCCTGCTCCTTTACAGCTGCAGTCCTCTCCAGGGATCAGTTGTGTTTTACCTTTGGTATGCCATACACCTCCCTTTCTTCATTAAACCTCTCAACGAGGAGATCTAATTATATCTTATTTCTATCTAGGTTAAAACAGCTGCAGTCTAATGGGTCACTGTTTTGCAGTTTTATATATACATCTTTATTTTGTGAAACATTTTGATGTTATTGATTTACCTTTATTTTGAAGATGGTGGCCGTCTCCATGTTTAGAAGGTTCTACTGAGTCCCTGTGATTATTACTGCAAAACAAAAAAAATCAAGACCTGCCTGCAACGTTTCCGTTTAAAAAAAATATTATTCTGCTGTTATCTGGTGTTCCATTTCCTTCGTAACCATTGGCTCTCTTACGCTCTGTGATTTAAAATGAAAACCACTTTTTCTCGTGCAGAGTTGAGCCCTCGGTACACGTCCCAGCCCCGGGTTCCTCCAAAGCCTTTGTATTTTATTGATTCCCTGCAGCCGGGTGCAGCAACAACACCACACGGCGATTAACAAAAGTGCTGCTTTGCCGAAAGAATGCCTCCCCACCCCGATGGAAGGCGAGGAAAATATGGCGGCGACGTGTCGGCATCCTGTCGAATCTTGTTTCTTCTTTTCTTAAAGTGCAATACACGCCCAGCCATTATCACAGGCTTAACTGCTTTGCTGAAGCAAACAAGTAGTACAAAAGGGGGTGGTGATGGACGGAGCATCTGAACCAATCAAACACTCACACCCAGTCAACAGATCTGGGTTTAATCCATCACCGTCCTTTAGCCCACTCTGCCACCCCAGTTCAGACATGGTCATATGCAAATCAGTCTGACCCTGTGCCTCATGGAAACAGTCCAGCGCGACTGCCAAGCCATGCCTTCCCTGGACCGGAAACAAGCTTCCTAGGACCGGTTTCTGGCATTACAGCCGTATTCAGCCAGGCTTGCTTGAATCCAGTGGCAAAGTGAGCAAGAGACTCACGTCTGAGCATACCCAGCCAACTTATGGTGAACAAAGCGGTACAAAAGGGGGTGGTGATGGACGGAGCATCTGAGCCAATCCAAAACTCACACCCAGTCAACAGATCTGGGTTTAATCCATCACCGTTTTTTAGCCCACTCTGCCACCCCAGTTGAGACATGGCCATATGGAAATCAGTCTGACCATGTGCCTCATTGGAACAGTCCAGCCCGAACTGCCAAGCCATGCCTACCCTGGATTGGAAACAAGCTTCCTAGGACCGGTTTCT
Organism: Lissotriton vulgaris; assembly: GCF_964263255.1. Taxonomy (NCBI): domain Eukaryota; kingdom Metazoa; phylum Chordata; class Amphibia; order Caudata; family Salamandridae; genus Lissotriton; species Lissotriton vulgaris. Next base: position 1,106,266,516 of record NC_141693.1, read on the forward strand.
GGAATTACAGCCGTCTTCAGCCAGGCTTGCTTGAATCCAGTGGCAAAGTGAGCAAGGGACTCACGTCTGAGCATACCCTGCCAACTTATGACTAACAAAGCGGTACAAAAGGGGGTGGTGATGGACGGAGCATCTGAACCAATCAAACACTCACACCCAGTCAACAGATCTGGGTTTAATCCATCACCGTTCTTTAGCCCACTCTGCTACCCCAGTTCAGACATGGCCATATGCAAATCAGTCTGATCCTGTGCCTCATGGGAATAGTGCAGCCTGAACTGCCAAGCCATGCCTTCCCTGGACCGGAAACAAGCTTCCTAGGACCGGTTTCTGGCATTACAGCCGTCTTCAGCCAGGCTTGCTTAAATCCAGTGATAAAGTGAGCAAGGGACTCACGTCTGAGCATACCCTGCCAACTTATGGCGAACAAAGCGGTACAAAAGGGGGTGGTGATGGACAGAGCAACTGAACCAATCAAACACTCACACCCAGTCAACAGATCTGGGTGTAATCTATCACCGTTCTTTAGCCCACTCTGCCACACCAGTTGAGACATGGCCATATGCTAATCAGTCTGACCCGGTGCCTCATGGGAACAGTCCAGCCCGAACTGCCAAGCGATGCCTTCCCTGGACCGGAAACAAGCTTCCTAGGGCCGGTTTCTGGCATTACAGCCGTCTAATTTTGATGTGACAACCCGCTTGTTCTCAGTAGAAGCACACAAGACGTCGCTACGGAGGTAAACTTCAAAGATAAATCAGAAGGAAAACCTGTTAAAATCTCCTCCTTCAAACGATTTTGAACACTGAGCATGAAAAGCAACTATGTTACGCGTGCCTGTGCACTCACTCTTTCTATCGTTACGGTTTCTAACAGAATACCTAACTTCGGAGCAAAATAACATTTAGCAACCATTAACAACACCAACCGTAAGTAATATTTTGTGAACATCAACTTCAATGTTAAAGTAGGCCAGCTTCGTGTAGGAGACATTTTTAGGGAAAAGCTTCGGCCTTACAACTAAGCTAGTAAAACCGATCCGGGTGCAAGCAGGTGTTTGTGCCCGGATTGAGATTCTGGGGTATGTGTACACAGGGCTTTAAGTGGGCCGGGTCCTGTCGGTGCTCTGAACTGGGAGTTCCAAAAGGCAGGTGCTGAGACGGGTCCTTATTGGGCTCTCGATTTTTGCTCTCACCCTCAGGGAGTAAAAAAATCTTAGCCCTGCAGCAGTATCATTGCTCAAAGACTCAGTATAGTTCTCTCAGTCTCATCATTTCAAAGCTGAAGCATTTTCAGTATTATATACAGCTAAGCCATAGTGGTTGCTTATTTATCTTATGCAACTAACAACCACAGGCAAAGCCAATAGTTATGGTTTGTTGTAGGTGTAAAGTTTCTTGTTGTATGATATATCTGGATAAAATGACAAGCAGCGAATTACCAGACAGGCGGCACACTATGCCAGGCACATATTTTTTGCTTAAGTGCTTTAAGCCTTGCTCTAATTACATCGGCCAGGCCCTTTTGAGAGCCCCCCACACAGTTTTTTCACCCCACTTAAAGCCCTGTATGTACCTATATTAAGAGTCCCGGTACCTTCTCACTGAACACATTTTGCCATGTAAACCCAAGCAGGCAAATAAGCAATATGTACATGTTCTCTTCTCATGAGGAACTTGTCTGCGATTATGAAGTGTCATAGGCTTGCCCTCTTTGAATCCATCAGGGGTTAGCCAGAAGCGAAGCGGGGGTTTATCGGGAGGCACAGATGTCAATTCATTCTTGCTTTTTGCTGCAACTGGAACTGTTTTGCAACGTCGCTTTCAGTGGCCTCGAAGGAAGCTGCAAGAAAATAAAGTCCTTCTACAGTTTCTACTCCTTTCACTTTTCCTAATCCCTCATCAGCAATAGGAGGCTGTTTAGGGACCAAGGCCATGAAAGAGACGGTCATATAGAGGGATGAGGTGGGGAAGTGCTTTAAGTGTGGTCGAGCCGGGTCTGAGCACCCGAGTATTTAACAAGCATTGGCATCGCCAATAGGACTCGCCTTTGGGGCCTTATAAGTGTTTAGTCATGCAACAGGTGATGTTGTTGCACCAAGGATATTGTGCTGCATAACTAAATACTTATAAGGTCCCAAAAGCGAGACCTATTGGCTATGCCATTGCTTGCTAATGTATCTGGACCAGTTTCTGTTAATAATACTTTTGTGGCTAAATTTCTGATAAATTGCTCTTCTGTGATGATGAATATATTATATTTGGTGGAGACTGTAATCCAATTAAAAAAATACAGGGAGCAGAAAAGGAGAAAGAGAAGTTGGTATACTGAAACTTTGGCAATTTTATTAAGACAGTATAAATGAATGTGTTTGAAATTAGATTTGGATGTTTCCTTTCAGTATGCAATTAGTGAATAATTTGCACACAGTCACACAGTCAGTGAGGTACTTATATATCCGGTTACACTTCCCCAAAACTAATTATGTACCCACCGCTCATATAGCCAGACAGTGACTGCAACACTCAGTCACACAACCATAAAATCATTCGCACACCCATTTACTCATCTATACATCCATGTTTGAGGGCTGGTTTGCTCTTAGAGCCTGGGAGGACATGCACAGAATGCAATTTGCACCTTAAGAAGAGTTTAATGAGCACACCTTTAGCAATCTTGCCACCACTCACATGCAAGCATACTCCAGAGGTATGGCCCTACTAGTGTAGTGGATTTCAGAAGGAGGGAGAGGAGCGGAAAAATGAGAGGGTAAAGTCCCCAGAGGAGAGAGGGGACCGATCCCCCAGACATAAACGTCTCTATTGGATATGGTGCAGTAAGTGCTGTTTCCTTCCAAATTCAGTGCCCTGAGGATCTCAAGGACAGACAGGCTGAGTGGGACCTGAGGCCACAGATGGCCCAGCTGGGTGCAGAGGAGAGAAAAAGTGAGGTTAAGAGAACCTTGGAGTAGGAAAGGTTTGTGCCAACTAGAGTGTTAAGGAGGTGCACTTGAAGGCCAAATAGCTGTTAGAGTTTTGTTGAAAAGGTGTGAGCACTGCTACTGTATCCAATGCAGCAGAAAGACTTCATATATTCAGAGACTCGGTGCCTGATTTTAAGTTAGGGTTTGATATAGACAGGTTTTTTCTGGCATAAGCAGTAGTGGTACAGAGGATATCTTAGGAGAATTGCAGAGATGCCTTTGAAACGCATATTTGTGGTGTTGGAAGGACAACATGCTGGCTCTAGAGAAGGGGAAGAGGTTGAGGTAGCCCATGATAAAGGAGGTCCTTGTCAATAAGTATGAATAATAACCCTGGGCGGGCAACTTCGCTACGCCCACGAAGTGGGCGTAGTGTTGCCTACTTCGCCCTTTGCAAAGTAGGCGAAGCAGGCAACACTACGCCCACTCCTTGGGCGTAGCAAAGTTGCCCGCCACCCGCCTCCCTCCCGCCCTCACTAAATGCTTAAATTAGCTTGAAAATGAATTATAAAACCACTTACCTTGTCCGCTGCGTCCCCGAGGCTCCCTCTCGTCATCGCGCCGCCGGCGCCGCCGTTTTGGATACTAATGCGCACGCGCGGCCGCCGGCGCATGCGCATTTCTCACGAGAGAAAGGTTGATAGCTTACCTTTAACTATTTTTAAGTCTCGCCTACGTGGCGCGCAAGCGCTGCTTTGGAAACCTTTAGCCGTCGTTCAGCTCTTTTTAGAAAGAAGCACATACTCGTGCTTGTGGCGGCATAAACCTTCGGGAGCATGCAGGGTATGTGCTTCCAAAAAGAGCTGACTGCGCACACACGCACGCACGCACCACTTGTGGGTTCACCTCCTGCTCCTTTACAGCTGCAGTCCTCTCCAGGGATCAGTTGTGTTTTACCTTTGGTATGCCATACACCTCCCTTTCTTCATTAAACCTCTCAACGAGGTGATCTAATTATATCTCATTTCTATCTGGGTTAAAACAGCTGCAGTCTAATGGGTCACTGTTTTGCAGTTTTATATATACATCTTTATTTTGTGAAACATTTTGATGTTATTGATTTACCTTTATTTTGAAGATGGTGGCCGTCTCCGTGTTTAGAAGGTTCTACTGAGTCCCTGTGATTATTACTGCAAAACAAAAAAAATCAAGACCTGCCTGCAACGTTTCCGTTTAAAAAAAATATTATACTGCTGTTATCTGGTGTTCCATTTCCTTCGTAACCATTGGCTCTCTTACGCTCTGTGATTTAAAATGAAAACCACTTTTTCTCGTGCAGAGTTGAGCCCTCGGTACACGTCCCAGCCCCGGGTTCCTCCAAAGCCTTTGTATTTTATTGATTCCCTGCAGCCGGGTGCAGCAACAACACCACACGGCGATTAACAAAAGTGCTGCTTTGCCGAAAGAATGCCTCCCCACCCCGATGGAAGGCGAGGAAAATATGGCGGCGACGTGTCGGCATCCTGTCGAATCTTGTTTCTTCTTTTCTTAAAGTGCAATACACGCCCAGCCATTATCAGCAAACAAGTAGTACAAAAGGGGGTGGTGATGGACGGAGCATCTGAACCAATCAAACACTCACACCCAGTCAACAGATCTGGGTTTAATCCATCACCGTCCTTTATCCCACTCTGCCACCCCAGTTTAGACATGGTCATATGCAAATCAGTCTGACCCTGTGCCTCATGGAAACAGTCCAGCGCGACTGCCAAGCCATGCCTTCCCTGGACCGGAAACAAGCTTCCTAGGACCGGTTTCTGGCATTACAGCCGTATTCAGCCAGGCTTGCTTGAATCCAGTGGCAAAGTGAGCAAGAGACTCACGTCTGAGCATACCCTGCCAACTTATGGTGAACAAAGCGGTACAAAAGGGGGTGGTGATGGACGGAGCATCTGAGCCAATCCAAAACTCACACCCAGTCAACAGATCTGAGTTTAATCCATCACCGTTTTTTAGCCCACTCTGCCACCCCAGTTGAGACATGGCCATATGGAAATCAGTCTGACCATGTGCCTCATTGGAACAGTCCAGCCCGAACTGCCAAGCCATGCCTTCCCTGGATCGGAAACAAGCTTCCTAGGACCGGTTTCTGGAATTACAGCCGTCTTCAGCCAGGCTTGCTTGAATCCAGTGGCAAAGTGAGCAAGGGACTCACGTCTGAGCATACCCTGCCAACTTATGACTAACAAAGCGGTACAAAAGGGAGTGGTGATGGACGGAGCATCTGAACCAATCAAACACTCACACCCAGTCAACAGATCTGGGTTTAATCCATCACCGTTCTTTAGCCCACTCTGCCACCCCAGTTGAGACATGGCCATATGGAAATCAGTCTGACCATGTGCCTCATTGGAACAGTCCAGCCCGAACTGCCAAGCCATGCCTTCCCTGGATCGGAAACAAGCTTCCTAGGACCGGTCTCTGGAATTACAGCCGTCTTCAGCCAGGCTTGCTTGAATCCAGTGGCAAAGTGAGCAAGGGACTCACATCTGAGCATACCCTGCCAACTTATGACTAACAAAGCGGTACAAAAGGGGGTGGTGATGGACGGAGCATCTGAACCAATCAAACACTCACACCCAGTCAACAGATCTGGGTTTAATCCATCACCGTTCTTTAGCCCACTCTGCTACCCCAGTTCAGACATGGCCATATGCAAATCAGTCTGATCCTGTGCCTCATGGGAATAGTGCAGCCTGAACTGCCAAGCCATGCCTTCCCTGGACCGGAAACAAGCTTCCTAGGACCGGTTTCTGGCATTACAGCCGTCTTCAGCCAGGCTTGCTTGAATCCAGTGGCAAAGTGAGCAAGGGACTCACGTCTGAGCATACCCTGCCAACTTATGGCGAACAAAGCGGTACAAAAGGGGGTGGTGATGGACGGAGCAACTGAACCAATCAAACACTCACACCCAGTCAACAGATCTGGGTGTAATCTATCACCGTTCTTTAGCCCACTCTGCCACCCCAGTTGAGACATGGCCATATGCAAATCAGTCTGACCCGGTGCCTCATGGGAACAGTCCAGCCCGAACTGCCAAGCGATGCCTTCCCTGGACCGGAAACAAGCTTCCTAGGGCCGGTTTCTGGCATTACAGCCGTCTAATTTTGATGTGACAACCCGCTTGTTCTCAGTAGAAGCACACAAGACGTCGCTACGGAGGTAAACTTCAAAGATAAATCAGAAGGAAAACCTGTTAAAATCTGCTCCTTCAAACGATTTTGAACACTGAGCATGAAAAGCAACTATGTTACGCGTGCCTGTGCACTCACTCTTTCTATCGTTACGGTTTCTAACAGAATACCTAACTTCGGAGCAAAATAACATTTAGCAACCATTAACAACACCAACCGTAAGTAATATTTTGTGAACATCAACTTCAATGTTAAAGTAGGCCAGCTTCGTGTAGGAGACACTTTTAGGGAAAAGCTTCGGCCTTACAACTAAGCTAATAAAACCGATCCGTGTGCAAGCAGGTGTTTGTGCCCGGATTGAGATTCTGGGGTATGTGTACACAGGGCTTTAAGTGGGCCGGGTCCTGTCGGTGCTCTGAACTGGGAGTTCCAAAAGGCAGGTGCTGAGACGGGTCCTTATTGGGCTCTCGATTTTTGCTCTCACCCTCAGGGAGTCAAAAAATCTTAGCCCTGCAGCAGTATCATTGCTCAAAGACTCAGTATAGTTCTCTCAGTCTCATCATTTCAAAGCTGAAGCATTTTCAGTATTATATACAGCTAAGCCATAGTGGTTGCTTATTTATCTTATGCAACTAACAACCACAGGCAAAGCCAATAGTTATGGTTTGTTGTAGGTGTAAAGTTTCTTGTTGTATGATATATCTGGATAAAATGACAAGCAGCGAATTACCAGACAGGCGGCACACTATGCCAGGCACATATTTTTTGCTTAAGTGCTTTAAGCCTTGCTCTAATTACATCGGCCAGGCCCTTTTGAGAGCCCCCCACACAGTTTTTTCACCCCACTTAAAGCCCTGTATGTACCTATATGAAGAGTCCCGGTACCTTCTCACTGAACACATTTTGCCATGTAAACCCAAGCAGGCAAATAAGCAATATGTACATGTTCTCTTCTCATGAGGAACTTGTCTGCGATTATGAAGTGTCATAGGCTTGCCCTCTTTGAATCCATCAGGGGTTAGCCAGAAGCGGGGGTTTATCGGGAGGCACAGATGTCAATTCATTCTTGCTTTTTGCTGCAACTGGAACTGTTTTGCAACGTCGCTTTCAGTGGCCTCGAAGGAAGCTGCAAGAAAATAAAGTCCTTCTACAGTTTCTACTCCTTTCACTTTTCCTAATCCCTCATCAGCAATAGGAGGCTGTTTAGGGACCAAGGCCATGAAAGAGACGGTCATATAGAGGGATGAGGTGGGGAAGTGCTTTAAGTGTGGTCGAGCCGGGTCTGAGCACCCGAGTATTTAACAAGCATTGGCATCGCCAATAGGACTCGCCTTTGGGGCCTTATAAGTGTTTAGTCATGCAACAGGTGATGTTGTTGCACCAAGGATATTGTGCTGCATAACTAAATACTTATAAGGTCCCAAAAGCGAGACCTATTGGCTATGCCATTGCTTGCTAATGTATCTGGACCAGTTTCTGTTAATAATACTTTTGTGGCTAAATTTCTGATAAATTGCTCTTCTGTGATGATGAATATATTATATTTGGTGGAGACTGTAATCCAATTAAAAAAATACAGGGAGCAGAAAAGGAGAAAGAGAAGTTGGTATACTGAAACTTTGGCAATTTTATTAAGACAGTATAAATGAATGTGTTTGAAATTAGATTTGGATGTTTCCTTTCAGTATGCAATTAGTGTATAATTTGCACACAGTCACACAGTCAGTGAGGTACTTATATATCCGGTTACACTTCCCCAAAACTACTTATGTACCCACCGCTCACATAGCCATACAGTGACTGCAACACTCAGTCACACAACCATAAAATCATTCGCACACCCATTTACTCATCTATACATCCATGTTTGAGGGCTGGTTTGCTCTTAGAGCCTGGGAGGACATGCACAGAATGCAATTTGCACCTTAAGAAGAGTTTAATGAGCACACCTTTAGCAATCTTGCCACCACTCACATGCAAGCATACTCCAGAGGTATGGCCCTACTAGTGTAGTGGATTTCAGAAGGAGGGAGAGGAGCGGAAAAATGAGAGGGTAAAGTCCCCAGAGGAGAGAGGGGACCGATCCCCCAGACATAAACGTCTCTATTGGATATGGTGCAGTAAGTGCTGTTTCCTTCCAAATTCAGTGCCCTGAGGATCTCAAGGACAGACAGGCTGAGTGGGACCATAGGCCACAGATGGCCCAGCTGGGTGCAGAGGAGAGAAAAAGTGAGGTTAAGAGAACCTTGGAGTAGGAAAGGTTTGTGCCAACTAGAGTGTTAAGGAGGTGCACTTGAAGGCCAAATAGCTGTTAGAGTTTTGTTGAAAAGGTGTGAGCACTGCTACTGTATCCAATGCAGCAGAAAGACTTCATATATTCAGAGACTCGGTGCCTGATTTTAAGTTAGGGTTTGATATAGACAGGTTATTTCTGGCATAAGCAGTAGTGGTACAGAGGATATCTTAGGAGAATTGCAGAGATGCCTTTGAAACGCATATTTGTGGTGTTGGAAGGACAACATGCTGGCTCTAGAGAAGGGGAAGAGGTTGTGGTAGCCCATGATAAAGGAGGTCCTTGTCAATAAGTATGAATAATAACCCTGGGCGGGCAACTTCGCTACGCCCACGAAGTGGGCGTAGTGTTGCCTACTTCGCCCTTTGCAAAGTAGGCGAAGCAGGCAACACTACGCCCACTCCTTGGGCGTAGCAAAGTTGCCCACCACCCGCCTCCCTCCCGCCCTCACTAAATGCTTAAATTAGCTTGAAAATGAATTATAAAACCACTTACCTTGTCCGCTGCGTCCCCGAGGCTCCCTCTCGTCATCGCACCGCCGGCGCCGCCGTTTTGGATACTAATGCGCACGCGCGGCCGCCGGCGCAAGCGCATTTCTCACGAGAGAAAGGTTGATAGCTTACCTTTAACTATTTTTAAGTCTCGCCTACGTGGCGCGCAAGCGCTGCTTTGGAAACCTTTAGCCGTCGTTCAGCTCTTTTTAGAAAGAAGCACATACTCGTGCTTGTGGCGGCATAAACCTTCGGGAGCATGCAGGGTATGTGCTTCCAAAAAGAGCTGACTGCGCACACACGCACGCACGCACCACTTGTGGGTTCACCTCCTGCTCCTTTACAGCTGCAGTCCTCTCCAGGGATCAGTTGTGTTTTACCTTTGGTATGCCATACACCTCCCTTTCTTCATTAAACCTCTCAACGAGGTGATCTAATTATATCTCATTTCTATCTGGGTTAAAACAGCTGCAGTCTAATGGGTCACTGTTTTGCAGTTTTATATATACATCTTTATTTTGTGAAACATTTTGATGTTATTGATTTACCTTTATTTTGAAGATGGTGGCCGTCTCCGTGTTTAGAAGGTTCTACTGAGTCCCTGTGATTATTACTGCAAAACAAAAAAAATCAAGACCTGCCTGCAACGTTTCCGTTTAAAAAAAATATTATACTGCTGTTATCTGGTGTTCCATTTCCTTCGTAACCATTGGCTCTCTTACGCTCTGTGATTTAAAATGAAAAACACTTTTTCTCGTGCAGAGTTGAGCCCTCGGTACACGTCCCAGCCCCGGGTTCCTCCAAAGCCTTTGTATTTTATTGATTCCCTGCAGCCGGGTGCAGCAACAACACCACACGGCGATTAACAAAAGTGCTGCTTTGCCGAAAGAATGCCTCCCCACCCCGATGGAAGGCGAGGAAAATATGGCGGCGACGTGTCGGCATCCTGTCGAATCTTGTTTCTTCTTTTCTTAAAGTGCAATACACGCCCAGCCATTATCACAGGCTTAACTGCTTTGCTGAAGCAAACAAGTAGTACAAAAGGGGGTGGTGATGGACGGAGCATCTGAACCAATCAAACACTCACACCCAGTCAACAGATCTGGGTTTAATCCATCACCGTCCTTTATCCCACTCTGCCACCCCAGTTCAGACATGGTCATATGCAAATCAGTCTGACCCTGTGCCTCATGGAAACAGTCCAGCGCGACTGCCAAGCCATGCCTTCCCTGGACCGGAAACAAGCTTCCTAGGACGGGTTTCTGGCATTACAGCCGTATTCAGCCAGGCTTGCTTGAATCCAGTGGCAAAGTGAGCAAGAGACTCACGTCTGAGCATACCCTGCCAACTTATGGTGAACAAAGCGGTACAAAAGGGGGTGGTGATGGACGGAGCATCTGAGCCAATCCAAAACTCACACCCAGTCAACAGATCTGAGTTTAATCCATCACCGTTTTTTAGCCCACTCTGCCACCCCAGTTGAGACATGGCCATATGGAAATCAGTCTGACCATGTGCCTCATTGGAACAGTCCAGCCCGAACTGCCAAGCCATGCCTTCCCTGGATCGGAAACAAGCTTCCTAGGACCGGTTTCTGGAATTACAGCCGTCTTCAGCCAGGCTTGCTTGAATCCAGTGGCAAAGTGAGCAAGGGACTCACGTCTGAGCATACCCTGCCAACTTATGACTAACAAAGCGGTACAAAAGGGAGTGGTGATGGACGGAGCATCTGAACCAATCAAACACTCACACCCAGTCAACAGATCTGGGTTTAATCCATCACCGTTCTTTAGCCCACTCTGCCACCCCAGTTGAGACATGGCCATATGGAAATCAGTCTGACCATGTGCCTCATTGGAACAGTCCAGCCCGAACTGCCAAGCCATGCCTTCCCTGGATCGGAAACAAGCTTCCTAGGACCGGTCTCTGGAATTACAGCCGTCTTCAGCCAGGCTTGCTTGAATCCAGTGGCAAAGTGAGCAAGGGACTCACATCTGAGCATACCCTGCCAACTTATGACTAACAAAGCGGTACAAAAGGGGGTGGTGATGGACGGAGCATCTGAACCAATCAAACACTCACACCCAGTCAACAGATCTGGGTTTAATCCATCACTGTTCTTTAGCCCACTCTGCTACCCCAGTTCAGACATGGCCATATGCAAATCAGTCTGATCCTGTGCCTCATGGGAATAGTGCAGCCTGAACTGCCAAGCCATGCCTTCCCTGGACCGGAAACAAGCTTCCTAGGACCGGTTTCTGGCATTACAGCCGTCTTCAGCCAGGCTTGCTTGAATCCAGTGGCAAAGTGAGCAAGGGACTCACGTCTGAGCATACCCTGCCAACTTATGGCGAACAAAGCGGTACAAAAGGGGGTGGTGATGGACGGAGCAACTGAACCAATCAAACACTCACACCCAGTCAACAGATCTGGGTGTAATCTATCACCGTTCTTTAGCCCACTCTGCCACCCCAGTTGAGACATGGCCATTTGCAAATCAGTCTGACCCGGTGCCTCATGGGAACAGTCCAGCCCGAACTGCCAAGCGATGCCTTCCCTGGACCGGAAACAAGCTTCCTAGGGCCGGTTTCTGGCATTACAGCCGTCTAATTTTGATGTGACAACCCGCTTGTTCTCAGTAGAAGCACACAAGACGTCGCTACGGAGGTAAACTTCAAAGATAAATCAGAAGGAAAACCTGTTAAAATCTGCTCCTTCAAACGATTTTGAACACTGAGCATGAAAAGCAACTATGTTACGCGTGCCTGTGCACTCACTCTTTCTATCGTTACGGTTTCTAACAGAATACCTAACTTCGGAGCAAAATAACATTTAGCAACCATTAACAACACCAACCGTAAGTAATATTTTGTGAACATCAACTTCAATGTTAAAGTAGGCCAGCTTCGTGTAGGAGACACTTTTAGGGAAAAGCTTCGGCCTTACAACTAAGCTAATAAAACCGATCCGTGTGCAAGCAGGTGTTTGTGCCCGGATTGAGATTCTGGGGTATGTGTACACAGGGCTTTAAGTGGGCCGGGTCCTGTCGGTGCTCTGAACTGGGAGTTCCAAAAGGCAGGTGCTGAGACGGGTCCTTATTGGGCTCTCGATTTTTGCTCTCACCCTCAGGGAGTAAAAAAATCTTAGCCCTGCAGCAGTATCATTGCTCAAAGACTCAGTATAGTTCTCTCAGTCTCATCATTTCAAAGCTGAAGCATTTTCAGTATTATATACAGCTAAGCCATAGTGGTTGCTTATTTATCTTATGCAACTAACAACCACAGGCAAAGCCAATAGTTATGGTTTGTTGTAGGTGTAAAGTTTCTTGTTGTATGATATATCTGGATAAAATGACAAGCAGCGAATTACCAGACAGGCGGCACACTATGCCAGGCACATATTTTTTGCTTAAGTGCTTTAAGCCTTGCTCTAATTACATCGGCCAGGCCCTTTTGAGAGCCCCCCACACAGTTTTTTCACCCCACTTAAAGCCCTGTATGTACCTATATGAAGAGTCCCGGTACCTTCTCACTGAACACATTTTGCCATGTAAACCCAAGCAGGCAAATAAGCAATATGTACATGTTCTCTTCTCATGAGGAACTTGTCTGCGATTATGAAGTGTCATAGGCTTGCCCTCTTTGAATCCATCAGGGGTTAGCCAGAAGCGGGGGTTTATCGGGAGGCACAGATGTCAATTCATTCTTGCTTTTTGCTGCAACTGGAACTGTTTTGCAACGTCGCTTTCAGTGGCCTCGAAGGAAGCTGCAAGAAAATAAAGTCCTTCTACAGTTTCTACTCCTTTCACTTTTCCTAATCCCTCATCAGCAATAGGAGGCTGTTTAGGGACCAAGGCCATGAAAGAGACGGTCATATAGAGGGATGAGGTGGGGAGGTGCTTTAAGTGTGGTCGAGCCGGGTCTGAGCACCCGAGTATTTAACAAGCATTGGCATCGCCAATAGGACTCGCCTTTGGGGCCTTATAAGTGTTTAGTCATGCAACAGGTGATGTTGTTGCACCAAGGATATTGTGCTGCATAACTAAATACTTATAAGGTCCCAAAAGCGAGACCTATTGGCTATGCCATTGCTTGCTAATGTATCTGGACCAGTTTCTGTTAATAATACTTTTGTGGCTAAATTTCTGATAAATTGCTCTTCTGTGATGATGAATATATTATATTTGGTGGAGACTGTAATCCAATTAAAAAAATACAGGGAGCAGAAAAGGAGAAAGAGAAGTTGGTATACTGAAACTTTGGCAATTTTATTAAGACAGTATAAATGAATGTGTTTGAAATTAGATTTGGATGTTTCCTTTCAGTATGCAATTAGTGTATAATTTGCACACAGTCACACAGTCAGTGAGGTACTTATATATCCGGTTACACTTCCCCAAAACTACTTATGTACCCACCGCTCATATAGCCAGACAGTGACTGCAACACTCAGTCACACAACCATAAAATCATTCGCACACCCATTTACTCATCTATACATCCATGTTTGAGGGCTGGTTTGCTCTTAGAGCCTGGGAGGACATGCACAGAATGCAATTTGCACCTTAAGAAGAGTTTAATGAGCACACCTTTAGCAATCTTGCCACCACTCACATGCAAGCATACTCCAGAGGTATGGCCCTACTAGTGTAGTGGATTTCAGAAGGAGGGAGAGGAGCGGAAAAATGAGAGGGTAAAGTCCCCAGAGGAGAGAGGGGACCGATCCCCCAGACATAAACGTCTCTATTGGATATGGTGCAGTAAGTGCTGTTTCCTTCCAAATTCAGTGCCCTGAGGATCTCAAGGACAGACAGGCTGAGTGGGACCATAGGCCACAGATGGCCCAGCTGGGTGCAGAGGAGAGAAAAAGTGAGGTTAAGAGAACCTTGGAGTAGGAAAGGTTTGTGCCAACTAGAGTGTTAAGGAGGTGCACTTGAAGGCCAAATAGCTGTTAGAGTTTTGTTGAAAAGGTGTGAGCACTGCTACTGTATCCAATGCAGCAGAAAGACTTCATATATTCAGAGACTCGGTGCCTGATTTTAAGTTAGGGTTTGATATAGACAGGTTTTTTCTGGCATAAGCAGTAGTGGTACAGAGGATATCTTAGGAGAATTGCAGAGATGCCTTTGAAACGCATATTTGTGGTGTTGGAAGGACAACATGCTGGCTCTAGAGAAGGGGAAGAGGTTGAGGTAGCCCATGATAAAGGAGGTCCTTGTCAATAAGTATGAATAATAACCCTGGGCGGGCAACTTCGCTACGCCCACGAAGTGGGCGTAGTGTTGCCTACTTCGCCCTTTGCAAAGTAGGCGAAGCAGGCAACACTACGCCCACTCCTTGGGCGTAGCAAAGTTGCCCGCCACCCGCCTCCCTCCCGCCCTCACTAAATGCTTAAATTAGCTTGAAAATGAATTATAAAACCACTTACCTTGTCCGCTGCGTCCCCGAGGCTCCCTCTCGTCATCGCGCCGCCGGCGCCGCCGTTTTGGATACTAATGCGCACGCGCGGCCGCCGGCGCATGCGCATTTCTCACGAGAGAAAGGTTGATAGCTTACCTTTAACTATTTTTAAGTCTCGCCTACGTGGCGCGCAAGCGCTGCTTTAGAAACCTTTAGCCGTCGTTCAGCTCTTTTTAGAAAGAAGCACATACTCGTGCTTGTGGCGGCATAAACCTTCGGGAGCATGCAGGGTATGTGCTTCCAAAAAGAGCTGACTGCGCACACACGCACGCACGCACCACTTGTGGGTTCACCTCCTGCTCCTTTACAGCTGCAGTCCTCTCCAGGGATCAGTTGTGTTTTACCTTTGGTATGCCATACACCTCCCTTTCTTCATTAAACCTCTCAACGAGGTGATCTAATTATATCTCATTTCTATCTGGGTTAAAACAGCTGCAGTCTAATGGGTCACTGTTTTGCAGTTTTATATATACATCTTTATTTTGTGAAACATTTTGATGTTATTGATTTACCTTTATTTTGAAGATGGTGGCCGTCTCCGTGTTTAGAAGGTTCTACTGAGTCCCTGTGATTATTACTGCAAAACAAAAAAAATCAAGACCTGCCTGCAACGTTTCCGTTTAAAAAAAATATTATACTGCTGTTATCTGGTGTTCCATTTCCTTTGTAACCATTGGCTCTCTTACGCTCTGTGATTTAAAATGAAAAACACTTTTTCTCGTGCAGAGTTGAGCCCTCGGTACACGTCCCAGCCCCGGGTTCCTCCAAAGCCTTTGTATTTTATTGATTCCCTGCAGCCGGGTGCAGCAACAACACCACACGGCGATTAACAAAAGTGCTGCTTTGCCGAAAGAATGCCTCCCCACCCCGATGGAAGGCGAGGAAAATATGGCGGCGACGTGTCGGCATCCTGTCGAATCTTGTTTCTTCTTTTCTTAAAGTGCAATACACGCCCAGCCATTATCACAGGCTTAACTGCTTTGCTGAAGCAAACAAGTAGTACAAAAGGGGGTGGTGATGGACGGAGCATCTGAACCAATCAAACACTCACACCCAGTCAACAGATCTGGGTTTAATCCATCACCGTCCTTTATCCCACTCTGCCACCCCAGTTCTGACATGGTCATATGCAAATCAGTCTGACCCTGTGCCTCATGGAAACAGTCCAGCGCGACTGCCAAGCCATGCCTTCCCTGGACCGGAAACAAGCTTCCTAGGACCGGTTTCTGGCATTACAGCCGTATTCAGCCAGGCTTGCTTGAATCCAGTGGCAAAGTGAGCAAGAGACTCACGTCTGAGCATACCCTGCCAACTTATGGTGAACAAAGCGGTACAAAAGGGGGTGGTGATGGACGGAGCATCTGAGCCAATCCAAAACTCACACCCAGTCAACAGATCTGAGTTTAATCCATCACCGTTTTTTAGCCCACTCTGCCACCCCAGTTGAGACATGGCCATATGGAAATCAGTCTGACCATGTGCCTCATTGGAACAGTCCAGCCCGAACTGCCAAGCCATGCCTTCCCTGGATCGGAAACAAGCTTCCTAGGACCGGTTTCTGGAATTACAGCCGTCTTCAGCCAGGCTTGCTTGAATCCAGTGGCAAAGTGAGCAAGGGACTCACGTCTGAGCATACCCTGCCAACTTATGACTATCAAAGCGGTACAAAAGGGAGTGGTGATGGACGGAGCATCTGAACCAATCAAACACTCACACCCAGTCAACAGATCTGGGTTTAATCCATCACCGTTCTTTAGCCCACTCTGCCACCCCAGTTGAGACATGGCCATATGGAAATCAGTCTGACCATGTGCCTCATTGGAACAGTCCAGCCCGAACTGCCAAGCCATGCCTTCCCTGGATCGGAAACAAGCTTCCTAGGACCGGTTTCTGGAATTACAGCCGTCTTCAGCCAGGCTTGCTTGAATCCAGTGGCAAAGTGAGCAAGGGACTCACATCTGAGCATACCCTGCCAACTTATGACTAACAAAGCGGTACAAAAGGGGGTGGTGATGGACGGAGCATCTGAACCAATCAAACACTCACACCCAGTCAACAGATCTGGGTTTAATCCATCACCGTTCTTTAGCCCACTCTGCTACCCCAGTTCAGACATGGCCATATGCAAATCAGTCTGATCCTGTGCCTCATGGGAATAGTGCAGCCTGAACTGCCAAGCCATGCCTTCCCTGGACCGGAAACAAGCTTCCTAGGACCGGTTTCTGGCATTACAGCCGTCTTCAGCCAGGCTTGCTTGAATCCAGTGGCAAAGTGAGCAAGGGACTCACGTCTGAGCATACCCTGCCAACTTATGGCGAACAAAGAGGTACAAAAGGGGGTGGTGATGGACGGAGCAACTGAACCAATCAAACACTCACACCCAGTCAACAGATCTGGGTGTAATCTATCACCGTTCTTTAGCCCACTCTGCCACCCCAGTTGAGACATGGCCATATGCAAATCAGTCTGACCCGGTGCCTCATGGGAACAGTCCAGCCCGAACTGCCAAGCGATGCCTTCCCTGGACCGGAAACAAGCTTCCTAGGGCCGGTTTCTGGCATTACAGCCGTCTAATTTTGATGTGACAACCCGCTTGTTCTCAGTAGAAGCACACAAGACGTCGCTACGGAGGTAAACTTCAAAGATAAATCAGAAGGAAAACCTGTTAAAATCTGCTCCTTCAAACGATTTTGAACACTGAGCATGAAAAGCAACTATGTTACGCGTGCCTGTGCACTCACTCTTTCTATCGTTACGGTTTCTAACAGAATACCTAACTTCGGAGCAAAATAACATTTAGCAACCATTAACAACACCAACCGTAAGTAATATTTTGTGAACATCAACTTCAATGTTAAAGTAGGCCAGCTTCGTGTAGGAGACACTTTTAGGGAAAAGCTTCGGCCTTACAACTAAGCTAATAAAACCGATCCGTGTGCAAGCAGGTGTTTGTGCCCGGATTGAGATTCTGGGGTATGTGTACACAGGGCTTTAAGTGGGCCGGGTCCTGTCGGTGCTCTGAACTGGGAGTTCCAAAAGGCAGGTGCTGAGACGGGTCCTTATTGGGCTCTCGATTTTTGCTCTCACCCTCAGGGAGTCAAAAAATCTTAGCCCTGCAGCAGTATCATTGCTCAAAGACTCAGTATAGTTCTCTCAGTCTCATCATTTCAAAGCTGAAGCATTTTCAGTATTATATACAGCTAAGCCATAGTGGTTGCTTATTTATCTTATGCAACTAACAACCACAGGCAAAGCCAATAGTTATGGTTTGTTGTAGGTGTAAAGTTTCTTATTGTATGATATATCTGGATAAAATGACAAGCAGCGAATTACCAGACAGGCGGCACTCTATACCAGGCACATATTTTTTGCTTAAGTGCTTTAAGCCTTGCTCTAATTACATCGGCCAGGCCCTTTTGAGAGCCCCCCACACAGTTTTTTCACCCCACTTAAAGCCCTGTATGTACCTATATTAAGAGTCCCGGTACCTTCTCACTGAACACATTTTGCCATGTAAACCCAAGCAGGCAAATAAGCAATATGTACATGTTCTCTTCTCATGAGGAACTTGTCTGCGATTATGAAGTGTCATAGGCTTGCCCTCTTTGAATCCATCAGGGGTTAGCCAGAAGCGGGGGTTTATCGGGAGGCACAGATGTCAATTCATTCTTGCTTTTTGCTGCAACTGGAACTGTTTTGCAACGTCGCTTTCAGTGGCCTCGAAGGAAGCTGCAAGAAAATAAAGTCCTTCTACAGTTTCTACTCCTTTCACTTTTCCTAATCCCTCATCAGCAATAGGAGGCTGTTTAGGGACCAAGGCCATGAAAGAGACGGTCATATAGAGGGATGAGGTGGGGAAGTGCTTTAAGTGTGGTCGAGCCGGGTCTGAGCACCCGAGTATTTAACAAGCATTGGCATCGCCAATAGGACTCGCCTCTGGGGCCTTATAAGTGTTTAGTCATGCAACAGGTGATGTTGTTGCACCAAGGATATTGTGCTGCATAACTAAATACTTATAAGGTCCCAAAAGCGAGACCTATTGGCTATGCCATTGCTTGCTAATGTATCTGGACCAGTTTCTGTTAATAATACTTTTGTGGCTAAATTTCTGATAAATTGCTCTTCTGTGATGATGAATATATTATATTTGGTGGAGACTGTAATCCAATTAAAAAAATACAGGGAGCAGAAAAGGAGAAAGAGAAGTTGGTATACTGAAACTTTGGCAATTTTATTAAGACAGTATAAATGAATGTGTTTGAAATTAGATTTGGATGTTTCCTTTCAGTATGCAATTAGTGTATAATTTGCACACAGTCACACAGTCAGTGAGGTACTTATATATCCGGTTACACTTCCCCAAAACTACTTATGTACCCACCGCTCATATAGCCAGACAGTGACTGCAACACTCAGTCACACAACCATAAAATCATTCGCACACCCATTTACTCATCTATACATCCATATTTGAGGGCTGGTTTGCTCTTAGAGCCTGGGAGGACATGCACAGAATGCAATTTTCACCTTAAGAAGAGTTTAATGAGCACACCTTTAGCAATCTTGCCACCACTCACATGCAAGCATACTCCAAAGGTATGGCCCTACTAGTGTAGTGGATTTCAGAAGGAGGGAGAGGAGCGGAAAAATGAGAGGGTAAAGTCCCCAGAGGAGAGAGGGGACCGATCCCCCAGACATAAACGTCTCTATTGGATATGGTGCAGTAAGTGCTGTTTCCTTCCAAATTCAGTGCCCTGAGGATCTCAAGGACAGACAGGCTGAGTGGGACCTGAGGCCACAGATGGCCCAGCTGGGTGCAGAGGAGAGAAAAAGTGAGGTTAAGAGAACCTTGGACAAGGAAAGGTTTGTGCCAACTAGAGTGTTAAGGAGGTGCACTTGAAGGCCAAATAGCTGTTAGAGTTTTGTTGAAAAGGTGTGAGCACTGCTACTGTATCCAATGCAGCAGAAAGACTTCATATATTCAGAGACTCGGTGCCTGATTTTAAGTTAGGGTTTGATATAGACAGGTTTTTTCTGGCATAAGCAGTAGTGGTACAGAGGATATCTTAGGAGAATTGCAGAGATGCCTTTGAAACGCATATTTGTGGTGTTGGAAGGACAACATGCTGGCTCTAGAGAAGGGGAAGAGGTTGAGGTAGCCCATGATAAAGGAGGTCCTTGTCAATAAGTATGAATAATAACCCTGGGCGGGCAACTTCGCTACGCCCACGAAGTGGGCGTAGTGTTGCCTACTTCGCCCTTTGCAAAGTAGGTGAAGCAGGCAACACTACGCCCACTCCTTGGGCGTAGCAAAGTTGACCGCCACCCGCCTCCCTCCCGCCCTCACTAAATGCTTAAATTAGCTTGAAAATGAATTATAAAACCACTTACCTTGTCCGCTGCGTCCCCGAGGCTCCCTCTCGTCATCGCGCCGCCGGCGCCGCCGTTTTGGATACTAATGCGCACGCGCGGCCGCCGGCGCATGCGCATTTCTCGCGAGAGAAAGGTTGATAGCTTACCTTTAACTATTTTTAAGTCTCGCCTACGTGGCGCGCAAGCGCTGCTTTGGAAACCTTTAGCCGTCGTTCAGCTCTTTTTAGAAAGAAGCACATACTCGTGCTTGTGGCGGCATAAACCTTCGGGAGCATGCAGGGTATGTGCTTCCAAAAAGAGCTGACTGCGCACACACGCACGCACTCACCACTTGTGGGTTCACCTCCTGCTCCTTTACAGCTGCAGTCCTCTCCAGGGATCAGTTGTGTTTTACCTTTGGTATGCCATACACCTCCCTTTCTTCATTAAACCTCTCAACGAGGTGATCTAATTATATCTCATTTCTATCTGGGTTAAAACAGCTGCAGTCTAATGGGTCACTGTTTTGCAGTTTTATATATACATCTTTATTTTGTGAAACATTTTGATGTCATTGATTTACCTTTATTTTGAAGATGGTGGCCGTCTCCGTGTTTAGAAGGTTCTACTGAGTCCCTGTGATTATTACTGCAAAACAAAAAAAATCAAGACCTGCCTGCAACGTTTCCGTTTAAAAAAAATATTATACTGCTGTTATCTGGTGTTCCATTTCCTTCGTAACCATTGGCTCTCTTACGCTCTGTGATTTAAAATGAAAAACACTTTTTCTCGTGCAGAGTTGAGCCCTCGGTACACGTCCCAGCCCCAGGTTCCTCCAAAGCCTTTGTATTTTATTGATTCCCTGCAGCCGGGTGCAGCAACAACACCACACGGCGATTAACAAAAGTGCTGCTTTGCCGAAAGAATGCCTCCCCACCCCGATGGAAGGCGAGGAAAATATGGCGGCGACGTGTCGGCATCCTGTCGAATCTTGTTTCTTCTTTTCTTAAAGTGCAATACACGCCCAGCCATTATCACAGGCTTAACTGCTTTGCTGAAGCAAACAAGTAGTACAAAAGGGGGTGGTGATGGACGGAGCATCTGAACCAATCAAACACTCACACCCAGTCAACAGATCTGGGTTTAATCCATCACCGTCCTTTATCCCACTCTGCCACCCCAGTTCAGACATGGTCATATGCAAATCAGTCTGACCCTGTGCCTCATGGAAACAGTCCAGCGCGACTGCCAAGCCATGCCTTCCCTGGACCGGAAACAAGCTTCCTAGGACCGGTTTCTGGCATTACAGCCGTATTCAGCCAGGCTTGCTTGAATCCAGTGGCAAAGTGAGCAAGAGACTCACGTCTGAGCATACCCTGCCAACTTATGGTGAACAAAGCGGTACAAAAGGGGGTGGTGATGGACGGAGCATCTGAGCCAATCCAAAACTCACACCCAGTCAACAGATCTGAGTTTAATCCATCACCGTTTTTTAGCCCACTCTGCCACCCCAGTTGAGACATGGCCATATGGAAATCAGTCTGACCATGTGCCTCATTGGAACAGTCCAGCCCGAACTGCCAAGCCATGCCTTCCCTGGATCGGAAACAAGCTTCCTAGGACCGGTTTCTGGAATTACAGCCGTCTTCAGCCAGGCTTGCTTGAATCCAGTGGCAAAGTGAGCAAGGGACTCACGTCTGAGCATACCCTGCCAACTTATGACTAACAAAGCGGTACAAAAGGGGGTGGTGATGGACGGAGCATCTGAACCAATCAAACACTCACACCCAGTCAACAGATCTGGGTTTAATCCATCACCGTTCTTTAGCCCACTCTGCCACCCCAGTTGAGACATGGCCATATGGAAATCAGTCTGACCATGTGCCTCATTGGAACAGTCCAGCCCGAACTGCCAAGCCATGCCTTCCCTGGATCGGAAACAAGCTTCCTAGGACCGGTTTCTGGAATTACAGCCGACTTCAGCCAGGCTTGCTTGAATCCAGTGGCAAAGTGAGCAAGGGACTCACGTCTGAGCATACCCTGCCAACTTATGACTAACAAAGCGGTACAAAAGGGGGTGGTGATGGACGGAGCATCTGAACCAATCAAACACTCACACCCAGTCAACGGATCTGGGTTTAATCCATTACCGTTCTTTAGCCCACTCTGCTACCCCAGTTCAGACATGGCCATATGCAAATCAGTCTGATCCTGTGCCTCATGGGAATAGTGCAGCCTGAACTGCCAAGCCATGCCTTCCCTGGACCGGAAACAAGCTTCCTAGGACCGGTTTCTGGCATTACAGCCGTCTTCAGCCAGGCTTGCTTGAATCCAGTGGCAAAGTGAGCAAGGGACTCACGTCTGAGCATACCCTGCCAACTTATGGCGAACAAAGCGGTACAAAAGGGGGTGGTGATGGACGGAGCAACTGAACCAATCAAACACTCACACCCAGTCAACAGATCTGGGTGTAATCTATCACCGTTCTTTAGCCCACTCTGCCACCCCAGTTGAGACATGGCCATATGCAAATCAGTCTGACCCGGTGCCTCATGGGAACAGTCCAGCCCGAACTGCCAAGCGATGCCTTCCCTGGACCGGAAACAAGCTTCCTAGGGCCAGTTTCTGGCATTACAGCCGTCTAATTTTGATGTGACAACCCGCTTGTTCTCAGTAGAAGCACACAAGACGTCGCTACGGAGGTAAACTTCAAAGATAAATCAGAAGGAAAACCTGTTAAAATCTGCTCCTTCAAACGATTTTGAACACTGAGCATGAAAAGCAACTATGTTACGCGTGCCTGTGCACTCACTCTTTCTATCGTTACGGTTTCTAACAGAATACCTAACTTCGGAGCAAAATTACATTTAGCAACCATTAACAACACCAACCGTAAGTAATATTTTGTGAACATCAACTTCAATGTTAAAGTAGGCCAGCTTCGTGTAGGAGACACTTTTAGGGAAAAGCTTCGGCCTTACAACTAAGCTAGTAAAACCGATCCGTGTGCAAGCAGGTGTTTGTGCCCGGATTGAGTTTCTGGGGTATGTGTACACAGGGCTTTAAGTGGGCCGGGTCCTGTCGGTGCTCTGAACTGGGAGTTCCAAAAGGCAGGTGCTGAGACGGGTCCTTATTGGGCTCTCGATTTTTGCTCTCACCCTCAGGGAGTAAAAAAATCTTAGCCCTGCAGCAGTATCATTGCTCAAAGACTCAGTATAGTTCTCTCAGTCTCATCATTTCAAAGCTGAAGCATTTTCAGTATTATATACAGCTAAGCCATAGTGGTTGCTTATTTATCTTATGCAACTAACAACCACAGGC
The DNA here is from genome assembly GCF_964263255.1 of Lissotriton vulgaris. NCBI lineage: Eukaryota > Metazoa > Chordata > Amphibia > Caudata > Salamandridae > Lissotriton > Lissotriton vulgaris. The sequence goes on from NC_141693.1 coordinate 1,106,289,549, forward strand.
AAAGCCAATAGTTATGGTTTGTTGTAGGTGTAAAGTTTCTTGTTGTATGATATATCTGGATAAAATGACAAGCAGCGAATTACCAGACAGGCGGCACACTATACCAGGCACATATTTTTTGCTTAAGTGCTTTAAGCCTTGCTCTAATTACATCGGCCAGGCCCTTTTGAGAGCCCCCCACACAGTTTTTTCACCCCACTTAAAGCCCTGTATGTACCTATATTAGGAGTCCCGGTACCTTCTCACTGAACACATTTTGCCATGTAAACCCAAGAACCCAAGCAGGCAAATAAGCAATATGTACATGTTCTCTTCTCATGAGGAACTTGTCTGTGATTATGAAGTGTCATAGGCTTGCCCTCTTTGAATCCATCAGGGGTTAGCCAGAAGAGGGGGTTTATCGGGAGGCACAGATGTCAATTCATTCTTGCTTTTTGCTGCAACTGGAACTGTTTTGCAACGTCGCTTTCAGTGGCCTCGAAGGAAGCTGCAAGAAAATAAAGTCCTTCTACAGTTTCTACTCCTTTCACTTTTCCTAATCCCTCATCAGCAATAGGAGGCTGTTTAGGGACCAAGGCCATGAAAGAGACGGTCATATAGAGGGATGAGGTGGGTACGTGCTTTAAGTGTGGTCCAGCCGGGTCTGAGCACCCGAGTATTTAACAAGCATTGGCATCGCCAATAGGACTCGCCTTTGGGGCCTTATAAGTGTTTAGTCATGCAACAGGTGATGTTGTTGCACCAAGGATATTGTGCTGCATAACTAAATACTTATAAGGTCCCAAAAGCGAGACCTATTGGCTATGCCATTGCTTGCTAATATATCTGGACCAGTTTCTGTTAATAATACTTTTGTGGCTAAATTTCTGATAAATTGCTCTTCTGTGATGATGAATATATTATATTTGGTGGAGACTGTAATCCAATTAAAAAAAATACAGGGAGCAGAAAAGGAGAAAGAGAAGTTGGTATACTGAAACTTTGGCAATTTTATTAAGACAGTATAAATGAATGTGTTTGAAATTAGATTTGGATGTTTCCTTTCAGTATGCAATTAGTGTATAATTTGCACACAGTCACACAGTCAGTGAGGTACTTATATATCCGGTTACACTTCCCCAAAACTACTTATGTACCCACCGCTCATATAGCCAGAAAGTGACTGCAACACTCAGTCACACAACCATAAAATCATTCGCACACCCATTTACTCATCTATACATCCATGTTTGAGGGCTGGTTTGCCCTTAGAGCCTGGGAGGACATGCACAGAATGCAATTTGCACCTTAAGAAGAGTTTAATGAGCACACCTTTAGCAATCTTGCCACCACTCACATGCAAGCATACTCCAGAGGTATGGCCCTACTAGTGTAGTGGATTTCAGAAGGAGGGAGAGGAGCGGAAAAATGAGAGGGTAAAGTCCCCAGAGGAGAGAGGGGACGGATCCCCCAGACATAAACGTCTCTATTGGATATGGTGCAGTAAGTGCTGTTTTCTTCCAAATTCAGTGCCCTGAGGATCTCAAGGACAGACAGGCTGAGTGGGACCTGAGGCCACAGATGGCCCAGCTGGGTGCAGAGGAGAGAAAAAGTGAGGTTAAGAGAACCTTGGAGTAGGAAAGGTTTGTGCCAACTAGAGTGTTAAGGAGGTGCACTTGAAGGCCAAATAGCTGTTAGAGTTTTGTTGAAAAGGTGTGAGCACTGCTACTGTATCCAATGCAGCAGAAAGACTTCATATATTCAGAGACTCGGTGCCTGATTCTAAGTTAGGGTTTGATATAGACAGGTTATTTCTGGCATAAGCAGTAGTGGTACAGAGGATATCTTAGGAGAATTGCAGAGATGCCTTTGAAACGCATATTTGTGGTGTTGGAAGGACAACATGCTGGCTCTAGAGAAGGGGAAGAGGTTGAGGTAGCCCATGATAAAGGAGGTCCTTGTCAATAAGTATGAATAATACCCCTGGGCGGGCAACTTCGCTACGTCCACGAAGTGGGCGTAGTGTTGCCTACTTCGCCCTTTGCAAAGTAGGCGAAGCAGGCAACACTACGCCCACTCCTTGGGCGTAGCAAAGTTGCCCGCCACCCGCCTCCCTCCCGCCCTCACTAAATGCTTAAATTAGCTTAAAAATGAATTATAAAACCACTTACCTTGTCCGCTGCGTCCCCGAGGCGCCCTCTCGTCATCGCGCCGCCGTTTTGGATACTAATGCGCATGCGCGGCCTCTGGCGCATGCGCATTTCTCGCGAGAAATGTGCATGCGCGGGTGGCCGCGCATGCGCATTAGTATCCAAGACGGCGGCGCCGGCGGCGCGATGACGAGAGGCAGCCCCGGGGACGCAGCGGACAAGGTAAGTGGTTTTATATAATTCATTTTTAAGCTAATTTAAGCATTTAGTGAGGTCGGGAGGGAGGCGGGTGGCGCGTAGTGGGGCTACGCGAAGTGCAAGGGTGGGCGTAGTTTTATGCCCACTTCGCGTAGCTTCGCGAAGCCCCACTATGCCCACTACGCCCACCCTTAATGAATAACCCCAGAGGAGTGCAGGCTGAAATTAGTCAGAAACTGCAACTACAACTCAGAGGATTTTGTGGGGTAGTTTTCAAATGTTTGTTAAATGTACTGTTGTCTTTTAAGAAGGTGTTTCTAACAGTTTTATACTTTTTCTTTTTTTCAAATAGGACTGAGAAGAAGCAACTTAGAAGCAACTTGAGGATCTTTTTCTTCAGACTCTTATTGGAGTTATTTTAGCTTGTTTATCTGATACAGTTCAATGACATCCCCATAATCTCTTTTCAATGTAGTAGATTGATACTATAATGATCATATATTTCTTCAGATCTACTTCTATCCACTTTTGCAGACTGTCTACTTGTATGCAATATTTCTTTCATCATGCAACTTCCCTGTTAGAGAAAATCTACATCGTTGTAGTACGCATTATTACATCCAATAGTTTCTGCCAGATTTTGTTGTATTTCATGGGCACACCATTTATTAGAAAAACAAGTGGTTCTTCCAAATCAGTCTCTACACCCACAGTTTCAATAAATTGTTTCTAAATATAGTTGTTTCTAATATAGTGCATCTACGCGAAAATACACATCTGTACCTTTAAGCCCTTTTAGAAGCTTAGTGGATGATACCTTTAATGTTATAGTTTGATTCTCTGAGAAAGTAATGTAAGTGATCCCATGGATATTCTGCACAACTCAGGGTTAAAACCAAGCTAATGTTCCTAAATTTCATAACATGTACTTAAGCTCAAAATGATGACAATACCTGCACTCATTCATCCCAATATATGCAGAGATAAAGTAAAAAGACAACAGCACTGCAAGTACATGGGTGGGGTCCTACTGTATCAAAGTAATCCTGGTAAATAATACGCGCTTATTTATACACAGGAGCATGTCTACACCTACCTTCTACCTCTTCATCTATTTCTTCAAGCACATTTCCTAGGAATTATGTCTTATTTTCTTAATGGTGCTATTTATTTATATAAAAGTTTAGGTTTTAGTGTGTTTCTGTGTTTCTAAATAGTTAGATAAGTTATGTTATGTTTGGTAATTCTTTGTATTTGTTATTGTATTGTAATATGTTAAAAAATATACTTGTAAAGTTATGAATATATTTAATATTAAGTTAATGTAAGGGTCAAGAATGCACCCATACAGGTACTCATGCATGTACTCACACACTTGTATAGTCATTCACACAGATATAGTAGGAGTGAAAATAGAGAAACATAAGACATTTATACAGTGGCAGCCATGTGGCATTTTGCACAGTGAGTAAACATCTCACTCAAATATTCACAGGCCGCTGATATTCTGCTGACCACAGCTGATGAACGTTCTCACAAGGGTGCTCTAGTGGTAGAATATTATGCTGTACCTAGTTTCTTGAGCATCTTTCAGTTGTAAACCATTCCATGAATTGCTTTTAAATACTTCCAATTGGAACTTGTCTCATGTGAATACTTCTTGGCAGTGTTGCTGCGTAACTAAGCTGCTACCTTCTTTTCCCCAGATGGTATAGTATTTTTTTTTAACACACTTTATTATTGATTGTAAAGTTGACATTGATGGTAACAGGGTCATGAAATCTGTACAGTCTTTTTCCATTTATACCTATCCCCATTATACGAAAAACATATCAGTATCTCATGTGCAGTACAATGTATGTTGTCAGAGGATAATCAATGCTTTGTAGTCATGAGCCAACATGTCATTTGAGGAGTGCATTAAATACAATTCAAATGTCTGTACAGTAACGAGCATTTTATATAGTTAAACAGGAACACATATAAACCGTCTTCCCGAACCCTCCCTAGCCCACCCCCTCCCTCTCCTGGTCTATCCAGTCCTAGCATTTTTACTACCCGTGGAGAGTCTCCGGTAGCTCTCAAACTATAGGGTGCAATAAACAAAAGGAATTCACCTGTTTACACTTAAAGGGCCTTTCACTCAAAAGTACTTGCGGGCTCATACGCATTACTGGGACTCAACCACCTGTGTTGGGGCTAAGTCGAGTGTTTCTTGTTCGATCAGCATGGCTTCCCACTCCAGTGCTATAGGTTGTTTCCATGGTCCTCTCCCTTCCTCCTTCCGGAGGGCTGCTCCCTCCGCCCGACCCCACTGCACTAAATCCGCAAGCCACGCGGCCACTGCAGGGAATCTGGGGGACTTCCATCTCATCGTTATGACCCTAATCGCTAAAATGAGTGCTAGATCTAGGAATTTCAGCTTAACTTTGTGCTTCCCTGACCATCTATGTAGCCCCATAAGGCAGGGTAGGGCCTCGTCAGGAACCGGCAGTTGTGTCACAGTAGTGAGGGCTCGGCGGACCCCGGCCCAGTATCCAAGCAATCGAGGGCAAGACCACATCATGTGGATAAAATCTGCTTCATCCCCCCTACAGCGAGGGCAACAGTGAGGGGAGTCCGGAAACATACAATGTATTTTCTTAGGGGTGAGGTATGATCTATGGAGCACCATCGCCTGGATACATTTAAGTGTAGCATTACGTGATTCTCTTTAGGGGTGTTCGTGTATGGTCTTCCATGCCTTGTCCGTAATTTCAGTTTCAGAGTCCTCTGCCCAGCATGTTCTAAGGGTCATGAGTGGAATTGCTGCGTGTGCCCATATCCCTGTGTATAACCAACGCACAAGATGGCCCCCGCGTCCCATGTAATATAAAAGGTGTACTAGTTCATGTTGTGTGGGTTTGGTTCGTTGTGGTACCCATGTGGTCCTAATATAATGTGTCACCATGGCGTGTAACAAATATAGGCATTGTGGAGCTCCAGTAATCTGCACAAAGGATTCGTAGTTCAGCAGAGCATCATCCCCAAAAAAGGCTCCCACTTCCTCCACCCCACTATCCGTCCATCCCTGTAGTCTAGTTCGCGTGAGTCTTCCTTGTGGTGTAGGGATGCCTAATAAAGAAATATTTGCTGCATAGGGTGGTACCGCTGACATGTAGGAAAGGACTTTCCTCCAGCAACTCAAGGCGGTTCTCAGCAAGGGTGACAATCCGGGGGGACCCGGGTCTTGGGCAGCAATAAAGAATGGAGTTCCCCGCCATCAAGTCTCTCCGGTGTGAAGCCGATCTCGTGCAAATTCCTGCCCACAGTCCAGTAAGAAAGCCACTGAAGCTGAGTAGCACAGTAGTATCCCCGAAAATCGGGGACCCCCAAACCGCCTGACGTCGTCCCAAGCTGGAGTTTCCGAGTGGCTGATACGTCTCCGGCCAGCTCCCCAGATAAGAGTGATCAAGACGGTGTTCAGTGTGTTAAAAATAGATTGAGAGAGGATCACCTGTAAGTTCACAAAGTAATATAGGAGGCGAGGAAGCATAACCATTTTCGAAATGGCAATTCTGCCCATCACTGATAAAGGTAGAGAAGTCCAGAACCATACACTACTTTGGAGCCTTGTTATTGCATGTTGAATGTTACCATCTATCTGGTCCTCTGGTGTCCTATACACCTGTATACCCAAGTACTTAAAGGTGGTGGGGGCAACTGGGATAGAGTACGTGCCTAATCGTATGTGCGTTAAGTGTGGTGCCTCTCGGAAGAAACTAGTCGACTTTATGGGGTTTGTCGCCAGACCTGACAAATGCTCAAACTTGTCAAATATGGCAGATAGCAGGTTGTTGTCTGCTGTCAGATCGCGTAGATAGATGAGAATGTCATCCGCGTAAATAGATATTAGGTGTTGTGTCCCGCCAATGGGGATGCCCAGGCGATCTGCTGTCCTCCGGAGGGCTAGAGCCAAGGGTTCAAGAGCAAGCACGAACAACAGTGGGGACAAGGGGCAGCGTTGTCTCGTACCTCTGTGTACCGTGTATCGTTCCGAGATATATCGGCCAGTGCGAGGCCTGGCCGTAGAAGATGTATACAATAGGCGGCCCACTTAAAAAAGTTACCGGGAAACCAAATCATTTCAAAGACTCAAACATAAATTCCCAAGATAAGGAATCGAATGCTTGTTTAAGATCGAGTGCTATACACTCCGCGCGGGGGAGATCGCGTGAAGTAATTGCCATTATAGAGTGCAGTCCACACTGATCCTGGTGAATAAGTGTGGGGAGGTGTGATTGTATACAGTTGGCGAGGGCCTTACTTAGAGTCTTATATTCGGTGGAGAGCAAGGAGAGAGGTCTATAATTGGTAATTTTTAGCACGTCTCGTCCCGGCATAGGTATGGTCGTAATTAGCGCCTGCATGGTGGATTCAGGTAGGTGTCCAGTGTCAAATGCCACCCTGTAGACTGTCTCCAGTACTGGCACTAGGAGTTCCGAGTAGGTTAGGTAAAACACTACAGGAAGACCGTCCATGTCAGGTGTCTTATTGCGATTCAGGCTTTTAACTGCTGGCCGTATCTCATGTTGGGTAATGGGGCCGTCAATGCCTTTCTTTGTATCTTCTGTCAGTACCTGTTAGGGGAGTTCCTGTAGGAACTCTTCAATCATTTAATTGTCTATTGGTACAGAGGGTGTGTACAGTGCCTGAAGATGGTTGTGAAATGCTATATTTATTTCCGCTTGTGTATTGACTAAGTTGCCCATCTGGTTACGAATGCTGGTTATGTTCGGCGGATCAACTTGGTCCCTCACCAGTCGGGCAAGCAGTGTGCAGGATCTGTCGGCTTCAGCGTGTTTCCGTTGGAGATATTCCCTATAATCTATCGTCCATAGTGTCTCTAGCGTTTCGGCATGGTCTATAAGGGTGGTCTGCAACTCCCCCATCTTCCCAGGGTTGAGGGCTGCCTCCCTCCCCAATGTCTGCAGTCTGTCTTCCAAGTCGCAAAGTTTCTGATGCACCTCCTGTCTGTCCCCTACTAGTTGCCCTATCGTCGCCCACCTGACCACTACCTTCAGGGCGTCCCATTCTATCAGGTTCGGGGAGGCAGAGTTCCAGTTTTCCCTCAAGTAGTTAGAAATAGTGTTGGATAATGATGTACGAAAGGGAGCGTCTTCAAGCAGACGTGGGTTCAATCTCCAGGTGGGCACCGGGGTCGGTACTCTACCCCAGAGGAGTGTAAGTTTTAGGGGTCTATGATCGGAAAAGGTCTTAGCCAGATACTCTGATCCACCTATTTTAGTGACTATAGATCTGGAGCATAGGAATCGGTAAATTCTACTATGGAGGTTGTACATTGAGGAGTAAAAAGAGTATTCTCATATGTGGAGAAGTGTGGCTCACGGTGTAGAGCAGGCAGACCCGGAAGCTGAGGTCAGACCCGGGACCAGGGTTCAATTCCTGACGCGGCAGGGTCTTGAGCTCAAATGTCCACGGACTCGATAATTCTCGCTTCGGTGCCTGCTCTAAACATGGGTTCTCACTCTGCAACTCTGGGCATTAAGCTTGCTTAATCTCCACAACGGCCCCCCTGTGGCGGGATGCCTGGCTTTCACCTTGGGGATGCCCTGTAGGGGCGATCTCACAGGGAAAAGCCAGAACGGGTTCCCAAGGCAAGCACCGGGAAACTTCCGGGTAGCTGTGCGCTCAATAAATGCAATAATAATAATAAAAATAATATGTAGGGTGGAGACTTTGCCAAGCATCGGATAATTTCCAGCCTTCCACCCAGGAGGTGAATTGCTCGGCCAATTTACTCGCTACAGAGGCCTGAAGTGGAGGATGTGATCTATCTAATCCTATGTTTAGTACTGCGTTCCAGTCCCCTCCAAGTACCCAAGGAATCCCGTCCCAATCTGCCAAAACTGTACCCAGCCTGTACAGAAACCTGTCTTGTTCAAAGTTTGGAGTGTAAATGCTCCCTAGGACCAACAAAGAACCATCCAATGTGCCCTTCACTAATATATATGATCCCTGGTCATCCACCCGGCGCTCAAGTTCAACAAATGGAATCCCATGACGTGCCCAGATAGTTGCCCCTCTAGCGAAGGCCAAATATTTTGTAGAATAAATGTGGCTTCTCCATTTTTTCCGCATCTTCTGCATTTCAGAATCCGTGAGATGGGATTCCTGGAGGAACGCGATGTGCGCTTGGTGTCTAAGAAGGAACGCATGAATTCTGTGGCGATCTCAATTGCTCCCAGTCCCCGCACATTCCACGTGAGTAAATTATAGGGCCCCTTGGTCTCAGCTGTCCTTGCCATATTTCCAATTGTAAGCTGTTGTCCCCTCTCGTGTTAAGTGCTCAGGTAGTTCTGACCAGGAGTCCCAGTATCCCATAACTGTAAATAAACCCGGCACAGCGCTGGAACTGCGCTGGGCCCAACTGTGGTGCATCAAACATATGAAACAAATAACGGTGCGTACGCTAAGAGGGAGGTGGCCAGTGGTTTGTATGGCCATAGTGTAGCCAAACATTGTCACCCGATGGCTCAACGGTACTCCTTCCCGGGGGGGGGAGTAAAAGACATAAATGTGAAGGGAGTGGTAATGTGAACATATTCCTACGGTAAGCCCTGAGTAACCAGGAACCCCCAGTCCCCAATTCAGGTCATCAACTGCATCGAGTTTGTGGAACATTCAAATAAGGGTCACAATCATGAAACCCAACCTGGAGTGTACTATCAAGGAAAGACTTTGTTTGCGACCTAAGGAACGCAGCTGCAAGACATAACAGCAATTCCAACACCAAACATAACATCAGCAATAACATCAATGTTCGCATCCATAGTTCCTGTTGATAGTGGTTCGGCACCTATGGTCAATTATCTATCATGTCATCCCCTGCTCTAGGCGTTATGGTGGGGAACAGGATTGCACTGTGTTCAGAATCTGAATGTAATGTACTGTCCTCTGAGTCAGTTGTAATTTTGTGTGAGTCCTCTCGAAGGCACCAGCCACCGCAAGCGCCCCCTCCTGGTCTCTCCTCTGTTGTTCTCGCGAGGGGCCGGCACCTCCACTACCCCGGTTGGATCTCGGGGAGCGGCAAGCGGCTCGCCCCGGGGCACCATCTGAGCCATGCGTAGACATCTCCATACCACTGGCCTGGCTGGATCCTATTCACATCACCTTCATCCATTTTTCAACGTCTGCAGGATTTTTTTTTAAAAATGAGTTTTTTTCTCGTGTATGACCATCAGTTGGGCGGGATACAGGAGTGCGTACTTAAGCTGTGCATTCTGTAGTTTTTCTTCACTGCTTGATATGAGGATCGCTGTCTCTGGACCAGCATTGTGTAGTCGGGATATAAGGACATGCAGTGGTTCTCGTATTGGATGAGTGCTTTCTCCCTAGCTTTCTGTAACAGAGTGTCCCGATCTCTATAATTAAGGATTATCACAATCAGTGGGCGGGGCGGTAATCCAGGTTTAGGCTGTCCAGTCGGAATTCTGTGTGCCCGTTCTACACAGAAATACGGAGAAAGTCCTTCAGATGAACATGGTCTCTGAACCATTGTTCAATAAAATCCGCCGCACGATTCCCTTCACAACGCTCCGCCAGTCCGATAACTTGTATATTGCTGCGGCGGTTTCTCTATTCTGCATCCTCCACACAATCTAGAAGCGTGGTGACCTGCTGTTGGAGCTGCTTCAATGTGGAGGAGTGTTCCGCTACTGTCGGTGTGAGATCCGTTAAGGTTAGGCCCTGTTCCTTAACTTTGTCTGCCAGCTTGCCATGGTCTGCTTTTAGGAGAGTCAGACCAGTAGTGAGAACGCCCAACTGTAGTTCCATCGCCGTCCTAGATTCCCATATCTCTTTGAGGATGAGGTCCAATTTGTTTGCGTGTTGTTCTTCCACGTGTCCAGTCGAGGCGAGGAGCGCCCACTTGCAGTACCCGTCATGGTACGGGGGTGTCGGAGCCGCCCTGTCCCTCCTGCACCTTTGTCCGGGATCTGCCCATGATGGTGGGTCTCCTCCAAATTCACCGCAGGGCCGCTATACCGTTCCGCCGGGGCGAGGGGTCGCTCCATTGCCCAAGGTTATGGTGCGGTGTAGCAGTGGCGGGCCACGACGCCTTCCACCACTGCCCCAGCAAGGTGATTCTCAGGGTAGGTCAGTTACCCCTCAGGCCGCAGTGGCGGTTAAATACAGTTTACCGCAAGGGAAGGTACGCCTTGTCCAGGGCTTCCAAACCAAAGTCTATGCAGGGGGGCCAGCCCGCAAGACAGTCCACGTCCACCTCCCCTACGTGAGCCAGGCGTCTAGCTACAAATGTGAGATGTCTCATAGGGGGAGGGGGGGTGATGAGGGTCGCAAAGAATAAAAGGAAGAGGGGGCCCTCAGGGAGCACCGTCGCTCACCGCTCCCACTCTGCAGAATCTCTGATATGCGTCTCACCTCCCCTATAGCATCCGTCCCCGGATCCGTCCGGTCCCGACAGGAGGCGCGGGCCTGGCTGCCAGTGGAGTCAAACAACAGGTTCTGATAGGTAACGTGGGTGGGCAAGCCTCTAAGCGGTGCAATTCTCGAGCCCGTTGTTATTGCACGTATTTTTCTATGTTTCTGAACCCCTGCCCTCAGCTTCGCAGTCCAGCGAGGCGTCCAGTAAGCCCAGGCCCAAACAGGTCCCGGAAGGCTGTGCGATGCCCCCGATGCAGCTTCAGGTCCTTGCCAGCCCCCGCAGCAGCCTCACCCAGGACCAGGCAGGGTATATTCCAGGTGTCTCAGCCAGCGTTCAGGACCCGATGAGCCGCCACGCGGCGGGCCTCCAGCCTCATGAGCGCCTCCTCGTCCCCTCGCCCACCGGCACTTAGCGTTACAGTCCAGTGAGGCCCGGGTCTATACAGGGGCACGCACAGCCCCCGCCCCGCAGCGGGCACCAGCCGGCTCCCGCAGCGAACACCAGCAGGTCCAGGCGACGAACACGGCGGACTCAGCAGATGCCCTGGTCCCGGGGAGGTGCCTCCCGCAGGCCTGCCGATCCCTCCGATGACTCCTAGCGCCTCTGCCCACTCGTCTGTAAACTTCTGCGAGGCCTGTAGTAGGCCCAGTTCAAGGTAGGCCCTGCCTGTGATGACGGGCCTCACGTTGTTCCTCGCTCTGTCGTATGCCACGACCAGGCACCGTGCAGGTTCTCCTACGATCATGTTGCTTCTTCTGCCGCCAGCCAGTCAGCATCACGTATCAAGCGGCCTCATCGCAGCCTGCAGTCGCATGCACCGATCCACGTATTTGGCCTCACTCTGGGAGTCCCGCTCACAGCCTCCTGAAGGCGGCTCCACGGAGGTCATTCCCCGCCTCCCCTAGAGCTCATGGTCTCGGCCCTCAAGTTTCACGGCAGGCCCCACTCTGTCTCGTCGGTACAGGGCAATTCCCAGGGACGGAGTGATCTCCCGGGGAGAGCAGGGATGTCAGCGCTACTTCCACCACTCCTGTTCAGGTGCAGGCGCTGTTGGGACCGCCCCGTCAGGGTGATTTCCCCCGGGAGGTTCCCGAGCTCTATCGGGCAGCGACCTCCATCTTGGCTGGCCAGCCACGCCCCACCCACTAGAAGGTATAGTAAAGTGCTCCCAAACAATACATGCTGTTGTAGAGATATGCTTACATGTGTTTGAAAAGATTGGTAGATAACTGCATTTGTAAAAAGTTAATCATGGTTAATAATTGTTAAATAGGTTGTGTTATGTTTATTTTTAGTGAGTGCCATCCACAGTGTTCCTTAACAAAGAGATAGTGTGCAGATTTTTTTTACTACAATCTTTAAAATTGTTTCCCCCCCACTGTTCTATGATGTCTCCTTAAAAAGTACATTGTTTGCAGTGCATGAGTGAAGTTGCCAATGACAGTAAAATAGGTGAAATGAAATGCTTATTTTTATCACAGGTTAAGAAATGTCGAGTTCTTTCTTAGAGTTTGTATTTATGGACTGTTGAAATTGTAAGTTACTTTGGTAATTCTATTAATTGTAAAACTAATAAATATTTCAGGTTTTTATGCAGATCAATGGCACCATATATTGTGGTAATGTATTTTACTAATTTGTTTTGCAGTGCTGTTTCATAACTTTAGAGTTTGGCGACGTCTACCCAAAGATAGATTGCTACAGTTACTAACACACCTAGGCACACATCAGTACAGGAACCCTCACACCCAGCTACACACAGACAGAGGTGCTAAGAGACACAGACTCACACTGATAGAGTCACTGACACACCTAGACACACATTGATACAGTCACTAACACACCCAACTACACACTGATATAGTCACTTACACATACAGCTAAACAGTAATACATCCAATAACACACATAGGCACTAATTATCGCTATTGCTTGGTTAGCGTGAAAAATTTACCGCATAGCTGCGGCGATTTTTACCGCAAATAAACCTTGGTATTACCAAGGTTTATCGCAAATGCGATAAAAATCGCCGCAATGCATGAATATCGCTGAAAAGTCAGCGATATTCATGCATTACTGAGCTAATGCTCTTAGCCATGTTATCCACCTCCCATTGGATAACAATGCTAAGAACTGCTCAGGGCAGGTGTTAGCTTTTGGAGATATTCGCGCTTAGCGCAAATATCTCCAAAAGTTGGTAATAGGAGCTAGCGATGTTAGCGACTGTTTTCAGTCGCTAACATCTTGGCACGCCCACTTTGCATGTCATTAGTGATAAATATCACTGACATGCAAAGTGGGGCCCAAGATGGTCGCTATCTCCTACTAGCTGTCGCTAACTGGTGTTAGCGACAGCTAGGTAATAGGGAGATAATTTTATCTCCGCTTGCTTGGCTTTTAAAGCCAAAAAAGCGGAGATAAACCCCCTTGATAATATGCCCCCAGGAGACTTACCACTGCAGACACTGACACACCCAAGCATACAGCAATGCAGGCACCAACACACCCACCCAAACACTAATGTTTTCAATAACACACCCTGGCATACCCTGACACATACACTAACACACCCACAGACATAGCAGTACAGACACTGACACACCCAAGCATACTGCAATGCAGACACTGACACAGCCAGGCAAACATTAATGCATCCAATAACACACCCAGGCATACACTGATGAATATGCTAACCCACCGAGGAACATACTGATACATACACTAACGCACCCAGGCTCTCACTAATACATACACTAGCACACCTAGGCATACACTCATGCACATAATGTTACACCCAATCTGACACCGATACAGTCAGTGACACATTAAAAACCCAGAGTTAGATCTTTGTTTGAGTAGATGGGGGTTCGAAGAAGAAATGTTTTTTCTAGAAGGGTTTTTGTAACAGTTTTTTAATTGTTTTCTTGGTGTTTTTGTACAAGAAGTAAACAAGGTGGTAAAAAGGGTAAGGATTGGGAAATGCAAAGGACAAACTGACTTTACTCTTCAACAAACATTTTGTAATCTTTGAATGCAAAAAACAAACTTACCAGCAACGCTTCTTCACTGTATTCAAGAAAACACCCACAGAAGACATTTTTTACAGCAACAAGCATGTGGCATTTCATACAGTGAGTAATCATGTCAGTTAATACCTCAGTCAGCTGGTATTTCAAGGAGTGCAGCTGAAGATGGTTCTCCCAAAGCTGCTGTAGAGATTGACTGTCCTGTTGCATCTACTTTCTCTCGCATCATCTGGTTGTACACCCTCTCATGAATTGTTTTAGGTGCTTCTAGATAACTGCTTGCCACAAATTGTGCACTTGACATGTTTAGCTGATACCATTTTTTCCCCAGAAGGTATAGTAAAGTGCCTTCACACATCACTTTCTTTTCTGCAAGGTGGTGCGTCTTCTTCTTCATCCTCACGAGGTTGTGGATCCTCCTCTTGGACAGACAAGGTAGCTTCAGCCATTGTCTAAAAGCCCAGCACTGCTGTGCAGTTCCTAACAGTGGGGGAGGGAAGAACAGGTATCTTATGGATTGCCCTCACACACCCAGAAGGGTGTCATGCTTGCTGAGCCTAGGTAGGAGCACTGCTAGTTGCGTGCCACCGCCTTAGTGAGCAACATAGTGAGCAACATAGTGCTCGCAAGGCAACCCCATACAACCTGCGACCCCACCATTAGGGGTCTCAACAATCAGGGCCCCGCCTGGATCTTCTCTAAACAACGCTGGTGACATTCACAGTACTCAGCACCGGCCTTGGAGTAGTGTTAGAGTTTTAGAGCATTAACTCTAGTAGACATTGGTCCTTTAGAATTGCTCGTGACCAGTAAGGGGCAGAAGGCAAGAAACATGTCGACCACGCTCACACACCAGACCCTGTGTGATCATTGTTATTCCAAATAGAGCTCACACATTTTAATTAGGTTAGCACACTCAGTGAATAAAATGAGTTTCAGGGCAGTACTAAACCTATTTTAAGCCACCACTCACACTCACACACTACCTTGACCACTCACCCTCACGTACCAAACGGCTGTTTCTTAAAAGATCTCGGGCAAAAGAGCCCCTTCGCAGGAGCCCGTCGGACATTGCAGTGCCGGCCTGACAAGGAGCACAGCCCAATGATGAAGCATGACACCCTTCTGGGTGTGTGAGGGCAATCCATAAGAGACCTGTTCTTCCCTCCCCCACTGTTAGGAACTGTACGTTGTTTTGACTTACGCATCTTCTAGGAGCGTTGTGCAGGACCTCATCAAAAGCTCCCGGCTCCTCTTCGATTAAAGGGGTGTACATATGTGCTGTAACTAGTATCATTTTCATTGAATCCATGGATTTGGACTCATGGAGTCGTTCCAAGCATGTGTAAAAACCATTGAGTAGCAGCCCATTTATATTTCCAAACCCGTCAAGGTATTGCGCTGCCTCAAAATATCGAAAAAATAAATATAATTAATTTAATTGCATTTAAAAAACTATTTTACTTTACATTAATGTGTGTTGTTTTTATTTTTAAACATATAAACTGTTTTTTTTTAAATAAAAGTAAGAATATCTACAGTATTTTAAAAAACGTATTAAAAATGTAAAAAAAATGTAATACACTTAATATAACTAGTAAACTCTACAAAATATCTAAAAAAGTAAAGCATTAGAAGGACATAATATTCTATTGCAATTTGAAAAACCTCAGGAATTCACTGAAAAAACAAAGGTTACAGGGACGTTATAGTTTGGCTCAGATTTCGTTAATACGAAATCATAGAAATTCAGCAGTTATATTTCCTGAGCTAACTATAACTCAAATGATCAATAACAGGAGTAAGGTCTGTTAACCTAGATGAGACTGGGCGCAGTTTATATCAAAACCAGTGTCTCAACTGGACAATATTTAGAGAGCAAGACAGTTCAAAACAGTGATGTAAATCCCATTGGGGAGAGGAAAAAAAGGGGAGAGGGAGACCACAACGTAATTGTAAGGTAGGTGAAAACAAATTATATTTTGCATAAGTAGTTAAGAGGTACTACAGTACATAAATACATAATGACCATAACACACAGGATGGGCACTGGGCGTGTAAGTGAGAGAGTAGGACGGCGCAGTGACTCAGGGGTGTGAAATACAGCGTGAATGGCGAAAAAATTACAAAAAAGTTAAAGTGGTCAAAATTGCACGTTATATACAGTGTTTTTACAGGGTATTCGGGTAAATAAATTGACAACAACAATGCCTGAGTTCTAGGCTGGGTAGTCGAAGGCGTTTCAACCTGAATGATTGCAGGTTATCAGCAGGACAATGGTTATACAGTTTAGGGCAGTGCTCTAGCTAAGGGAGGAAGGATTCATGGCAGTTGAAGTCCAGTGGGGCCACGAGCGAATACGTGGAAGCGGAGCTGGATGGATGATGTCATCATTGATATCATTTGGTATGTCACCAGTGATGTCACTGACCATGTCATGATTGATGTAATAAGTGAGGTCATAACCAGTGTATTCCAGTGCAAATTCCATGGTTTTGTATGAGTGAAATCTGAGCCCAACTATAACTTCCCTGTAACCGTTGGATTTTTTAGGGATTTATATATATTTACTGAAAAAACAAAAGATATGGGGATGTTATAGTTAGAGTCAGATCTCATTCGTACAAAGCCAGTGAAATTCGTGACATGTTCTATGACATCATTTATGACATCTCTGATGACATCTCTAATGAAATAATTGAAAATATCATTAATGGCTCAGAGAGGGGGGCCGCATGTCCCCCCTACCCTTTTTGACAAATTTCAGCCCTGGGGATGGGCTCCCCAAGGCTTTTAGAGGCTTGTGATGGGAGGCTGTGTGGCCACCCTCCCAATTTTGAGTACTTTTGACCCATGGTGGGCTCCCTGTAGCCTGCCTTGGATCGGGGGATATGCGGCCCTCCTCCCTATATGATTAACTTTAACACAGGGGAGGGTTCCACTGGAGCTGTAGATGCTAGGGGAGGGGGCCACATGCCCCCTTGTAATAATAAAACAATGCAGCCCTGGCCGCTTCTTTTTTTTTTTTTTTACAATTCCACTGGAGTTCCGCAGGATTGCTGCACTTTTTGCTAATTTTCTTTTAATTTTTGGCCCCAGGGAGGGGTCCCTCTGGGACTCCCCCATGATGCGAAGGGGGTCAGGGTATCCCATCTGTGTCCATTATATATTTCTACTAACCTGCACAGGCCAGGGGACTGAGTCCCGGAGTCCTGTATTGGCTGCCATCAGCATTTTTCTCATGTTACCCCACCCTTGGAGACACCCATGTCACTGTTTGAAGTTTTTTTTAACTGCCAAGTGAAAAATTCATGATCATGGGAGCACTGGAGGTCTTTGCTTTCTTTAACCCAGCTGTGGGTTAGATTGATTTTAAATGTGCATGCCCGGCTGGCTGTCGCAAGATGGCCGACCAAAGAGACAAGTGCCCCTCTTGAAACTTTCCTCCTCTCACTTTCTAGTAAATATTTCTCATTTTGCAGCCACTATGCATTGCCATTCCCACATTTGCACCCAAAACATTGAACCATGTGTATCTAGCTCTATGCACTCTTGGTAGAGAACTATGGAAATGAGAGATAGAACAGGTGTGCCATAGAATCACAGCGGTACCTATGTGAATTGCATTTGAGTATGCGAAGTAGTATTACAGGAGTATTACTTCATATATACTCATAAATGCTCATCCATCCTCTCACTTATTTCCACATTATGTTATGCAGGGTGTTTGATCAAAGATATACTTGGATGTTTCACAAGCAGCACTCACAACTCTTGCATGAGGACATCTTGGTGATGGATTTTTACTGGGTAGTAACCACACAACTATTACAGGAGTAAAGCATATGTCATTACATATGTGTGTCACATGCATCTCTGTAACTGTTGTAGATGACAGTGCTTTTGTCTTGCGTCCATGGGCACTCGCTCAGTACCTGAATGCCAACACCCCAAGTGAATGCAGATAGAAAAATGTACTCAAGAGAATCCACTCTGATCTGCAGAATGCCTTTGTGCTTTTTAAAAGAACATGTATGTGTCTCCATAACAATGATGATGCACTACAGTACACACCTAAGACCTCATGCAAGATTATTGCCAAATACTACTTGTTTGTTGCACTCCTTACTTCAGGGAGGATGAGTTTCACCCTAAAAAAGGTAATGTTTCTAAAGCAATATTTATTTTAGGGAATCTTAGCATCACTCCCTCCACACAGACTAAGGAAACCTAATCTGCAACTCAAAGATAGTGTTGATTGTCTCTGGAGGGGCGACACAGATGTGTCTGCACACTTTGCTGGTAGTAATGATTAGCAAAATGTTTGACATTTGCAAAGAACTGTAGGGCCCAATGTGCCTGGGACTTTTCCAGTATCATCTCATTTTGCTCTCTATTTCCCCATACACCCCCTCTTCCCAACAACTGTTTTGGTGGTTATGTACGAGTATACCAGGAAATCCGTAGTCAATAATATAAACCTACAAATTTATCACAACCACGACATAACACACCACTGCATTGCAGGCTAAATATATTTACAAGTCTTAACTCCACCTCGACTGACTTAGACCTACTACGCAATGTGATGTTGTGGTTGAAATATTTTTGTCATGTAATGTATCACATGCTATATAGTGAGTGTGTACAATTTCTTGTCCTTTTCGTGGTAGTGAAACTATTGGAGACATTCCTCGAATTTGATCGCAATTACAGGCAAAGTTGTACTTTGACAATTTGACTGAGGGGTAGGCAAGAGGCCATCTTATACAGCAAATAGTGGGTCTTGGAGAAATGTAATTTACATCGGCGTAATCCACATAACGTTGCGAATTGCAGATTACGCTTACTATGTGAAATTTCTAAATAACACTACTAGGCCACATTACATCATTACACTGCTATTCGTGACGGGGGGGCCTCTTGAGCTCGTTGTGTCCCTGCAGCTCAGAACAGGATTCAGTCAGAGGACCCTTAGAGTAACTAAGCCTGGGATGAAGGGTGTAGGTGCAGGCTTCCATCTCAGACAGCAGGGCAGGCCTCTGGCAGCAGGGTAATCCTCTGGCAGCAGGGTAGATCAGACTTCTGTCCACAACCCAAGGACAATTCTGCCCATCAGGACAACAAACAGCAGTAAGGCCACTGACAGCTGTCATTGTCAAGAGCCAGGCCCTGGGCTACCCAGGGTTCAATGACCTATGAGGTTACTCAGAGTGTGGGGCAACAGATCTCGGTGGTAGGCACCCTTCTTCCACTCTCCTTTCCACCAGGCTAGAAATGATATCCTGAGACTGGCCTCTGTAGTGCTATATGCACACATAGGTATTGAGATCACGTGATGACCTTTGACTAACAAAATTTTAATTGACTATCTGTTTTAATTTACGTTATCTTGAATGCAGGACATAATTTTTTGTGCGCATGCATTTTGACTTGGAATTTAATTTCATGTCTTCATAGTAGGAGGGTTTTTCTTCTCCTCAGCACTGAGCAAAACAGTTTTGCCTGGAACAGAATGGGTGGGATGTGTGTTCGAAGGCATGAAAGAGAGAAATGTGTGGAATGTGCTTCTCTGTCTCGAAGTGTAGTGAGGTAGGCAGAGGTGCGCAGATGTGCATTATGTTGTACATTGGGAACTGAAGTTTTACCTATTGACTATAACGTGCACCAACTCCATCTTGAATTCAGACTCTGGCTCGAGTTCTGCACACACAAGCAGGCCCCCAGGTTACTCGCAGTTATTCTGGTTATTTGCATTCAAAATTGTTTTCCTACTAGAGGGTGTTTTCTGTACTTTTGGAGATGTTTTTCTACTTTCTCAAGCTTCACTGTGATAATGGGCTAGAACATGTAGTGTGGGAGCATGAGGAAAATGCATGTGGAATCCTTTGCCTTGAAATGCCTGCAGGAGCCTGGCCAACACCAGTTAGTTTCCCTGACGTAGAGGGTGTATTCATGCATTGAGAATATTATAAAAACTGGGGGTTCTTGGCTCGAAAACCAGGTTCTCTCCTGAAAGGTGGACTCATCTGCTCAGTGCTGTATTTCCTGGCTTGAGAAGTCCCTTGACCGGGGAGGAATAGTAGGTATATCCTGGCGTCTTTGGGTGTTTAGACCGCCATATGTCTCTAATATTGTTTAATCTTGCCAGTTCTAGAATCGCCATTCTAACTTTGTGCATTCTTTTAAAATTCCTTGGCCCCGTAGAATCCATTTTATAATTCATCACACAGTTAAAATCTCCGGCAATTATAATTTCCCCTTCCCATTCTAGTAATTCTATGCTTAGATCTTCATAAATTTTAGGTTTATCAATATTTGGGCCATAAACCACACAGAATACTAATTTAGCTTTAGCACCTTGAATCTGTGCTATTGCCCATCTGCCTCTATTATCAGTCGCAGTCTTTATTATATCTAATTGCAGTGTTCTTTGTTTCAAAATAGCAACCCCCCTTATGGTCTCATTCAACGAGGTACAGATAACCAAATCATAACCTAATTGTGTAAGCAATTTTTTATCCTGATATTTTATATGAGTTTCTGACAACAGCACTATGTTCGGATTATACATTTTTATCTCTTCTTTTACTAGATTCCTTTTACTTTTATTATTTAGGCCATCTACATTCCAACATAAAATTCTTAACTTAAGCATTTATTAATTATTAAATTCATACAAAATAAATTCCTATTCCTATTCCTCTTTGTTTTAATCTTCATTAGCATTATATTGTCACCTTCTTTAGACCAAAATAAAACATCAATACTTGCAAACACATTTTTCCTTTTAATCACCACCCCCCACCCCCGACTCCCGTTGCCACCCTTGCCCTTGTGGCAACCCCACCCCCTCCCTTTCAGCACCCTGTTCCTAGGGGGGGAGCTCCCCTCTAGCATTGCTGCCGCTGAAGTGGCAGCTCTGTGAAGAAGCATGCATGAGTGGTCGCTCATACCTAAATTGAATCATACCTATAGCACCTTTAGTAACTATATTCAACTCATATTTCGGAGTTTCGCAAAATATCAGCCTGTATTAGAGGAAGAAGAAAAAAAAAAGGGAAGTGAAAAAAAAGAAAAGAATGTATATACATATGCCTGTGTCTAACCTGCCTTCTTTTATATTAGAAATTTAGAAAATTAAGAAAAGGACACAGAAAGAAAAGAGCAGATAAGGTATAGCACTAGTTCTCTTTTTCTTTTTGCTTTCTTCTTTCATTATCACATGAGAATTTTTCCAAGCATTGTTCCGCAGTTAAAGGATCGGTGAAAAAAACCACTTGTCCATCCCGGATAACTTTAAGGCGGGCAGGTTCTTGCAAAAAGGCCAAGCATCCTATATTTTTGAAGGCATCGATTAATTTCCGAAGCTCCCACCGTTTATCCATAGTTACCTTAGTTAAATCAGACTTCACAAAAAAAGTGAAGTTATCAACGGTAACTGGATTATTTGGTTTAGCTTTTAGTGCAACTGCTTGTCGCAAAAGAAAATTGCCAAAGTAAATCAAAAAAGGTCTTGGGAACTTGCTATTTGTATTCTTTTGAACTAACGGTAGTCTGTGTACCCTTTGGAGTTGGGAGTCCCAATCCCAGTCTGCGAGATCCACAAAGGCCCTTTGAAAAAGTTTGACCACAAAAGCTCTCGGGTCTGATCCCTCAATACCTTCCGGTATTCCAAATAATCTAAGGTTTTGTCTTCGGGCCCTATTTTCCAAATCTTCCACTTTGGTTTCCAATAGGGTCAATCTAGAAGTATTTTGTTTAATAGTTGAGGAGGCATGAGTAACATCTTCTTCCACCTCCACTATTCGTGTTTTACTGTCTTCTATTTCTTTGCTTATTCCTCCTAAATTTTGACAAATGTCTCTCATAGTTCCTTGTATTTTAGTATTATCCTCTCTCAATTGGAGGTATTGTTGTTGACTCTCAACCCTCTGCTCTAGCAAAATCTGCATAATTGCCTCCATTGATATGCCCTGTGGTGGTGTAGAAAAAGTATGGAAGGAATTTGGCTGAGAGAAGTTCCCGGCTTGCAGTATAGATCCTCCAGGTACTGGTTCGTGCAGATTTAATTGTGTGTCTAATGACCCTGCAGCCGAAGAGTTCAATTCCTCTACTGCTCCTGGATTATTTTCAAAATTCTTAACAGTTTGATCCAGTTGTAACTGTGTATTTCTCAAACTAGATATAATGGTATCCTCGGGTACGTTTATCTCCTCACTATTTGGGCCCAACAGCTCACGATTAGGTTCCATACTTGATTTCTTGAGCTCATTTAATATAGTTTGCAGTGTAGAGATATCTGGAGCACCATTAGAGATAAAAGAAACTCCAGGAGTCTCTGAATGTGACTCTAGGTGCGTCCCAACATTTAAATCATTATTCTCCTCTTCAGAGACTAAAATCGTAATGTTTGAGACCTCTTGGTTCAAAGGGAGTGCGCTTCCATTAACATTGGTTAGGGGGTCAGTAGGCCTGTCCACATTTAGGCATGTATTGATGTTTAGCTTATCCTCTAGATTTTTGCTCAGCTGCCCATTGAGCTCTTCCGGACTGGCCCCCGAGAGTCTTAAAGCCATATTCTTTACTCCACCTTTAGCTTCTATCCACCTTCTCAATGGACTGTCATCAATTAAACGGCTTTTTTTATTTTCCACCATATCTTTACCTGTTGCCTTTAATAGGAGGAGTTTTTGCTTCGTCTTGACCTTTCTTTTAGCTTTCTTCGGTACCAATTTTTTATTAGTTTTATTAATTATCGCTTTAGAAGTCTCATTAAGCCCTTCTTCTTCTTCCGTTAGTTCCTCATATTCAACATTTGAATCTTCGTCTGTCTTAGTGCCAGATTCCTGACTCAGATCAATCTCTCCCACCTGCTCCTTTTCTTTTGGCTTATTTTTAACAACCTTCACACATATGGTACTACTAATATTAGAGAGCTCGGCGCCTCCCAATAGATCTTGTAACTTCTGTGGTGGTTTATTGGTTAAGTCAGTCTCGATATTAATCTGGACCAGCTTAGTTTCTGTAACTCCCTTAGTTTCCTTAGGTGCAGAATTTATAGCCCCCTTATCTAAAGGTATTTTATCAGGTACTTTATCAGATCCTTTCTTACCATGACCCCTCTCAGTAGTAAGCCCAGTATCCTGGGTGATTTCCTGCGTGTTTATCTTTGCCTGTTCCGCTCCAGATATTTTACCTTGTTCCTTGTTTCTGGCATATGTTTCATCGTTTTTATTTTTATTTTTATTTTTATTTTAGATCATGCTCTAGGATCGACATGATATGGGCCTCAGAAAACATTTTAGAAAAATGTACGATTGAAATCTGTCCCAAAGTAACATCGGATCATAATCCTCTTCTTATGGAAATTAACATTGATAATCAGAACGCAAAATCAAGAAAATTTACCTTTCCTAGTCACTTATTGAGTGACCCAACGTTCATCACATCAATTAAAAAACATATACAAGAGTTTATTACGCTAAATATCAATACAGCGAGTATTAATACTGTATGGGACACCTGCAAGTGTAGTATCAGAGGCTGTGTCCAACAGTATGTATATAGACTCAATACAGAAAATCGCAAGCAGAATAAGGATATGACTTCTAAATTATTAGATTTGGAATCACTTCTGGCGGATGCAACACTGCATTCAAAAAATAATATTGATCAGATCAGAACACAACTAGCTGGGATACAAGCTCGACTTAAGAAAACGCTAAGGGAAAGATATGCGGTTAGACTACATAAATACAAATTAGATCAATATGAAGGGGGCGACTGTATCGGAAAAATACTAGCCTATAAAACCGCGGACAAGAAAGCGAAAACTAGAATAAAGGAAATAATGGGGTCAGATCTTGTGCTATACGGGCAGGAGGATCAAATTTTAACTCAATTTGTTAAATTCTATCAGCACCTATATACCCCTGAGGAGCTACCGAGTCAAGTAAATATCGAAAAATATCTTGATCAATATTTGAACTCAACGCAAGAACTTAAACAAGAAACAATCCAACATTTAAACTCAAATATCTCTATGGAGGAGATTAAAATAGCTATTGATCATTTACCCGTAGGTAAGGCAGTTGGGGAAGATTGCATACCAGGGGAAATGTATAAACTTTGCTATCAAGAGTTGGCTCCTTTATTACAAACAGTTATTAACTCTATTATTGTTTCTAAACAAGCTCCTTCTTCATGGAAACTCGCTAAAATCATATTTTTTTTGAAAAAGGGGAAGCCAGAAAAAGAGTGTGGATCGTATCGGCCCATATCTTTATTAAATTCGGATGTGAAAATTTTTGCTAAAATCTTAGCTAATAGATTAGCGCCCCATATGCCAGATATTGTAAATACCCAACAGCATGGCTTTGTGATAGGTAGAGATACTACCATGCATGTTAATACTTCTATAACAGTCTTGGATGTAGCTGAAACTACTAACACCCCACTCGGTATGATAATGTTAGATGCGGAAAAGGCATTCGACCGAGTGGGGTGGGATTATTTATGGACAGTATTAGGAAAAATGGGTATAAAAGGTCCATACTTAGACTGGGTAATGTCAATCTATGATGAACCACGGGCGGTGATTAGCTATGGAGGTATAGATTCCAATAATTTTAAGATTTCCAGAGGTACTAGACAGGGATGCCCCCTTTCACCATTATTATTTGCTTTATCTTTAGAACCCTTTTTAAATGCTTTAAATACCCAAACAAATATAATACCTGCTCAACATGGGGACATTACCCTTAAATTAACAGCTTTTGCGGATGACATCGCAATATATACATCGGATGTGTGTAAAGCTATGCCTGCAATTATAGAGGAAGCACACAAGTTCGGGGAAATCTCAGGATATAAACTAAATGTTAACAAAACCCAAATCATACTTAATTACACTCCGGCTGCATGTATTTTTAAGACCAGCAAAGAAGCGGTTTATCTAGGTATTAAGCTTATGGCTAAAGTGGAGAAAATAGTTGAAATGAATTATGGGGCATTTCTTAAAGAGACAACTGCAAGTCTTAAAAAATGGCATAAGATACCTCTGAGTCTACTAGGGAGATTAAATCTGATTAAAATGAAAATCTTACCTAAGTTTCTTTACCTGTGTAGAGCTATACCGCTACTGCCAAATAAACTGTTTTTTAAGAAATTAGATGGGATCTGTAGCGCTTTTATTTGGGGGTATAAAAAGGCACGGAGGGCAATTAAATTTCTGACATTACCTATTTCTAAAGGGGGACTTAATTTTCCGGATTTTAATTTTTATTTTTTGGCTTCTTCCTTTTTGCGCATTAGGAGTCTATTAAAGAGCACCCCTCCATTATTTTTTCATCATTATATGCTGGGAACAGATGCCAATCAATTTTTACTAAGGGTTCATGACCCTAATTACTTCAAAAGAGTAAAGTTTAAGACGGCTAAGCATGCTGTCAGAATTTGGGATAAAATCTTGCACATTAGCAATTCCACATTTTACAACGCTGAGCTTAGAATATGGAACAATCCGGGCCTGCCTGGAATCTTCTCGGATGGTGTGGGAAATCGGTGGATGAGATTAGGTATAAGCACGCTAGGAGACTTGTATGATATTAATGGCTTGATGGATTTCGATAATTTAAAAATTATATATGGGCTCACTGACGACATGTTTTTTAAATATAGACAGATTAGAGATTTTTTTTGGAACAAATTGAAGATAATGGAAGTTGGTCAATCTGAAATTCTCGAGGGTATTTATTCAGGAAAAACTAAATCATTGATTAAATGGGGATATCAATGGCTTATTAAGGTGAAGGATGCAAACACAACCCAAATTGCAGCTAAATGGTCTCGTAGATTAAAACAAAACATTAATTCAGTTCACATTGGTAATGCCCTATCTCATTTAAATGACATAGTTCATTCTTCCAATTTGAAAATGCAACTTTATAGGACTGTTACGGAGCTATATTATACGCCACAAAGGATATCTAGTTGGTCACAAGGTAACTCCTGGACAGATAAATCCAAGTGTGCTAAATGTGATACTGCTGCGGCTGGGATCGAACATATGTTATTTTATTGCTCGGCACTCTCAAATTTTTGGGATCGTATATCCTACTATCTTCAATTTTACCAAATATGCTCAATGGATTTCACGGCACAATGGGTTTTGTTAGATATTCAAGATATGAACTGCCCCAACAAAGATCTTTTAACGATACTGATAGCATGTGCTAGATTAATAATAGCCAGGGTTTGGATCTCTAAAGAACCCCCCATGGTTGCTGACTGGTTAGCATTGGTATATGAAACTAGAACAATGGAGCTCTCCCTAGCAAAACTTAGAGGCCCTAAAGCTCTTTTGAAAAAAGAAAAGATTTGGAAGGGATTTTTCGAGGGTTAAGAGCCAGGATTAGGCCTATACAGATATCTTTCTATTTTCCTCTTTTCTTCTTTCTTTCTTTAGAAGTAATGTGAAGTTTTTGATTTAAGAAATATTGTTTTATGTCTGTATTCCTCTATGATTTTAATTTATAATTGTATGTTCATTATGGAACTGATCTAGTATGAACTTTGTCACGTCTAGCAAACAATAAATACGTTTAAAAAAAAAAAAAAAAAAGAGAAGTCCCTTGACCACATGACTATGATTTAGGATCCCCCAGTCTTGTGTGGGCTAAGATGAAGATATTGGAGCCAGTGAGGTATTTTCTCTGATCATTGGTATTGAGATATTTGTATAGATATACAGTTATTTCCAAATTTGTTTTTGTCTTCTGTGATGAGTGACCAGCCTGTAAAGTATTTCTGTTCTTGACGATATATTTATGTACATACAGTTATACTCCTACACATTTATTATTATTTGCTAATGTTTTACTTCCTTGCATTTTACTTGTGAGTGTTTCATTATTTCCTGATGTGTTTATTATTCACATGTTTTTTACCATAATTATCTGCTTGTGTTTTATCCCATGCATTTTTGTTACTGTTTCATTATTATTTGCTTGCGCACAAATATATAAAAGTATATTTACAATTGCATGTGGTTTTGCCTCATTCATTTGACATCTGGGAAAGCCTTTCTGTTAGAGAGTGTTGCACTAATAAAACCCCACGCTTTATTCTGAACACTGTCTTTTGGTGTGCCTAATTTCATGAATTTAGAGCCCCCTTTCCAGGTGCTTTCTTGCTTTACCGAGTGCCTCTGCTGGGGGGTGCTAAATGAATTTTATTTGGAAGTGTAATGAAAGACACCCTCTCAGCCCAGGGTCTGTACCTTGGGACTGAACAGGTGTCTGACAGGCCAGGACTTTTGGGGGGGGGACCACCACCCCCTTCATGGGTGACACATTCTATTGGCGTTATGCAGGGCTCTGTGACATCACAGGGAGCACCTCCCAGTCACAAATGGTCCCATCAGGGTCCCCCGTTCTCTGTTCCCAGAGCTGGCTCCCCCTGATCAACTGGTCCACCCACTGTGGACTTTTTCAAAATCCAACCCCCCTCACTGGGCCTCCGTACTATCCTGTTGGGAGTGGTCTCACCAGAAAACAGAGTTTTCAGGGCACCCTGGGCCAGCTCTTCTTAAACTGGTGGCAATTTTTTTCCCAGATTGCAGTCAATGGGCATCTGGGGACTTACTATGACCATCATCTGGGTCACCTCCCCATCCCCACCAGAGCCACAGGGAGGAAAAAGTTCTGCACATTGGCCTGAATTATCCCAAACACCTGGTCGGTATTCTACTCTGGGGAAGCCAGTCTTTTCCGCCATCATGGCTGACTTGCACAGGTATTCACTATAGGGATCCCATTACCTGTTACCTAAGGGAAGTGGAAACTCCCACCCTCTGTGATCACTAGTTTTGTCTTGGAATCCACCTCCCATCTAAGAGACAACAGGGTGTGCTTTATCCTCTGCTCCTGATGACTACCTATCCCTAAGGCCACACTGGTTACCCCTGTAGAGTTCCCACCAGTGGATGGTTTCTTGGGACAGACAGAGGCCCCTTGCTTGTGTCCTAACTGGGAACACTCAAAGCAACAGGGTTGTAAATGGGGTGCCGTGGGACACTTCCCACCAGAACCTTCCCCTTGTTTCTCAGAAGAGGCAAGAGAACCCTTTCACTTCAACGTACTTTGGGACCCGTCTGAGTCATCTTGAATCTCCCCCCTCACTGTGCTTTGCGAATCCTGAATTACCCTTCAGGGAGTCACTCCCAGGTACCTTCTTGGACACTCTGGTGATGACCCAGAGGTCTACCTCCTCTGCAGGTTCTCGGGGTAAAGTACGCTTGCTATCAATTAGATGTTGGCGCAGCTCTGTAAAGCAAGTGCTGAACATGTGCTCTCATAATCACTCACTTTGCCCATAACCCAACCACTCAGTGGCTTACTGGAGTAAACAATGAAATCCACCCATGTTTGTTTTGACAGAGTGTGCTGGTCCCTAAACCCCATGTGGTATTATTCTGGGGTGAGCCCAAACTTGGTGACAGGAGTAGCTTTCATGGGGTTATACTTCACCTGGTCATCTACGTCTAATGTGAGAATAGACTTTACAATGCAATCATTATAAACTGCTATTTCTTTACTTTCCCTTTATTAGTTTTCTGTGAATGCTTGTTATAATAACAAAGATGTTGAGTTCATCATTAGGTGAACGTACAATTCATTTGATTAGCAAAGGAGTATTTGAAAGATTTACTTGTTAGCTCTTTACCTTTCTATAACTTTCTAAAACTGGCATTTCAGAATTGTGACTTAAAATCTGACTTTACCATTGACAAGGATTTTAAATTACAATTCACCAGACATCAAACTTGACATTTCTACTTGTTCCCAAACAAACGTTATCACTTATTGAATGTAATAAGGTAACACAATGTTATCCTATAAAGGTAGGCCTCACAGAAGTGAAAAATGAATTTATGAGTTTTTTACTACCAGAATAAGTAAAAATTAAAAATACACGTCCAACCTTTTTATACTATGCACCTAGCTCTATGGGTTCTTTGGGGCCTACCCAAGGGGTAACATATGTATTAAAAAAAGAGTTTTAGGCCTAGCAAAAGGTTTAATCCATCAACTTGAATTGGCTGTTTAAAATTGCACAAAGGCTGCAACAGCAGGTCTTAGCCATGCTGTTCAAGTGGGTGGCGCAATAAGTGCTGCCGGCCAACTAGTAGCATTTAATGTATTGGCCTTGGGTATAGGGTATACCACTGCACTGGGGGATTATAATTAAACTAAATATTCTAATCCAATGTAAACTAATTTGACCCTGTTTAAGGGAGTGAGCATGAGGATCATGAGCTCTTTATCACTGGTTAGCAGTGGTAAAGTGAACACGGAGTCCTATGGCCAACAAAACAAATTCAGCAAAACAGAAGAGGAGAAGGCAAAAACTGTTTGGGGGAAGACCACTCTAAGGCTGACAGGTCTAACAGAAGCATATTTACATCATTTTCTTTTTCTTTCTGTGTAAACAGGTTTGCTTTCTTTCTCATCTGTTTCTATATCCACTTTTCCAATGACCATTCACAAAGTTTCAATAACGATTCCATTGCGCATGGTGCTATAAGTGTTACCTCCTAACTGAAACTGACCCTAGTTTATGATGCAATTTTCTTTCTGCTGGAACAATATCTAATAATTCACAGTCACACACCAAGTTTGAAAAGACGCAGGAAGAATTAACGTTTTATCAGTAATCAATGTGTCTCAATTAGTTAATCAAAAATCCACTAATTACATGATGGCTGCTCTACGTGAAAGCAACGTACTTGCATCCAACTCTGCACTGCATGATCCTTTTGGGGCCATTGGCAAGGTTATCAGTGTGCAGGCCATTAGAGACAGGGTTTCTATTCTTTGTTTGCAGCCTGATTTGGACTGTTGACTCCCTTATGTTTCTGATTCATCGCATCCTCTATAATATTTTATGTTTTGTGGCTTCCTATTAAATAAATACCATTGATCAGGTTGGTGTGGGGAGGATATTTTATTGTTAGGGGCTGCTTCCTTGCTATGCAACGCTGTACAGGTAATTCCTCAAACGTTGTCATTTATTTGTGCAACATTTATTTATTGTTAATAATTCTCAGAAAGTGCCAGAAGAATAAAAAAAATACACATGCTACACAAAGGGGTTCATACATAGCTGTGTAGTGGGACCAACACAGAAATGCAATCAATGGTTAGCGACTCCAAAGAGACCGCCATTCGGGCCTTAAGAGGGATGAAACAGACCAGTAGAGCTATTTCAGACAACGAATTCCCTGTGGGTGCATATGGGGAGACTATCGTCATCTGCACAGAGTGAATTTGGGCAGATAAGGCACTATAGGATGAGGGGACAACTAGGGAAAAAAGATTAAGACAGAAGGGGGCAAGGTAGAAATAGGGGCTGGCTCACAGGGGGAAAACTGCAGTGTTGTTTGGGGAGGGTAGTGGAGAGAGATTTGTTAGCATGCAGAGAAGCAGGGGAGGTATCGTTGCAGGAGTAGCTCTCGTCACTGCTGCTTCAGGTCCGGTAAGCGGCCACCCCCCATTCCCCTGGGCCCGAACTGGTACAGCCTGCCACTTGTCCCGCTGGTGCACTTAAATTGAGGGCACTGTTGAGTTTGCAAAAAAACTTTGCCCCAAAACTGCCTCAAAGATATGTGTCTTGTCCAGTCGTGGCTGGCATGACTCGCGGGGGAGGAGGGGGGGTTCACGCGGGGTATAATTTAATATTTATTTATTTTTTAAACGTACCTTACCCGCCCGATCCGATCCCTTGCCGTCTCTGTTTCTCTGCTCCTCGCAGGAAGCAGGCAGCTTCCCTCCCCTCCCCTAAGCCAATCACAACACTGCAATGGCAGCATTTTGATTGGTGGGGACAGCGCCCAGGCAGGCACCTATGGGGAGGCCATTTTCTCCATGTAGGCTACTGTAGTATCTTAGGTTGTGTTTAGCTATGCTTGTTCTCCCCTCTGTCTTGGAGTCCTAGGTTGCCAGTGTTCTATGTGGTTCAGCTGCGCTGAGTATTCCACTGTGGACAGTTGGCGATCTCTGTCTCTACCTGGACTACGGATGGTTTGTTCTCCGCTTGGGTTGTCAGCTTATACAATAAACCTACACTTAAATCGTCACAGCCTGCTGGTGTTTACTACATCTATTTTTGGCGACGACGGCTGCTGGACAACCCACACGAACCCACCGCTTCTCAACACTTTTGGCTAACTACTGGCTCTTCTACAATTTTTACCTTCACCTCGTATCTTGCAGCATTGCGGCATCGACGATTATATTTCCGCACAGTGGAGACACTTGGAGACACTTTCCAAGTATCCTGTCATCTTCCATCATCGAAGAAACATCGTCCCATCAGCTTTCCATCACCCGCACTCCTCTTGATGGTAGCTGTACTGCGGTAAGCCGCGCATGCTGTATGCTAATGCTTATTGACTATTTCGAAGTGGGGAACTGGATTTTTTTTTCTCTTTATTTCTATCCAATGCGCTTTGTACTGCGCTGGAACGCAAGGCCAGCAGGTGCGTTCCAGCAACTGAAAATCTGACGTGACGTACGCACCGTCATTTGCGTGACTGTGACGTTTGCGTTTCATCCTGAAGCGCATTGCTCGTCCCACGTCATTTTAGTCAGAACGAAGCGCATCAGCTGTTCTTCTTTACGCTGGTTTTCCATTGTCTACGTCACAAAGAGACAATACTCTTGTCCAGAGGAGAAATTTCACGGAACTGTCCTGCTCTCAAAGTACACTTGAACTATGCTACTGTGACATCATAATTCACATCTTTTACATTCAGGCTAAGTCGCTCACACTCGTCATAAAAGACTTTGGCAATACAGTATTTTTTTTTTTTGGCTTTTTCTTCTTGTTGTTATTCTGCTCCAGCTTTACCTCACGTTTATTTCTGGATCCATTCACCATGTCCTTGCAGGGTGTTCTACCACCTGCTCCCTTTTTAGAAACACCAGGAGATCCGCCTATCAAGTGGCGCAAATGGTTTGATGGGTTTGAAACTTACATTGGCGCAATTGGAGCGTCCAGATATCGTACAGAAAGGAAAAAGTACATCCTGTTACACTCACTTGGATTTGAGGGCAGAGAGATCTACAAACACCTTCCTGAGTTAGTACTAACTGAGGGAGAAATTCTTGATGAATATCAACAGACATTAAAAAAATTGAAACTAGATTTGATGTCCAACCCAGCATTGTAGTTCTACGACACAATTTTTTCAAGCGCACACAAAATACTGGTGAGGATGTTGACAACTTCATAACTGCACTGAGGGCACTTGCTGCAGACTGTCAGTTTGAAAATTTTACAGACCAGTTAGTAAGGGATCAGTTCATAGCAAAATGTACAGACAGGACAATTAAACAAAAACTGTTGTCCTTGGGAAATCCTTCCTTGGAAGAAACAATCAGACTAGCGAAAAGCATAGAAACGTCTCAAATTTCAGTAAAGGAGCTAGAAGAAAAGAAGAACGAGACTGTCACAGCAGTAAAGTTGAAGGACACAAAACCCCCGTTCAATAAGTTTCAAGATGGTCAACAGTCTACCGACAAGCAGAATTCTTTCTTTAACAGAACAAACATTTGTTTTCGTTGTGGTAATCGACCACATGGTTTGAATGGGAGGTGTCCTGCGAAGTTCGTTACATGCAAAAATTGCAACAGAGTAGGACACTTTGCTAAAGTGTGTCAGATGGGGAAGAACAAAGTTCCCTTTAAGTCGAATCCTGTAAAATGTGTGATTGATTGTGATATCTCACAAACGGAAGATGAGTGTGTAACTAAAGACTTGTGCAACATGGTTGTAGTTGTAAGAGATGATGGGGTCATTACTGGTGATCCCGAGCTATGTGTAGATCCTTATGTTAACATACTAGTAGGTGACCGTGTTCTTTACCTCTTAGTTGATTCTGGTGCACGCATTTCAATGATCACTCTGGATCTGTTTCGTACCACTTGGCCTAACAAGATTCTCCTTCCCCCAGACAGAAGAGCAGTCTCGTATGAAGAACGTGAGATTACAGTAGCTGGTTATTTTGAAGACATTTTAGAATTTAAGGGGAGGAGGATTTTTGGGAAAATTTATGTAGCTGAAAAGGGACTAAATATATTAGGTTGGTTCCACCAAGGCCTGTTTGGCATGCAATTAAGGCCTGGGACTAAGAATCAAGTTGTTGCCGTGAGAGATAGTCCTGAATTGGAGGGACTAATTAATGAATTTCCTCATGTCTTCTCAGGAGAGCTAGGAAGGATAAAATCTTTCCAGCACAAAATAATTTTGAAGGATGGTGCCTGTCCTGTCAAGCATAAACTTAGAAATGTACCTTTCAGCATTAGACAAGACCTAGAGAAAGAGTTAAAGACATTGCGTGATAGAGGGATCATTGAACCAGTAGAGTCCTCGCTGTGGTTGTCTCCTTTGGTGGTTGCCAGAAAACAGAATGGCGAACTAAGAGTTTGCGTGGATTTGCGGTGCCTAAACAGGGAGATTTGGGTGGATTCCTTTCCCCTTCCAAATATTAACGAATTGTTGGCTAGTTTGAAGGATGCCAAACTCTTCTCTAAGTTAGACTTGGCATCCGCGTATCATCAAATTGAACTTACACCTGAGTCCAGGCCCCTCACTGCCTTTGTGTCACCCTTCGGAACCTTCCAGTACGTACGGATGCCGTTCGGGCTGGCCTCAGCGGCGTCCGTATTCCAAAGAGTCATGACTAAGATGCTGAGGGGTATTGATGGGTTGTCAATTTTTCAAGACGATGTACTTATACACGCTCCCGACAGGAACACCCATGATACTATTTTAAAGCAAGTGTTATCTAAGTTCCAAGAGGTTGGGGTTGTACTACGACGCGACAAATGTGTCTTCTCTACTAGTGAAGTGGATTATTTGGGGCACATGATAAACGAAAAGGGAATCTTCCCAAAGTCCAGTCTAGTGGAGTCTATCACTAAGGCCAAGGCTCCGTCTGACAAGAGTGATTTGAAGTCCTTCCTGGGTTTGTGTGAGTTCTACTCTAAGTTTATAAGGGATTTTGCGACCAAATTAAGACCTATGACACGAATGTTAATGAGTGGGGTTCCTTTTGAGTGGAACAAGGAGTGTGAGGAGATTTTTGCGTGGGTGAAACAACAACTGATTTCACCGAATGTTCTAAAGCATTTTGATCCCTCGTTAATGTGTACTCTGACTGTTGATGCCAGCAATGTGGGGTTGGGTGCTGTCCTGTCACAGAAAAAGGATGGTGACCTCAATACTTTGGGTTTTGCATCGAGGGTTCTGTCTAGTGCTGAAACCAAGTATTCTGTCATCGAGAAAGAGTTACTAGCTTGCTGGTGGGCTGTAATGAAATTCAGGAACTTTCTTTGGGGTAAGAAATTTTGTATCAGGACTGACCATAAACCCCTTGTGTCTATCCTGAGTGGGAAGAATGTGAGAGGGTTCACACCGAGAATCGCACGCCTGTCTTCCAAGTTACTTCAGTTTGATTTTTTGATGGAATATATCCCTGGGAACAAAAATGGGTGTGCTGATTTTCTTTCTCGTTCCTCTGTTATGTCTGATAAAGATTTAGATGCTGATAAGGATGATAAAGACCAATACCTGGTCGCTTCTATTGACCTTCCCCAGTTGTGTGCGGTGACCGAGGATGAGTGGAGACAAGCCCTTCTTTCTGATGTGATGTTACAGAAGGTCGTCACCTTTGTCAGGAATGGTTGGCCCCGAGAAAGGAATCTCACCTTTGATCTCAAAACGTTTTTGCAAGTTGCAGATGAGCTTACGCTTGAAAGTGGGTTGATTTTAAGAGATGACAAATTGGTTCCTCCAGTGGTTCTGAGGGAAAGGTTGATTAGGTGCGCACATGAAGGGCATCTAGGTGCAACATTGACCAAGAGAAGAGTTCGTCTTTCCTTCTGGTGGCCATACATGGACAGGGAGATCGATGAATTTGTGAAGCGTTGTGTCATCTGCTCTAGCTGTGATAAGGTTGTAAAGCTACGTACTCAGCCTTTGTCCCCCATTGAGCTTCCTCCTGCACCCTGGGTGAAACTCGGATTGGACATTGTTGGTCCTTTCTATGCTCTTGATTTTTCCTCTAGGTTTGCCCTGGTCCTTATAGACTATTATTCTAAGTGGCCGGAGGTCAAGTTTGTCAGAGAGGTCACTGCCAAGACTGTTGTTGACTTCCTTTGTGATGTCTTTTTGAAGGAAGGGTTTCCAGAGTTCTTGGTCACAGACAACGGCACCCAATTTGTCTCATCTGAGGTTGAAAATTACTTGGCCAGGTGTAGTATCAAACACCTGAAGAGTTCCCTGTATCATCCGGAAACTAATGGTCTCGTGGAACAGATGAACAAAGTTCTTGGGGAATGCATTCAGTGGGCTCTGAAGAATAGCTGTGTTGTCAGTAGCTCTGTTAGGAGCATGTTGTGGTTTTACAGGACCACACCTCATTCCACCACTGGGGTCTCTCCGTTTGAGTTGTTACGCGGTCGGAAGGCTTCCACCTTGTCCTGTCCCGGATGGATGTCCAAGTGGGTGAAAGGTGGGTGTTGGAATGATGAAGATGTGCGTTCTAATGTTGAGTCCGTTCAGTCTAAACAGAAGGTGTATTTTGATAAGAGGAAGAATGTCATGGTTACTGATCTTGCCCCGGGAGATTTCGTCTCCATCAAAAAACCTGTTCATGTAAAAAAAGGGCATTCTAAATTCTCTTCTCCTGTTCAAGTGTGTGAGGTCAGAGGGAACTCAGTTAAACTGACTAATGGGTGTTGGTGGAATAAGGGTCGGTTGGCAAAATGCTCCTTGCTAGGACAGCCTGTTTGTTCCTCTTCTGTCAACAATCCATTACCGGCTGCACACGGTAGTTCCACCTCTCACATGAGTTCCTCTACCTCCAGTCTAGACCAAGATTGTACGGGACAAATGGTCCTGAGGCGCAGTTCTCGCTCTAAGTCTGTTCCTCATAGATATAGAGTTTAGTTTTCTCCTTTTCTCATTGGTTCAGTTTCAGCTCTCTTTTCCTTCTTTCCTTTGTTTTCTCTCTCTCTCTCTCTCTCTCTCTCTCTCTCTCACTTTCTCTCTCTCTTCGTTTTCTTTCTTGCTCTGTTCTCCTTCTGTTCTCAAGTTTCTTTCTTAAGGAAAGGCATATGTAGTATCTTAGGTTGTGTTTAGTTATGCTTGTTCTCCCCTCTGTCTTGGAGTCCTAGGTTGCCAGTGTTCTATGTGGTTCAGCTGCGCTGAGTATTCCACTGTGGACAGTTGGCGATCTCTGTCTCTACCTGGACTACGGATGGTTTGTTCTCCGCTTGGGTTGTCAGCTTATACAATAAACGTACACTTAAATCGTCACAGCCTGCTGGTGTTTACTACAGCTACATGCAGCATACATGAGAAAATGGCAGAGAGAGCATGACTGGTTTGGTCAGAGGGCCGACCAGTCAGGGCCCGTAATATTGGGCTAGCCACTCCTCCCCTGTCCTGTTGCAGGACCGCACTTCTGCCTGCCCGCCCCCAAATACTTCTGATTTCTCGCACTGCGAGAAGCAGTAACATAAAACGTTATTTATAACATTTTATGTTACTGCTTCTCGCCCAGCAAGGAAGCAAGTGGGGTGATGCTCCTCCGCTCACATGGAGGAGACGCCCCAGGTCTAGTAATTGAGTTTATACTTGTTTTTTATGACAGGTCATGTGATGCCATTCACTGAGCCATTCACTGAGTGATGACACAGTGGGTTGTCCCCTGATGGAGGACAGACAACTTGAGTGTAGCAAAGTTTGCCAGCCATCGATGCTCATGTGTGGTTTCGTCGGGGAGATCAGAGATATCATGGAAAAGGGCATGCTGCAGGGAGGATGTGAGCGGGAGTGGGAATCTGACGAATCTAGCCACACACATGGGTCTAAAAGGCGGTGAGGGCAGGGCAGCACCACAGAATATGGAATGGATCACACCCAGTAGCATTGGACCTCCAGCAGATGTCGTGTGGCAGTAGTTTTGCCCTGTGGAGCTTTCAAGCAGGACCAATGCCAGTCATACAAGGTACTGAAATATAGAAATGTCAGACGAGATTTCCTGAGAACACTGTCATAATCGAGGAGGAAGGACTCCCATGCTGCCGGGATGTAGGCCTTCCCAAGGAGCAGTTGTCAACTGAACGTAGTGGGCGGGAGACACAGGCGAAAGCGTTGCACCATAAGAAGGGCCGCATAGGGGCCAGACACTACTCCCCTGCATTGACCCAAGGGTTGTAAGTACTGGAGGAGGGGTGAAATACTTAGCTCCACAATAGGTGGGCAGGCCGCAGTTGGAGTGGAGGTAGTGAATCAGCTCACGATATCACCAGTAGTCCGTAGGTCAAATCCCAAAATCCATTCTCAGAGAGGCAAACATTTTACTCTTCCCACTGTTGAAGATGTTTTCAAGTCACTGTAGACCCCGCTCAATCCAAGCCACCCAGAAAGCTGTTGTCCGCCTACGCCGAGGGCAGCATTTTGGCATAAAGGGATCTAGCCATGCAAAAAGGGAGCACAGAGAAGAGAGTATGGGTTTTCTGCAAGGTTGACGCTGTGGCCAGTAAAATTAGGTTAGAAGCAACCCAGGGGTCATCTCCTGATAGATTAGTGGCTGCCTCCTGATAGATTCGGGGCTCCTCCTGAGGCATTCCAGATGTGCCCACAGTGGGACCTTGCACCCTGGTTGTATGTGGGCTACAATTACGAGTTGAAAGATGTGGAAGGCCAAGCTGTAGAAGGTTAAATGAGGAAGCTGTACGCCTCCCGCTTAGGTGCCTGTTCATAGTCGGAATGCTCGGATCCTAGGTTTACGTCTGTTTGCTCAAAATATAAGAGTGGATATCTGCCTTGATGCATAGTAACAGAGTCCTAGGTATTTTAAAGGGCAGCTTGCTGAAGAAACCCAAAACTGGACGCAGACCAATCTGGTTATCCTAACCGCATGCGCTTTCCCTTACAATGATAAACTGTGATGCAACTATTTCAGAAAGTCCTGTTTGGAACTCCTGATTAGGGGAAGAAGGCTATCCTTCATTATAGGAGAGTTCCCTGTTAATGCAGATGCCCAGGTATCTAAGCCCTTCTGGCACCCACGTCATGTTTTAGCCATGTATATACGTACAAGTGGTGTTTCTGGTCATCAGCAGTGCTCTGCTCTTCGACCAATTGGTTTTGTAACCCAAGAGAATGGAAAAGGTGTCTATGCTGGACATAACAGCAGTGATCGAAGACCACTGTCGAGATCACAGTAGCAAAATATCATTCGCAAAGAGCATACCATTAAGCTCTCCGAGTTCTATGTGAATCCCTTCACCCTCCAGAGCCCTGCTGATGGTGCTGAGGAGATGAAAGGTGCATTCCTGACTGGTACCATGTCCAAATGGGAAGGAATCCTTGAAGAGCCCAGTGCAGGACACCTAGGCTATTGGGGTATCATATAGGAGGTAAACCTTTGCAATGAAATCTTCTCCCAGTCCCATTCAGGACATAACCTGAAATGAGTACGGACACTAAACACATTCAAAATCCCTTTTCAGCATCGAGGAAGAGAACCGGCATCTCCAAAGGGTATCCCTCCTCAGCAAAAAAAGTTGGACATGGTTCATAAGATGATTACTGTGGCTGCGTCCTGGAACAAAGTCCACCTGTTACTTGGGAATAGTTTGGGGATCACTCTTTCCAGGCAGGTTGCTAGTAATTTGGCCATGATTTTTAGATTAACATTGATGCTGGAGATCGGGCAGTAACCGGCACAGTCCAAGGAGTCTTTATTATTCTTAGGGAAGAGATTGATGACGGCTTTATTAGATATAGCACCTAGGGAGTTATTGTACACCGCCTCGTTGAAGACCCAGGTGAGATGGGGCGCAATGAGATCCTTACCTGTATTGTAAATGTCTCTGGGGCATCCGTTCTCCCAGCGGGATTGGCATAACGGGAGCAGTGATATGGCCTCAGCCACAACAGCAGTAGTGTTATGGCCTCAGTTACCTCTTCCGCTGTGGAAGCCCCATACAGGGGATTGCAGCCCTCCTGGTTAAGAGCAGGCAGATTCTAGGTATCCAGGAGCCTCTCTACCTAGACTGGGGAGGCCCCATTCCTGGGGTGTATAGAGATGATCAACCTCTGGTGGAAAATTCCACTAGTTTACCAAGCGCACTCCTATATGTTTAAAGTATAACCAATGTGAACAATTGATAACCTATAATATTTCAATGTTATCACTTGAAGAGAAAATTCAAAGAAAGAAATTCTTTTTCAAAACGTAGCTTTATATAATCTTTTGCTTGGAAATCTTGTTCATTTCAACATATTCATTTTGAAATCAATACACAATCGGAAAATTAACAAGTAAATGTCATCACATTATAAATTTGTTGTAATAACTCTGATGTTGAAAAACTTT
This sequence comes from Lissotriton vulgaris, assembly GCF_964263255.1. Classification (NCBI taxonomy): domain Eukaryota; kingdom Metazoa; phylum Chordata; class Amphibia; order Caudata; family Salamandridae; genus Lissotriton; species Lissotriton vulgaris. The sequence continues at coordinate 1,106,328,807 of NC_141693.1, forward strand.
TTGATGAAGGTGAAGACATAGTTGAGAAATAGGCCCGACCCAACGCTCTTTTAGCTATAAATCCCAATTGTTTAAGTTGTTGAGGTATAGAACTGCCTTGCGCATCAAATAAAGGTGTTTCTTCAATAAGAGAATATATGCTCTGAAATTGTGTGTCTGTATAGGTTCTTGTATCTGCTCTATTGTCAGTTAGGTTTGATATGCTTTCAAAAGACATCTTCAAAAGAATGTGCGGGTTGCAGCGGGTAAGTAGATGTGGCAAAATTCAGAATAAATGTTTTTCTTATCTGCGCACTCCCTAATGTAATACTAATATACTGTTCATATAATATTTGTACACTGTTTGTGTGCTGCTTGGTTGTAAGGCAGCCAGCCCAAAGTAACAATCGACCTCTGGTGGAAAATTCCACTAGTTTACCAAGCGCACTCCTATATGTTTAAAGTATAACCAATGTGAACAATTGATAACCTATAATATTTCAATGTTATCACTTGAAGAGAAAATTCAAAGAAAGAAATTCTTTTTCAAAACGTAGCTTTATATAATCTTTTGCTTGTAAATCTTGTTCATTTCAACATATTCATTTTGAAATCAATACACAATCGGAAAATTAACAAGTAAATGTCATCACATTATAAATTTGTTGTAATAACTCTGATGTTGAAAAACTTTTTGATGAAGGTGAAGATACCTCAACAACTTAAACAATTGGAATTTATAGCTAAAAGAGCGTTGAGTCGGGCCTATTTCTCAACTATGTCTTCACCTTCATCAAAAAGTTTTTCAACATCAGAGTTATTACAACAAATTTATAATGTGATGACATTTAGGAGTGCGCTTGGTAAACTAGTGGAATTTTCCACCAGAGGTTGATTGTTACTTTGGGCTGGCTGCCTTACAACCAAGCAGCACACAAACAGTGTACAAATATTATATGAACAGTATATTAGTATTACATTAGGGAGTGCGCAGATAAGAAAAACATTTATTCTGAATTTTGCCACATCTACTTACCCGCTGCACCCCGCACATTCTTTTGAAGATGTCTTTTGAAAGCATATCAAACCTAACTGACAATAGAGCAGATACAAGAACCTATACAGACACACAATTTCAGAGCATATATTCTCTTATTGAAGAAACACCTTTATTTGATGCGCAAGGCAGTTCTATACCTCAACAACTTAAACAATTGGAATTTATAGCTAAAAGAGCGTTGAGTCGGGCCTATTTCTCAACTATGTCTTCACCTTCATCAAAAAGTTTTTCAACATCAGAGTTATTACAACAAATTTATAATGTGATGACATTTACTTGTTAATTTTCCGATTGTGTATTGATTTCAAAATGAATATGTTGAAATGAACAAGATTTACAAGCAAAAGATTATATAAAGCTACGTTTTGAAAAATAATTTCTTTCTTTGAATTTTCTCTTCAAGTGATAACATTGAAATATTATAGGTTATCAATTGTTCACATTGGTTATACTTTAAACATATAGGAGTGCGCTTGGTAAACTAGTGGAATTTTCCACCAGAGGTTGATTGTTACTTTGGGCTGGCTGCCTTACAACCAAGCAGCACACAAACAGTGTACAAATATTATATGAACAGTATATTAGTATTACATTAGGGAGTGTATAGAGATGAGTAACAAGTCACAAACGATCAGCTATGTCCCTGGGATGCACCAGGAGACATCCTGCAGTGTTGCGTATCTCAGGGATGGCAAGTTCAGACTCCTGTAGCTGCAGCTGGACTGCTTAGATGCCAGCATTCTTTCCGCTGTCATAATGGTGCCAGTGGAGTCTGACCTAGGCTTTCACAACTGCCTCAGAGAAAAAGGAGGTCAATTCGCTTTTCACCTGGTCTAACTGGGCCTATAGCACTGGCGTAGGTGTGCGAAGTGCTATTAGGGAGCTGACTTTTGACTCTAATGCCTGTAAATCCACTTGGGCCCTATGCTTCATCAGCACAGAGTGCAAAATCACATCCCCCCCTCAGCATTGCTTTACCTGCTGCTGAGAGGATCCTATGGGAAGCCACCATGTCCGCATTGTCCTTTAGGTATGAGTCTATGTGATGACAGACCTACTCCTTGTCCTACAGGTTCTTGTATACAAACGCTAGCTTGCCCCATTAGACAGAGGACAGGCAGGTCACTGCCAAATCCAGGCTGAGCAAATCTGGGCAACGGTCAGAAATACCTCCCTCCAGTATGTCAGGGTGCAACATGAGCAAGTAGGCCCCCATGAACCAAATAAAAATCAGGATGGGACAGGGTCACGTGAAGCAGGAGATGAAAGGATCATCTTTGTTAGACATGTGAAGCAAGGCCAAACTTGGAAGAGAGCATGATCATCCAAAATGCCGGGTAACAGAGCTCTATTAAACCCGATGAAGGGAGTCCATGTAGCCAGTTCTGTTGGATCAAGGGCCAAATTACAGTCACCCCCCATCAGAACTGCCTTTTCCTGAAGAAGGGCATCAGCTTAGACAATGGGCTAAGAAGCTGGTTTAATCAGTGGTGGGGGCATACATTGACCGCACTACTCTCTAACACATGTATTTTTGTGAACAACCATCTGCCCTCGTCATCCACCCAAGGGTTAAGGACTCAGCATAGCAAACACTTCCCAATCAGAATACCACTTCACATTTTTGGAGCAACTATGACCACTAGAATGTTCACCAGTATTAGTAACTGACCATTTCCGCTTGACTCTGGACAGATCTGCTGGAGACAAGTGCATCTCTTTAAGCAATGCTATGTCTGCGTGATTTGTGTGGCCATAGAGAAATTTCTTGTGCTTGATGTAATGGGCCTGACCGTTAGACTCAGCGACAATACCCTCAAAGCATGGGCATTACTGGAAAGAATGAAGGGGGAAGCGGCATTCCAAGGAGTAACTGGGCACCGCAAGGCAGGCAACCCTGCTTGGAGAAATGGGAAGCAGCAGTTGAAGGGGCCTAGTGACAATAACAGAGAGGAAAGAGGGGAAGGGGTGCCCTCCGGCACGCTCAAGGGGAGAGGGAAAGGGGACTGCTGATTATCATGGCTTCCTACCTGCCAGGTGTGCTAAGTACAGGAAAAATCAAAACAGTATAAGAGATGAGGCAGGCATAGAGGCGTGTCAGTTCGGAAGGAGAGTATACTATCCACGTAGCACCTGAATAGGGGAATAATGAAGGGGAACTATCCTGAAAATAGGAGAATAGAGGACCACCAGGTCACCACCTGCCTTCACCTGTATACTACAGGAGGAAGAGTCAGGGAGACAGCCCGTCATGAGAAGGTGGCAGGGACAATGGGATTACATTTCAGCCCGACAATGGGAGAGTATCCAGCCAGCCAAGGCAAAAGTGTAGTGGAGGGGAGTGGAGCAATCCTAAACATGGCAGGATGCAGCAACAAAAGATAAGGGACAGTTTAAGCCTCAGAACATTGAAAAACAACAAGCATGATTAAAGAATAGCATAACTTCTCTGCAATCTCTCCAGTCTACCCTAGAGGCTGCTTAAGTGAGGATCGCAACTTATTTCTGTCTCTGTCTTTGTGTAGCACCTCCACCACCTGGAACAGCCCGGCTCTGTCTGATTCTCTCCTGGGGTCTCTGTCCATACATTGATGATGCCTGGGTTGGTACCTGGGAGAGGTTTCTAAGGAGAGAATGAGTCTTCCTGGGTGTTCTGGCCAGCAGGGGCCAAGGGTGCCACGTCAATTGGAGAATTTTTTAGAGCCAATCCAGTAATTCCTTGGTCTATCTATTCACCATCACCACAATCCTTGCTGGGTCCAGATGGCCATATTTAATGTGTCTATGTTTCATCTGCCGGTGAAGCGCAAGTAACCTACGATGCTTAGTGTTTGTTGCCGCAGAGTAATCCGCCAAGAAGGAGATTCTATCACCATTGATGAGGAGGGGTTCCATTGCCCTCCTAGCTACCTGCAGGATGGATCGGAAGTACTGATGGCGCAGCGCTCATCCAATGATTGGGCGTGGAGTGTATTGTTGGATGGGTGATATGACTGGCCTCTGTGCTATCTGGAACTTCAAAAGCTCCAGGAAGTGGAGGTGAAGTAGTTCTAGGAGCAGAGGTGTCAGACAGGTGAACATATATGATTTCTCTGGCCCCTCCAGGACCCCATAGATTGGTAAATTGTCTCTCCTTTCCCTGACGTCTAGGTCTGTAACTTTCCTGAGCAGAAATTCAATGTTGCGTCCCTAGTCCAGCATGCGCCCATTGTGGGTCTCAAAAGCATAGGGGCGTCAGTCTACTGTGTATAATCTGTTATGTATGGGCGACAATATGACCTGCTGGATAGTTTTTACCTCCGAAGTGAGGCCAATCATATTCACATCCATCATTGTGAGAGTGGCTGCTATGGACGTGATCTCCTTGGAGAGTGCCTCCATTTCAGCTGCAGTAGGAGCAGGGGAAAGAACCTTTAGAGACTGTTGTGTCAGGTTGAGGACACTTCCGAACCGAGGGCTGATGATGGATGGGTCGACATACCTTGGTATCCCGAGTCTGACACTGCCTCCTCTAAGTTAGCTGTTCTTTATTTTCAGGCCAGAAGATGAATCTAGGAAGAAACCATACGGACAACGGGTTTGTTTTCCGAATACCCTGAAAACACCATGAACAAATTAAGTCCAAGTGACTTTGAGGAGTAAGAGCCCTTTAAAATTTTGGAACCGGACCAGTGTGGTGGCAGGACTGTAATGCATAAGGAGGATCCTAGAGAGAGAGGATGAAGATACCAACCACAGAAACAGATGGAGAGGAAGCCAAGATGAGTCGAGAGGGAAGACACTGTTTATCAGAGAAAAAGTTGTCACTGACAAAGTAGAGAGTCCAAAGGTGTATTAGGAGGATTCTGGTGTAGGAGGAGCAAAGCATGCAAGCTTCCAATGAACAAACCCTCCATGCTCCTGGAGGAGTGTGACTGACCCAGGTTTGTGACAGCCTCCTAGGCGGTAACGGGAAGTACAGGGGTAGTGGGTGGAGGAAAGTGTGTATAGACTGTACTAGCCGACATCGAAAATGCACCCTTTAGCCTTATGTTTATGTTTAACCGAAATCATAAAGCTAAACCTAACAAAGAAAAGAAAAAAGAATGGAAAGGAAGGTCCGAGTGAAGACCATAAGTTCGATCTAACCAGCTGAGTTATATCATACCCTCGTCTCAGGCAGGTCGCCCCTACGCCGCGCAGCTCCACCAGACTGCGCCCATTCCCGTGCCCGCCGCTGTGTTCGAGGCCCCCCTGGGGCTACTATTGTCACTGCTGGTATTTTTACTGCCTGAATTGTCTGAATTGTTGAATTGCCTGATTTGTACCACATTGTAATTTACCCATGGTTGCTCCTTTTCTGTGCTCCGTTTTTGCCGTCCCCTCTCTTGCCGCTTCCCCCTGTGGTCCCGCCCCCCCACTCCCATTCGCTGTTTGCCACCCTCCTCCCAGCTGCTCCTTCCTCCCACCTCCATACTGATGGCGGCCGCTGCACGGCAGTGAGAGCGACCCTTGACCGTTGACCCTGGTCTCAGGCAGGTCGCCCCCACGCTGTGCAGCTCCACCACACTGCGCCTGTTCCCGTGCCTGCCGCTGTAGTGTGTTAAGGCCCCCCTGGGGCTACTGTTGCCACTGCTGGTATTTGTTCTGCCTGAATTGTCTGAATTGTTGAATTGCCTGATTTGCACCATATTGTAATTTACCCACTGTTGTTCCGTTTTCGCCGTCCACCTGGGGCCCCGCTCCCCACTCGTGTTTCCCACCCTCCTCTCAGCTGCTCTTCCCTCCCACCTCCCTACTTAGGGCGGCCGCTGCGCGACCGCGCCGCTGGCGCGCCAGAGGCGTGCCAGAGACAAGCCCGTTTGCGCCCGTCGGTTGTATGTCGTTACAAGTAATTCCGTTGCAACGCATGCCTTTACCACACATGTGTTACAACGGAATTCGTTTTCTACGTATAACCTTTACCACTAATATTCCTTTACCAGGCATAGATTAACAATGTTTTTCGTTGTTAATTTATGCATGGTGAGGGCATATTCTTGTGAAAGGTTATACCTCTCCCCTTACACGCCCCAGCCTCCACTCCTTACAATTACCCCTGCCCTTAACCCTTAAATTTTTTTTAATTACATTTCCCCTTACCATTTTAACTGTCTCCTCTACATCTTCGTTGGTTACGTCGGTAGTACGTCGTAAAGAGGAAGCGGAAGTTTAAATCCGTTTCCTCTCTAAAGACGCTGATTGCTTGATCTTCGGCACTGCAGGTTATTTTGGGTTTTTTTGGGTGGGGGAGACCCCCTTAACCCCCCTTTTTAATCCCACACTTTTTTAGTTTTGGGGGGGAGACCCCCCAAACCCCCTTTATTTAATTTAGCACACATACCTTTACTATGTATTTCGTAGTAAAGGTATGCGTGGTAAAGCCTCTCGTTGTTACCACGCATGCGTTGTAATGCATGCGTGGTAAAGGTTTTCGTGGAAACGGCCGCCTTGTAGTGGCCGTTTCCGGCGCCTGTCCACGCCTTGAAACGTGCTCAGAGCCAGAACCCCTGGACCTCACACACGCCACAACGCCAGACTCCAATACGACGTCAACACCCTCAGCGCAATCAACACCGGCCGAGACAGCAGCTGCTTCCAGGCCACCCGAAACAAACTCACGGACCTTTCTCCTGCCGCACCTGCAGCTTCACCTGCGACAGAGGCACCAAACCACGAGGTCCGGACCAAACCACCTCCGCTGCGTACTCCTCAACACCCGCTCCGCACGCAAACATGCCATCGAGCTCTGGGACCTGCTCGACACCTCCGCCCCGGACGTCGCCTTCCTGACCGAGACCTGGTGGAACGAGGCCTCGGCCCCCGACATCACCACTGCCATCCCGGAAGGCTACAAGATCGCCCGCAGAGACAGCACCAACGGAATTGGAGGAGGAATAGCCATCGTCCACATGTCCACTCTCAAGGTCTCCTCCCACTCAGACGACACTCTCAGTCCTGCCTAACACCTGCACTTCAGGATCCACGCCAACCCCAACACCACCCTTAGAGGAACCCTCCTCAACAGACCTCCCGGACCCCGGCCACAGTTTAGCGACGCCATCGCCGACCTCGTCAGCACCCACGCACTCGCCTCCACAGACTACATCATCCTTGGGGACCTGAACTTCCACCTCGAGAACAACAACGACGTCAACTCCTCCACCCTGATCGACAACCTTGCCAACTTCGGCATCAGACAGCTCATCACTGATCCCACCCACTCCGCCGGTCACACGCTTGACCCCATCGTCTCAGCAAACAACCACATCACCTTCGTCCACACCACCGAACTCCACTGGACCGATCACCGTTGCATCCAGTTCACCTACAAGAAGCCCATAACGCACCACCGCGCCCAACAGCTGCCCCGTCGCTGCTAGAGCAAAGTCACTGAGGGCCAGCTGACCACCACCATCGCCCTAAACCCACCCACCGAATTCACCGACCCAGATGCCGCAGCCTGCAACCTCAGACAATGGATTAATGACTGCGGCAAAACCCTTGCTCCGCTCAAAAAACCCTCCAACACCCGCACCAACAAGAGAGCCACCTTGTTCACTGAAGAACTCCAGGCCTCCAAACGCACTTGCCGGAAATGGGAGAAGAAATGGATCCACAAACGAACATTGGACAGCCACACAGCCCACAAGGATGCCAACCGCAGAATCCACCACCTCATTAGACTTGCCAAAAGATTTGCCTTCAAAACCTGCCTGGAGAACAACGCACTCGACAGCAAAGAGCTCTTCAGCATCGTGAAAGAACTCTCCAACTCCAGTGCCATTGCCAACGACATCCCGCTCTCACAAGAACTCTGCGACTCGCTGGCCACCTTCTTTCATCGCAAAATTGCCGACATCCATGACAGCTTCAACACAACAACCACCCGACCATACCGGACCCCACCCCACCCACGAACCCCATACGCATCAACAGCCTGACCTCCTGGACCAACATCAACAACGACAAAACCTGCAAGACCATGAACTCCATCCACTCAGGATCACCGTCTGACCCCTGCCCGCACCACATATTCAACAAAGCCGACACAGCCATTGCACCCCAAATTCGGAAAGTGATCAACACCTCCTTCGAGACTGCCACATTCCAGGAAAGCTGGAAGCACGCCGAAATCAACGCCCTTCTCAAGAAACCCAAAGCGGACCCCAAGGACCTCAAGAACTTCCGGCCCATCTCCCTGCTCCCGTTCCCGGAGAAGGTCATCGAGAAAATCGTCAACATGCAACTGACCCGATACCTCGAAGACAACAACATCCTGGACCTGTACCAGTCCAGATGCCGAAGAAACCACAGCACGGAGACAGCCCTCATCGCCGCCACAGACGACATAAGGGCCCAACTGGACAACGGCGAAACATCGGCCCTCATCCTTCTGGACCTGTCAGCTGCCTTCGACATGGTCTGCCACCACACACTGAAGACACGCCTCCAAGAAGCCGGAATCCAAGAGAAGGCCCTGGACTGGACCACATCTTTCCTCTCCGGCAGAATGCAGAGCGTTCGACCCCCCCTTCCGCTCCGAAGCCATCGGCATCATCTGTGGCGTACCCCAGGGATCGTCCCTCAGCCCTACACTGTTCAACGTCTACATGGCCCCTCTCGCTTAAGTTGCCCATCAGCACAACCTCAACATCATCCCCTATGTCGACGACACCCAGCTCATCCTCTCCCTCACAAAGCACCCGTACACCGCCAAAACCAATCTCCACGAGGGGATGACAGCCATCGCCGAATGGATGAGGAACAGCCGACTGAAGCTGAACTTGGACAAGAAGGAGGTCCTCATCCTGTGACCCACCCCCTCAGCCTGGGACGACTCCTGGTGGCCAACATCACTGGGAACAGCACCAGCACCCACCGACCATGCATGCAACCTTCAACGCCGACCTCTCCATGTCAAAGCAGGTCAATGCCGTCTCCTCCACCTGCTACAACACCCTCTGTATGCTTCGCAGACTCTACAAGTGAATCCCCACTGAAACAAGACGGACGGTAACACAGGCCCTCATCAGCAGCAGACTGGACTACGGCAACGCACTCTATGCAGGCATCCCGACCAAACGCCTGCAACGCATCCAAAACGCCTCCGACTGATCCTCAACATCCTTTAACTGCAGCCACATCACCCCCCACCTGAGAGACCTACACTGGCTCCCCGTCAACAAGAGGATCATTTTTAAGTTGCTCACCCACGCACACAAAGCACTCTACAACACCAGACCAGCCTACCTCAACAGCAGACTCAGCTTCTACACCCCCACCCACCAGCTCCGCTCTGCCAGCCTCGCCCTTGCAGCCGTCCCCCACATCCAACGAACAACATCCGGTGGCAAATCCTTCTTTCTCGCCGCCAAGACCTGGAACACCCTCCCCACAGATGATGTTACCAAACCATCAAAATGATTGCGGCACATCACAACGCAGCTTTTACAACGCAAGTCGTTACCATGACATGCGCTGTAGGGTGCTAGACTTCGGAATAGTATAATTTCCTATTCCAACTCCAGCCTACGTACAGTAAGGAAGGTGTTGGAATAGTAAATTTACTATTCCTTAGTCAAGAGCGCCCTCCAGTTTTACATTTTAAAATCTGCGTTGTGATGGCACTGCAGTGTTTTGACCGCGTTGTAAAGGTTGTTTACCCTCCCCACCCACCTACGACAGACCCAAGACCTGTTCACCTTCAGAAGACTCCAAAAGACCTGATCTTCGACCAGAAGCAGCACCCCCCACGCCTAGCGCCTTGAGACCCATACGGTGCCTATAAAATAGAGTTCTGACCCAGAAACACTTACCTGTGGTCTGTTTTCTCTCAAGAGTTTGTTTCTTCCACGGTGGCCCGGGATCTGCAAACCTATAAAGAAGACGAAAGGATCATTCAGAAAAATATGTGCATATTTACACCTGGGTATAAATAAAAAGAGAAGATAAACAGTTAACAAGCAAGTTTTGTTAACTTTGTATCCGGCATATTTTAACACACTGTCTGTGAGAATAGTAGTTGGTGGGCTGGCAGGTGGCAAGGTGACATGCGAGGCAGAAATGATGCTGGTAGGAGAAGGGGTGGTACTGCAGATCACCCAAGGATCACAAGGCGAGCAGCAAATCACAGGCTGGATGCTGGGGAATCCTAACTTTGGGTACCATGCTGTTCACGTCAGTGGGAGCATCTCCTCCCCAAAATGTGAATACACAGAAGGGAACACCTTTAAATGGGCACCAACCAAGTTCCAGCATGAGCCACCCGCACCGGGGATAGGAACAAGTCCAGGGTGGGCCCCGTTGACCAGGGAAGGGCAGAATCCAGAGAGGAAACCCATCTAAGCGCCTTGAGTTCAGTTGAGGACCAAACCTGGAATTCAGTTGGAGCCCAGCACCACAGATGGATCAGTTGTGCTCCTATGGCTGGTGAGGTGGGTCCAAAGCAGCAGTATAGGTCTGGTAGCTAGTCTAAGGGTATGAGGGGCGAGCCACCATGACTCAGGACAAGGGTCAGTGCAGAGACCAGCAAATCCCTTGGAGCTAGAGTGTCTCCTTGTGCAGGGTTGGAGCTAGACGCTAGACATCAGCTACAGGGAATTCTGGCAGATGTGGGGTAGGCCAGGGTAGACCCCACAGGGTTTGTTCACATAGCAAACATTCCAGTGTCCAGTTTCTATGGCTCAGACATCTTGGGTAATGGGACAATGTTTAGGTACAGAGCACAGTGCAGTGCCTTCTTCCCCCTGCCACAGGTGAACTGGAACAGCGAAGACTGTCAGGAGAAGGAAAACACAGTCGTTCAATCCCCCTACTTGTGGCTCGCCATTACCAGCTCCCCACTGGGCCACGGGCTGCTCATGCACCACAGCAATCAGAAGGTGCATGGTATTGACACAAATACTGAACACCTCCCCTCAGTGATCTCCAATGTTTCCTGATACGAAAGATGATCAGGGTAGACATGCAGAAATCCCCACATGGCAGGCAGTGTGACCACACTACAGAAGCCTCCACGCCTATCCCAGGTCAAGAGTGTGGGTATTATAGTATTGAAGATAGCCATACAGACCCCTTCTGCTGTGGGGAGGCTCCCAGGCAGTGGTGTATTAACCAGTTTTGTATCTGGGGGGATTTGAAGAAGCCACTAACATGGCTTGGTGGCCCGCGTCTATCACAGCACCACAGTGGCGGGGCTGGTGTAGTGCCCATGCAGCAGATTTGCCTAACTCCACCATGGCAGGGGGTTTCCCAGGCAGCCAGCTTTTGAGAAGGTGTGGGTGGCCAGTGGCAGGTGCACATGAGTCTGGCAACTAACTCTCCGCCTCTGTATTGGCCAGCCGGGGACAACAGGAAGTTGGTTCGTGGAACAGAATCAGGAAGCAGCCATCTTGGTTGGCTCCAAGCTCTCGTTCCCTGTCACTTCCTGTAGTCTGCCTGTTTTGATGGCATTGGGGAAAACAGTTGCCCGGCCTAGGTAGTGATTGTCAGGTGCTGGACTTGGCTAGCTCTGCAGGGTCAACCCCAAACTCTTTGCCTACCCCTCTTGTTTTGATGGATTCATTTTTGTTGACCTTTCGACCATAGCTATAAATGGTAAAGTGCATAAAGTGCTTGTGCTCTCTACTTTCAGCATGGTAAAACTGGCTTACACACAAATTGCCACATTTTATTTACCTATAAGTCCCTAGTGAAGTGGTATCACATGTATCCAGGGCTTGTAAATTAAATAATTCTGGTTGGCCTGCTTTACTTATTGTGCCAGTCACTTAAGGAGTCTTTTTAATCAGGTCTGCAATTTCAGCCTGTGTGCAGCTGCCATTTCAACATGGCAAACTAAACCTTTTGCCCGGCCTAAAACTCCCTTTTTTGATTACACATAAGTCACCCTTAAGGGAGGCCCGAAACAGCCCATGGGGCAGGGTGCATTGCATTTAAAAAGTAGGACATCTTCCTCGTTGGACCCGGCTCTTTTGGCAGGTTCACCCCGAGACTTTTTGCTTTTTCCTAGCCTGTTTCTGTGACCTGGTGTTGGTGATTTTAGGCCTCTGCGCACTTTTTCACTGTGGTACAGTGTAAAGTGCGTCAGCTCTCTGTGTATGTGTGGTGAGTGACCTGCCCTCCCATAGGAATGAATGGGGAATATGTATGCCCATGGTAGTTCCTGATGTGTGGGGAGTGCAGGGTCGAGTTTGGTATGTGCAAGCTTGTGTGATTGAATGCTGCACAATGGTATATGCGGCATGATTGTATCTAGTGTAGAAGTGCCACTTCTAGAAGTTGGCATATTTGTGTAATTTATGTCTGGCGTGTGATTGGCTGAGGCAGGCTGGTGAGCCTGGCTCCAAGAGTCTGGGAGGGTCTGCCCCGGTGGTGAATGGAGTGTTTAGCATGCTGATGTGAGGGGAGGAGTGAGCCTGGGCCTGCTTGTGGATTGACCGTCTGGTTTGAGGGTCCTGAATGAGGCTGGGTTTTCCCCACACAATGCTGGCTCCACCCCCTGGGGTGCGTCTGATGTCCCTAGCCTGGCCAGGGAATAGAATTCCCTATAACCAGTTCTAGCTGGTTCTCACACTCCTTGCACCCTTTAGACAAAGGATTTTGGGTATAAAAAGGGTGCTGTGACACTCTAAAAATGTTCTTGTTTCTGACTTGAATGCTACCAAGGGCGTGCTGCTGCTTGGGCCCAGGGGAATCCCTGGGCCATGCCCAGCCCCTGGATACCTGATGGACTTTCCTGGATGCTGGAGGACTCTTCTTTGCAGGGAGCTGTTTTGCTCCATCTTTATTCTTCCAGGACTGCTGGGACTTCTTTTTGCTGGCTGTTAAAGATGACAGGACCTTGAGCAGCCCCCCAGTGCTTTATTGTGGGCAGGAAGCACTTTATTTTGTCTTTAGCACTTGAGAGCGCTTTATTTTTCTTGCTGGGGAGTACTGTTTAACTCTTACAGCGCTGGGCGCTGTTGCTGCCTATTGCCCGTATTTTAATTATTTTTATTGATGGGTGCCACCCCATTTATTTAAGTGCCTAACGGGTGCTCACCCCGTTTCTACGTTTATTTTTGTAACCAAGGGTGCCCACCCCTCGTTGTGGCCCTTTGAATCACCGCCGCGGCCCTCGTGCCGCAGAAACCGGAAGTCAGGCAGCTTTTGGCGGGGACGGGGGCGGGACCTGCAATCCGGCAGGAAGTCCCGCCCGCCGCCGGCCGGAGAAAAGAAGCTGCCCGGGAGAGGAGAGAGCGGAGAAGAAGCATGGTGGCTGTTCTACAGGGCTCCCGTGAGCTGAGGGAGCCCAGCAGCAAGAGGAGAAGCAGCTGGCCGTGGAATGGCCGCCCGGGGCCCCGTGAGTTGTGAGGGAGCCCCGGGAAAGGAAGAGGCAGTGAGGCAATGTCCCAGCGAGGCTCCTGCGAGGGAAGAGGAGCCCCGCCTGCTGCCCCCTAGGAGTCCCGCAATGGGAGAAGCCCCGCCTGAGGCCCGGTGAGTTAGGGCTGGGCCGGGTAGTGCGGGGGGGCAGTGCTGTTTCTGCTCCACGAGGGAGCTAGTGGACTATTGTGGTGCCGGTTGAGAGGCACAGAGTCAGGGCGGCCCCGGTTGGCAGCGGGTCACCCCAACGGTAATTAGAGCCTCGAGGCTCCCACTCCACGATTGGGCATTGCGTGTTTTTGAGCCCAGCGAGGCTCCAACGACGGCCGCACTCGTGCAGAGAGTCCAGAGAGGCTCTAGGGGGCATTTCGTTATTTTAGAGCCCAGAGAGGCTCCAGGGCCCCATTGTTGTTTTAGAGCCCCAGAGAGGCTCAGGAGCATTACGTGGGTATAGAGCCCAGCGAGGCTCCATGGGGACATCGTTATTTAAGGAGCCATTGGACTAAAGGGGCACCGTTGATTGCCCAGAGCCTGTGTGGCTCCAGCATTTGGCTGCAGTGTTTGGTGTCAGAGCCTGTGTGGCTCCAGCAGTGGGCGCAGTTTGCGCCTAGGGGTCAGTGAGGACCCTGTCACAGTTTTGTTTCCCAGCTGCCCAGCAATTAGTGGGCAGCTGCACCGTTTAGGTCTTGGGATGTCCTCAGGTGCCCAGCAAGTAGTGGGCACCTGCAACGTTTAGGTTTTGCGCCGGTGGCGCACCCCTGACTGGCGCTGCATTGGCAGCATGCCCTGACATTCTGGACACAGGACTCTTTTGTCCCTTTATTAGATGGGGGCTGGTATGTGAATTTATTTAGGCACAATGTGATTATCTATGTGATGGTAATTGCCTAATGTGAGTTTTGCGCAATGTGATGTGGTGCTAGGAAATGTAATGCATTTAATATGATTACGCACCTTGATCGTACACCTCTGAATGTTTTTGGGCATCATGTGTTGTTGCGCTATTGAGTTATGATCTGGCACCTCTAAATGTTTTTATGCATCATGTGTCTTCCTTGATTTTACACCTCTGAATGTGTTGGTTTATGTATCATGTGATCTTCCTTCCCTACACCTCTGAATGTTTTAGGCATCATGTGTTTTTTCTTTCCTTACACCGCTGAATGTGTTTTTATGCATCATATGTTTTCTTTCCTTACACCTCTGAATGTTGTGATGCATCATGTGTAATGTGTTCTTGCCTATACCCCTAGATGTATTTTATTCTTAGGTGGTGGTGTTTTGCCTAGTATAGTTATACTAGAGAGGTTATGTGTCCATGCGTGATCTAGGCCTATGGTTATTAGTATTGCGTAGTGTGTACCTACCTTTACCAGTAGTTACTGGTTGTGATCTATAACTGTTATTTTATGCTATACTTATTCTAAGTTCTAGAAGTGCTATTTCTAAAAGTGTTGATTCTGACAGTGGCCCATGTGGCCCTGTCCTGTAAATAATCCCTTGTGAATATTGCCCGTGCCAGTTGGCACAATGTACATGTGTGACTTCTATCTGATGTGTTTTTACAATACAGAAGTTTTTTTTATATAACCTTGCGTGGAGTTCCTTTTGTGGTGTGCCTAGGATGTTGTTGCTGTTGTGTTGTGGCGCAAATTCTTTACACATTGCCTCCGGGATAAGCCTGTCTACTCGTGCCAAGCTACCAAGGGGGTGAGCAGGGGTTATCTTGGCGTGTGACTCCCTTGCCCTGACTAGAATCGTGGTTTCTGCCTGGCTTTGGCGTCAGCCTTAGCCAACCAGAAATCCCAGTTCTAACATTGTTGGTCAGCGGTGTGGATTAGGACTTGTGTTTGCGCAGTGCCACAGCGACAGCTGGCTACATTACAAAGCTCTGCATTTATTAGATAGTCACATGTTTGGGATTATTGTTGTTGATTTTTGTTTTTCCTCAAGAGTGTCATTTTCAAATGTGTTCCTGCGCTTTATGTTTAGTGGCAGATGAGAGAAAGTGACAGGGCGGGATGCCAGTAGAGGGAGATGTTCCCATAGATTAGGAATCCCTTGCTGGTTCCAGTGCCCAATCCCTGTTCCTGTCCCTGTGTGGGTAGATGGAAGAGAGGGAGTGTGGAGGAGAAATGGCTAGCTCGGGAGGGTGGTAATCCCTGAGTGTAGTGTGTGTGTCTGGATTCCCCAGTATGGTAGGATCCAGTGGTGGCAGCTAAAATGTGTCCAGTGAGTGTGAAGTCCCATTCCCAGTTCCCAGAGTATGGTGCCTGGTGCTCAGTAAGAGGGGTACAGGTTGAGAGTCAGAGGCAGTGAGGAACTGTCTCACCAGTCTGGAGGGGGAGTGTGTGGATGAGTGGTGTGTGGAACTGGAGGAGTTGGTGTGAGGTTTTTTTTAAGGAGCTTGCACAGGAGGTGTACCTCTGGTGGTGTGCAGGAGGTCCTACAGAGGCACTGGATAAGAAGGTGGACGTCTGGCGGTGTGCTAGATGTCTTGCAGAGGCATTGGGGAGTGAATCTAAAAGTAGTGGCTTGTGTATCTGATGATCCTGTGTAGGGAAAGAGGTTCATGTGCAGCCCAGCTAGGTCCCAGTAGGATGGTAGGGTTGTAGGGGCTCAAGTCGTGTTTCAGTGGAGGCGGAGTGAGTGTGGGACGGTGTGTCCCACATTGGCCCGAAACCATATCTCAGGGCCTGGAGGGTTCCCTAAGGGAGCGCCAGGTCAGGGGCCTAGGCTGTACTTACACGTCATTGAGGAGGATCTTCCTGTGTCTAGAGGACAGGGAGTGTCTGTAACCACAACTCCGGCGGTCCTGGTGTTGGGCAGTACCACTCCTAGTGGAGGGTGCAGAAGTCCTGGAAGGGGGTGCAGAGGGACGGTGTACTTCTGACCCCAGTGCCACCTGAGGGTTTAGATCCTAGACTGGGAGATTAGGAATCTTCCAGGTCAAGAGGAATCTCTACCAAACTGGATCAGCTGAAGAGACTGAGGGGGCTGCCCTTGCTGTGTGATCTGGGGCTCACCTGCAGTTTGTTGTTTCCACTAAGGTAGAGGAAAGGGGACTTTACTGTGTGCTGTGTCCCCCACCTGCTTGAAGAGGAACTGTGCTGCATGCTTTGTACCTCAGAAGTGAAATTGTTTCCAGGTGGTCGACCTGTGAGGGAGTGAGGTCCTGATCTGGTAGGAGAATTGTGTTCTGGTGAGTGCTTCCCTGTGAGGGTGCGGAAACCCAGAAGTAGAGGTAGGGTGGGGCATTCTTGCCCGTGACCTCTGGTCAGCCTGAGGGTATGGTCCCTAGGTTGAAGGATCAGTGGTAGTTGTAGCTACACTGAGAGGGAGAGTGGAGAATCGCTATTGTGTGCCAGGGGTTACTGCCCCCCACTTTGTGGATTGGTTAGGACCTGTGATATTTGATGGCCTAGGGCCTGGTCCTGGCCGTGGACTGCTAGAGAGTACCAGTGGGGTATCCTAGTTGGGTCAGAGAGTTCTTGTTTGGAGAAAACCATGTGGGTTCAGAGTGGCGAAAAACCGGAGGGTGTCCCTGCCGTGCGGGTCCGTGTCCGTGTTTTGTCGCCCAAAGCAAGGAAGCCCATCAGTGGAGTGATTGGTCTACCCTGCGTTTTGGCTGGAAGGGGGTTGTGTTGGACCCAGCCCTTTTGGCAGGTTCACCCCAAGACTTTTTGCTTTTTCCTAGCCTGTTTCTGTGACCTGGTATTGGTGATTTTAGCCCTCTGCACACTTTTTCACTGTGGTACAGTGTAAAGTGTGTCAGCTCTCTGTGTATGTGTGGTGAGTGACCTGCCCTCCCATAGGAATGAATGGGGAATATGTATGCCCATGGTAGTTCCTGATGTGTGGGGAGTGCAGGGTCGAGTTTGGTATATGTAAACTCGTGAGATTGAATGCTGAACAATGGTATATGCGGCATGATTGTATCTAGTGTAGAGGTGCCACTTCTAGAAGTTGGCATATTTGTGTAATTTGTGTCTGGCGTGTGATTGGCTGAGGCTGGCTGGTGAGCCTGGCTCCAAGAGTCTGGGAGGGTCTGCCCTGGTGGTGAATGGCGTGTTTAGCATGCTGATGTGAGGGGAGGAGTGAGCCTGGGCCTGCTTGTGGATTGACCGTCTGGTTTGAGGGTCCTGAATGAGGCTGGGTTTTCCCCACACAATGCTGGCTCCACCCCCTGGGGTGCGTCTGATGTCCCTAGCCTGGTCAGTGAAAGGAATTCCCTATAACCAGTTCTAGCTGGATTATCACACTCCCTGCACCCTTTAGACAAAGGATTTTGGGTATAAAAAGGGTGCTGTGACACTCTAAAAATGTTCTTGTTTCTGACTTGAATCCTACCAGGGGCGTGCTGCTGCTTGGGCCCTGGAGAATCCCTGGGCCCTGCCCAGCCCCTGGATACCTGATGGACTTTCCTGGATGCTGGAGGACTCTTCTTTGCAGGGAGCTGTTTTGCTCCATCTTTATTCTTCCAGGACTGCTGGGACTTCTTTTTGCTGGCTGTTAATGATGCCAGGACCTTGAGCAGCCCCCAGCGCTTTATTGTGGGCAGGAAGCGCTTTATTTTGTCTTTAGCGCTTGAGAGCGCTTTATTTTTCTTGCTGGGGAGTACTGTTTAACTCTTACAGCACTGGGCGCTGTTGCTGCCTATTGCCCGTATTTTAATTATTTTTATTGATGGGTGCCACCCCATTTATTTAAGTGCCTAATGGGTGCTCACCCCGTTTCTACGTTTATTTTTGTAACTGAGGGTGCCCACCCCTCGTTGTGGCCCTTTGAATCACCGCCGCGACCCTCGCGCCGCAGAAACCAGAAGTCAGGCAGCTTTTGGCCGGGACGGGGGCGGGACCTGCAATCCGGCAGGAAGTCCCGCCTGCCGCCGCCGCCGGCCGGAGAAAAGAAGCTGCCCGGGAGAGGAGAGAGCGGAGAAGAAGCATGGTGGCTCCCGTGAGCTGAGGGAGCCCAGCAGCAAGAGGAGAAGCAGCTGGCCGTGGAATGGCCGCCCGGGGCCCTGTGAGTTGTGAGGGAGCCCCGGGAAAGGAAGAGGCAGTGAGGCGATGTCCCAGCGAGGCTCCTGCGAGGGAAGTGGAGCCCCGCCTGCTGCCCCCTAGGAGTCCCGCGATGGGAGAAGCCTCGCCTGAGGCCCAGTGAGTTAGGGCTGGGCCGGGTAGTGCGGGGGGGGGCAGTGCTGTTTCTGCTCCACGAGGGAGCTAGTGGACTATTGTGGTGCCGGTTGAGAGGCACAGAGTCAGGGCGGCCCGGTTGGCAGCGGGTCGCCCCAACGGTAATTAGAGCCTCGAGGCTCCCACTCCACGATTGGGCATTGCGTGTTTTTGAGCCCAGCGAGGCTCCAACGACGGCCGCACTCGTGCAGAGAGTAAGCATGGGCAGAAAATCCGTTCCGCTCGCGGATTTCGCGGATTTTCGGTAAATTCACAATCCGCGAGATTCGCGAATTTCCCTCAAAATCCGCGAACGGAAATCCACGAACGGGGATTGGGTCAAAAGTTCAAGCTGACTTTTGGAACTCTTTTAGAATGGCACCAGCAAGCTGCCAGAGCCATTCTAAAATAGTTACAAAAGTCAGCTTCAACAGGAAGCTCTAATAGATAAAGTAAAGCAGGTGCTGCTCAAATTCAGTTACACAATCATTAATCACCCCCAAACTTGCTTTACTTTATCTATTAGTGCTTCCTGTTGAAGCTATTTCTAGCTATTTTAGAATGGCGCTGGCAGCTTGCTGGCGCCATTCTAAGTGGGGCTGAGGGCAGAAGGGCACAAAAGTGGGACAGAGGGCAGAAGGGGACAAAAAATGAGTGGGGCAGAGGGCAGAAGGGCACAGAAACAAGTGATAAAGAGGGCAGATGGGCATAAAAAACAAAAGGGTGGGAGTGATTAAGCAGGCAAAAATAACCCCCCGCTAAATTGCAAAGCGCCTCGTGAACACACGCGAACACGCAAAGCGCCTCGCGAACACGCAAAAATAAAAAAATTTGCGCGAATTCGCGAATTTTGTGGATTGCCAATTCGCAAATCCGCAAATTTGCGAATTGCCAATTCGCAAAATTCGCCCATGCTTAGCAGGGAGTCCAGAGAGGCTCTAAGGGGCATTTCGTTATTTTAGAGCCCAGAGAGGCTCCAGGGCCCCATTGTTGTTTTAGAGCCCCAGAGAGGCTCAGGGGCATTACGTGGTTATTGAGCCCAGCGAGGATCCATGGGGACATCGTTATTTAAGGAGCCAGTGGACTAAAGGGGCACCGTTGATTGCCCAGAGCCTGTGTGGCTCCAGCATTTGGCTGCAGTGTTTGGTGTCAGAGCCTGTTTGGCTCCAGCAGTGGGCGCAGTTTGCGCCTAAGGGTTAGTGAGTACCCTGTTGCAGTTTTGTTTCCCAGCTGCCCAGCAATTAGTGGGAAGCTGCACCGTTTAGGTCTTGGGATGTCCTCAGGTGCCCAGCAAGTAGTGGGCACCTGCAACGTTTAGGTTTTGCGCCGGTGGCGCACCCCTGACTGGCGCTGCATTGGCAGCACGCCCTGACATTCTGGACACGGGACTCTTTTGTCCCTTTATTAGATGAGGGCTGGTATGTGATTTTATTTAGGCACAATGTGATTATCTATGTGATGGTAATTGCCTAATGTGAGTTTTGCGCAATGTGATGTGGTGCTAGGAAATGTAATGCATTTAATATGATTACGTACCTTGATTTTACACCTCTGAATGTTTTTGGGCATCATGTGTTGTTGCGCTATTGTGTTATGTTCTGGCACCTCTGAATGTTGTTATGCACCATGTGTCTTCCTTGATTTCACACCTCTGAATGTGTTGGTTTATGCATCATGTGTTCTTCCTTCCCTACACCTCTGAATGTTTTAGGCATCATGTGTTTTTTCTTTCCTTACACCGCTGAATGTGTTTTTATGCATAATGTGTTTTCTTTCCTTACACCTCTGAATGTTGTGATGCATCATGTGTAATGTGTTCTTGCCTATACCCCTAGATGTATTTTATTCTTAGGTGGTGGTGTTTTGCCTAGTATAGTTGTACTAGAGAGGTTATGTGTCTATGCGTGATCTAGGCCTATGGTTATTAGTATTGCGTAGTGTTACTGGTTGTGATCTATAACTGTTATTTTATGCTATACTTATTCTATGTTCTAGAAGTGCTATTTCTAAAAGTGTTGATTCTGACAGTGGCCAATGTGGCCCTGTCCTGTAAATAAACCCTTGTGAATATTGCCCGTGCCAGTTGGCACAATGTACATGTGTGACTTCTATCTGATGTGTTTTTACAATACAGAAGTTACTTTTATATAACCTTGTGTGGAGTTCCTTTTGTGGTGTGCCTAGGATGTTGTTGTTGTTGTGTGTTGGCGCAAATGCTTTACACATTGCCTCCGGGATAAGCCTGTCTGCTCGTGCCAAGCTACCAAGGGGGTGAGCAGGGGTTATCTTGGCATGTGACTCCCTTGCCCCGACTAGAATGGTGGTTTCTGCCTGGCTTTTGCGTCAGTCTTAGCCAACCAGAAATCCCAGTTCTAACATTCCTTTAACTTTTAAATGCCCTAGTACTGAAAAACTCACAAATTCGTTTTGTACTATTGTGAGGCCTACCTCTTCCATAATGCTTCCTCTCCCTTCAAGAGGGCTGCCCGAATGCCTGCAGCATGCTTGGTGTCCCCAGAGGACCACCCTTCTGATGGAGACCTGCTTTGCTGCTTGAACCAAGGACTTCCACAGAGACTCAAAGGGCTAGTTGGCTGGCCTTTTGATGAGAGCCTCAGGGACAGAAAAGGCCCCAACCAACTTGAACCCGCATCTGGACCCAAGCCTGAGTGAGTTCTAGCCCTCCAGGTAGGGCCGCTCTAGTCCTGCACCCTTGGAAGTGGTACTAAAGATGCCTGGAAAGCCAGGGTAGGACTGGTCGAAATAAAATTGGCCCATATTAGTTAATCAGATAGCTTAAAAATTGGTCCACATTTGCAGATCACGCAAGTTTTGAAATTGAAAAGACATGTTGTATGGATATTTTGCAAGGTATAGGAGAAGGCATGGATTTGTGTTTGCTGCAGATAATGTGTGTGGTAATATTGGAGAAATAAAGGCTAAAAGCCTACTCCATATATAGCCCAAATCAAAAACTTGGGAATTTGTTTGCCAAAAAGTGCTATAAGAACCGATAGTAGACCAGGACTTATCTCCTCACCAATCCTCCCGAGGTGCATTGCCTGTCGACCTGACTTCGCGGTAGCTCATGCTACATGCTTCTCCGCACCTGCATTCCTGTTCAGTGGCTCTTCGCAGAACGGGTATCCTGCCTTGTGCAGCTCTGATCGACTACAGCCTGCAGCTTCGCCTCACTGAAGATTTTCCACTTAGTCCGGACATAGAAATCTTCACTGCGACTTCGACTAGCGACACCCTGGTGATGATGTCTCCTTGATGCCTCCTTCTTGGGCACCTCCAGCTGCCTTGCCCCTCTGAACTTTACCTTCTCAAACATTTTTTTCTCAAAAAATGCTTCTATGTCTGAAGGTACGTGGAGAGCAGACACAATCCACTGTGTCCATCTGATCCGTGCTCCATTGAGGTCAGCCATAACTTTTGTCTTTGTCCCGGTCTTACGCGACTAGATGTCTGCACTTGACACTTTGATTTTTTTAGGTGCTATTTTTCAACTTTTGGCATGTGAACATCAGTGGCAAAATGCTGGTAGTAGCACATTGGAGGTACTTTTTATAATAAAGGTGTGCAAAGTGGCATATGGGGGAGTGACAGCCATGACAAAATACTGGCCCTGACATACTGAGGTCATTTTTGACATATGGATGGTACACATTGCACATTTCTGGCATTGACATATAACATTTTAATATTAGGGATACGCCAGTGACATAATGGGTGGCATGACGAAATGCTGGCCCTGGCAACAATGAAAATATATGTTGACATATGGGGGCAACTGCAAAAACAACAAGTGATGGACCGAATGTGAATCAATGTCACACACTCCCCCAGTCAAAAGATCTGGGCCCAAATCCATCGTTTTTTTGCACTCCACACCACCCTGGGTTAGACAATGGCGATATGCAAATCAGCTCTGACCCTGTTGCCCCATGGGAACAGTCCAGTCCGAACTACAAAAGCCATGTCCTTCCCAGAACGGAATCAAGCATCCGAGGACCGGACCGGTTTCGAGGTAACACCTCTCATCAGCCCGGCTAGCTTGACTCCAAGTGGTGTGGAGTGCCTGGGACCCACGTCTGGGCATCCCCAGCGCACTTAGGGCGGCAACTGCAAAAACAACAAGTGATGGACCGAATGTGGATCAATGTCACACACTCCCCCAGTCAAAAGATCTGGGCCCAAATCCATCGTTTTTTTGCACTCCACACCACCCTGGGTTAGACAATGGCGATATGCAAATCAGCTCTGACCCTGTTGCCCCATGGGAACAGTCCAGTCCGAACTACAAAAGCCATGTCCTTCCCAGAACGGAATCAAGCATCCGAGGACCGGACCGGTTTCGAGGTAACACCTCTCATCAGCCCGGCTAGCTTGACTCCAAGTGGTGTGGAGTGCCTGGGACCCACGTCTGGGCATCCCCAGCGCACTTAGGGCGGCAACTGCAAAAACAACAAGTGATGGACCGAATGTGGATCAATGTCACACACTCCCCCAGTCAAAAGATCTGGGCCCAAATCCATCGTTTTTTTGCACTCCACACCACCCTGGGTTAGACAATGGCGATATGCAAATCAGCTCTGACCCTGTTGCCCCATGGGAACAGTCCAGTCCGAACTACAAAAGCCATGTCCTTCCCAGAACGGAATCAAGCATCCGAGGACCGGACCGGTTTCGAGGTAACACCTCTCATCAGCCCGGCTAGCTTGACTCCAAGTGGTGTGGAGTGCCTGGGACCCACGTCTGGGCATCCCCAGCGCACTTAGGGCGGCAACTGCAAAAACAACAAGTGATGGACCGAATGTGGATCAATGTCACACACTCCCCCAGTCAAAAGATCTGGGCCCAAATCCATCGTTTTTTTGCACTCCACACCACCCTGGGTTAGACAATGGCGATATGCAAATCAGCTCTGACCCTGTTGCCCCATGGGAACAGTCCAGTCCGAACTACAAAAGCCATGTCCTTCCCAGAACGGAATCAAGCATCCGATGACCGGACCGGTTTCGAGGTAACACCTCTCATCAGCCCGGCTAGCTTGAATCCAAGTGGTGTGGAGTGCCTGGGACCCACGTCTGGGCATCCCCAGCGCACTTAGGGCGGCAACTGCAAAAACAACAAGTGATGGACCGAATGTGGATCAATGTCACACACTCCCCCAGTCAAAAGATCTGGGCCCAAATCCATCGTTTTTTTGCACTCCACACCACCCTGGGTTAGACAATGGCGATATGCAAATCAGCTCTGACCCTGTTGCCCCATGGGAACAGTCCAGTCCGAACTACAAAAGCCATGTCCTTCCCAGAACGGAATCAAGCATCCGAGGACCGGACCGGTTTCGAGGTAACACCTCTCATCAGCCCGGCTAGCTTGACTCCAAGTGGTGTGGAGTGCCTGGGACCCACGTCTGGGCATCCCCAGCGCACTTAGGGCGGCAACTGCAAAAACAACAAGTTTATGGGGGCACCCAAGCACATTTTGACAAAAATAGACTCAAGTGCTGGGGAATGTCAGGTTTCATGGACTTTGGCCACTATGAAAAAAATTGAACATTTCAGTCCCTACTGCATTTCGGCAAATTTATGTGAACATTTTGCTTTAAATGCATTATTTCACTCTCACGACATGCTTTTCAATAAAAAAGAAAGTGAGGGTCAAGTGTCATAAGATGCGCTTTCTGTGATGTTATTAAGGTCAAGGGGTAAGTGATGTCACTCCTCCAATACGTGGTATTTTGGCGAACTTATGCCCATATCATTCTCTCTCCTAGTGAATGATCCGCCGCACTACGCCACTGTTAAATTTTCCTCTAGGCCTGACCAAGTTATGTCTGTAACTTCAGACTTCTATGGCAGCAGCTGTTTTTTGGGGTAAACACACCAAGACAAGTTCCCTATCTTGATGTGTGCAGAGGCTGCATACAGTGCGCACCCGTTTATTCCGTTTATAGTTTCTCCAATAGCAAAATCAATTTGCCTTCCACTTCCACTCTGGTCTCTCTGAGGAGAGTACGAAATACGACAGATGTTGTGTCGCGCATTCATGCAAAGCACTGCGGGGCAGATTTACAATAAGTGGGGCATCCCTGCATATTAGCAGGGATGCACCACTTATTGTGCGCCATGCCTCCGCCACCATTGATGCGCCGCATTTACAATGCGGCGCACCAATGGGCAAAAACTGCACAGATGCGTGACACATCTGTGCCGTGAAGGCGGCGCATTGCTGGAGTTACGTCGCAAACGCGACGCAGCTCCAGCAAGGCTCTGGGGGTCCCTATCCTGTTAATGCTGCGTCAATCCTTATGCCTGCTTCAAGCAGGCGCAGGGTTTTGACGCAGCATGGGCCCCAAAGTGACTGAGTGAAATGTTGTAGATTTCACTCAGCCCCTTTTAGGAGGCGTTCCTGCGCCGGAACGCCCCCCCCCCCTGCGAAGGAACGCCTCCTTCTGGCGCAGGGCTTTACAACGTGACACATCTCCCAGATGCGTCACGTTGTAAGAACCCCGCACCGTAGCGCATCTTTTACGCCGCCGTTGCGTCACAAAAGTGACGCAACGGCGGCGTAAAAGGGGCACAAGGGGCTTGTAAATCTGCCGCTGCATTCCTTCACGTCTCCCCCTGCTCCTCCCTGCTACCCCCCTGCCTTATTTCACTCAGCTTCGCTCCCTGCTGTAGCAGTTCCGGGTTACCAAATAGGCAAAGTAGGCACTCTCCTATGGGGCCCACTTCTTTTAGGGGCCCCACGACAACGGATGAAAATACATTTGATTTGATCTTGAAAGAAAATTACAATCAAGCTTTCTTAAATTGTTTCCAAAATATAGAAAAAGATTCATCAACTCAAAGAAACAAAAAGACTTTATAGAGAAAATACTGTATTAATGTAATGTACCCGTCAATAACTTAAAGTAGGAGAACCAGAGACACTGCATCAGGTTCACATAACAGCTTGTCTCTTGAAAGCGCATCTTCTGGCAGATGCCAGTTTATACCAAAATAAGGAGCTAACGACGTACGTGTAATCTACAGTAGGGGTGGTTATCTCCAAAATAAAACGCTAGTTAGGAGATAATATGCGAGGGGGACCGCATCATTTCGACTGTCTAGGGGCCTCCACAGAGCTCTGCAGACACGATCTTGTTCCTGGAGGTTGTAGGGAGGCAGTAGCATGCCTTTTTTTGAAATGACTGCTGAACTAGACAGGGGACTACAGAGTAAAAGATGCAGGTTCATTGCACCCATGTTACCTCCTGAGGACTGGTAAGAGGCAGGCCTCTCAACCTCCTGAGCCTCGAGGGTGGGTAAAGTGGAATTGCTTTGGAACCAGATCTCATTGAAATTAAAGGAGATGACGTTTAGGAGGGAGGCAAAGGTGAGATTGACTTCCTCCAAATCAGGGTATGTTGAGGGTTATATAACGGGCTAATCTCATCACTCTAAAGGCGAGGTACACACATCCGTAACCTCACGCCTCCCTCACACTCTCACACACACACCTCTCCCCGTTACTTGACACTATTGGAGGTCTTTCCAGTTCACTTTTGCGCAGCTATTGAACACCTATGCATTGGATGCTGGGGAAAGAGCCAGACAAGAGTGCGATATGCAGAGCTTGCTCGCAGCTGAAAATACACTGCTGGCATAAGCCACCTAGATGCTGCATCAGCCAACAGGCCCCATGTCAGAGGTGACGCACGCTATAGTCCGAGCTGTTTATCCGTCCCTGAAAGCTGGTGACTTTAAGCACGTCATTACAATGTTACAGTAAAACCACAGTACCATACTGTAGAAAGCCTGGGCTCGCTGGGTCACACATGACATGAGCCCACACAGCAGCTTATCAGTTCACAGAAATCCCTACAGGTCCTGCCTGGACTAGTCTGAGATTCCTAGAATGATACATTTTTAATTCATTTATTGCCAGGAGTGATGCACATTTAATACAAACATGTATTTCTGGGTATTGACTAACGAACTGTTGAGAGAAATCCTACACCCAACGAACTTGCAATGGATTTTAAAACAAGGGTTTCTGTAATTAGTTAAATGTTCTTGTATTGTTGAAAGTAACTGATAATTGTAAGAGCTATATTTTACAAAAACAGGCATGAACAGAGTACTCTCTAATATCTGATAAACTGGCCAACATTAATCCTTGTTGATTGTGTATGTTTATGCAATGCAAATAGCAGTGTGTCTGAAAGGAGGCTGGGGCATAATGACAGCTGATCCGTTACCATGGATCTCTCTCACGTGGGACCATTAACTGATTCACTTGTGCTCTTATCCTTATGAGAGTTGATAAGTATTCAGTAAACTGCAGGGGATGTGCTGTCTGGAGGGGGTAGGTTAGTTACTGGCAGGTTGTCGCGAAATGGAGTAAGGCTATGCATCTTTTGTATACGTTGGAGCTGTGCAAGGAGTTCTATGTTCTCATCAGGTGTACAGGGTAGGACAAGGGATGTTCTCTCCCTCAACTCTGGGCTCTCTAGTGTTTGTTCCTAACTTTATCATATGTCCGTCTTCAAACTCCAGAGCAGATACAGTGTTGCTCCACCTGGCAAAACTACCGATCAAGGCCACCTGAATGGTCCCATGTGTATGCATGCTGAGTCTGTGGATATTTATTCAGGACAGGTTGGAACAGTCACTCGACCTCTGCCCAAGTCTAAGTGCTTCAACCTATGCAGGATTTAGGTTATACAGTGGGAAGAAATCAAGTGCTGGGTACCATGTTTACCAAGTGACCCAGCGTCATGTGACTGACACATCTGGTCAGTCCTGACTATCTTGCCAAGAGCAATTTGCTATTTGAGACTTGTTGTTGGACTTTTATCTTTACATAAATGGGGTTAGGATTTTCAGAAGACCAAGACGATTACATAGGGTGGACTGGCTGAGGGTGTCACAAATGACGTAGGTACACTTGGTAGCAAAACAGTACATATCATAGTGGACAAAGTAGCCTAATGGATGTCTTAGGGAATCCTTTCTTCCCATTTTGAGTGCTAGAGTCTCTTACTGTTTATAGTGATTATTAGGTCTTGCTGAGTCAGCGCGCATGCGCTACTCGGAGAGATTTAGTAGGTGAGTTTTCAAAGTGCTGCTGGCTGGCGACAAGCTTGCGTTCACGCGAGCGCGCACGCGCGAACCGACAGCCTTCAGCGTCATCTGTCTTTCCTCTTGCTTGCTCCCTGCCTCCGCCCCTCCCCCCACCTTTGCGCTTACAAGCGTTCGAGATTTTCCCAGTGGGTGTATCTCAGTCAGGCTACATCACGTCCACCTAACATTTCTCTTCCATCGCTGCCTCAACGTGTTTTCTCTTTCCACAAACTCGATGTTTGTATACCTTTATTTTAAGATGCTTTTAGTATTACTGTTTTGTGACCTAAGGAACATTAAGGAAATGCTACGGTGAAATTGGACAATGTTCACAGTGTTTTTTTCTGATCGCAGCGGCTGCTTCATATCCGTTGCACCATTCAGGGAGTCCTTTCGTTGGCGCTTTCATGAGGACATGATGAGGAAGCTGGAAACTTTTGGCACATTCTCTTTAAAAGCACAGCATGTTGGCGACTGGTTAGTCAATTTGACCGTTGTTGCGCTTTAGATCTCAAAGTGCTATGGTGGGTGCAGCAGTTATAACTCATGAAATATGGGTTGCAACTCAAAAGGAGGGGGCAGGTTTGAGTGCACATTGGTTGCAATCGAACTCTTAAGATGATAGGATGTGTGTAACCATTATCAGCACTCAGTCTTCGCTAAGTGATCTTGTTTTGTTGCTGTGTCAATGCTTTGCTGCGCCCATTTGACCTACAACGTGCTTTCTCTTTCTCCAAACTCGATGTTTGTATTCCTTTGCTTTGAGATGCTTTTAGTATTACTGTCACATACACAACCACACACAGTGCCACAACCACACCACACACACAACCACACACACAACCACACATACGACCACACACACACACAACCACAACCACACACAACCACACACACACAACCACACAACCACACACATACACACAACCACACACACACACACACACACAACCACACACACACAGCCACACACACACAACCACACACACAAAACCACACACACAACCACAAACACAACACCCACACCCAAAACCACACACAACCACACACACCCCACAACCAAACCGAACCACACACAACCACACACTCTGCTCCCCAGGCCACTCACTGCCTATCAGCCTCCTCTCAGCCAGGTAGCGCGATCGCGACCAGTTTCACTTTCACGCGATTAGTTCCACTTTCACGGCCGCATTCGCTGTGAAAGTGTTCGCATTCCTAGTTTTATTCAGCATTCACTCTTGTTTCCTAGTGCTTGACAATCCAATCTCTACAATATTCAAGCAGCCTGCATGTCTCCTGTCAGCCATGCCACTCGATGCATTTTCTCCGATCCACATAGATATCAGTGGTGCAGACAAAGGTGACCAGGTTTCTTATCCTTCCTTCAAGCAATAACCAGAATACTAAACTGCATGCATGCCCCACTTAGTTTTAAACAGCAAACAGTTATTTCAATCAGTTTGTTTCACAGAGGTTATGTTTTAGGAGAAGGGCAGTGGCACTTGCATGGCACTATACACTAGTGTGTTCGAAAGAGTTGTTTAAAAAAGAAAAAAGATTTAGGGAAAAATTGACTCATTTAAAAATTCTGATTCCACTAGTATTCGAGTCCTCCACAACACCCTGTTTTTTTGGTTGTGAGCTGTGAAAAGGAGACCAATATTGCCCCCCCATTTTTAATATTCTATATCTTCGGGCAATTCTGGGGTGCTTTTTCAACTTGTTGCTCGTTCATTGCGAATCTTACCGTTACTAATTCAAATTGTTTTACCTTTGGCTTATTTGCAATGCAAACGTGATCTCAATAAGTTGCTGTAACAAGCTGCAAGTCCGCTACATAAGCTCACTCCATTTGCTAATTATTTTCCACATAAGGCTGCAAGACCTTAAAGTGGAGTTTTCAGGATTTTGAATTGTTTCTTGTTTGAAGATGTTACTCTCTCCTGCGCACCCCACTCCTGTACTAAGGTTATGAGTGACTTGGTACCCGCCTTTCAGAGGTTCTTGCATCCACCCAAGTCTGGCCTGACACTGGTGTGTCCCAGCCTGGCACACACCGGGTGATGATCTTCGCACCTCCTTCTAGACCCCAGATCACTACTGTTTGCAGTCTGTTACTCACCCCTCACCTCCCTGGCACTCACCCTTCACCCCTCAGGCCTGGCAGTCAATTCTTGCAACTGGCACTAGCCTGGTTTCCCCCAAGAGCAAAAAATAACAAGCATTGGTATAGCCAATAGGTCTCGCCTTTGGGACCTTATAAGTGTTTAGCCACACAACAGTTGATGTTGTTGCACCAAGGATATTGTGTTGCATAACTAAATACTTATAAGGTCCCAAATGCAAGACCTATTGGCCATGCCAATGCTTGTTAGAACTTCCTGCTTTTTCTTTCAAACAGCTTTAAATATTGCCTGTCTATGTACCTTTCGAAGTAAGCAGATGCCTCAATGTTATCTGTATTCTTACGGTAAGAATGCAACTATCTTGCTCTAAGATGTCGAGTGGGCTGTCGTTGGATGAGAACAAGTACTTATACCAACAGTTCTGCATCCCACACAAGCTGTTACAGCTGTGCACCAGAATCTGTGCACATGACATCTGTGCAGTTGATGTGCGCCAGAATCTGTGTTGTACAGGTAGGAATAAAAGCCTTTCTCTTGCAAAAGAGAACAGTGCTTCGGCCTAAGCAGAACCATCAAAAGTAGTTGATGCCCTTGCTTCTATCTGTCTCGGTAATAATGGTTCACCATGGATCGTGTCATAAAAGAGAAGTAGGTTTATAGCACAGGATTGGTGGAGCAAGGTTTCACATGTAAAATGACTTGCTCGTACTCAACCCTCTCTATAATAATATTAATGTACTAAGTAACATGTTTTAGCTTATTAAAATTGCATTACACGACATATTAAATATCTAGGGGAAGCTTGCCAATGTGCTTTTACTAACTATAATCCGCTTGCACTGAAATGGCTGCTGCTATGCGGATTTTTCAACTGTGCATGCGTCTGTCATGCCCACATGACATGCTTGGTGGGAAACCTTTGCTTCTGCGCACTAGAACTAAGATGGCTGTTATGTGTCCTAATGTGTAAGAAGCTTGCATCGCTGCTTTGCTAAGCTGTTTGTTTTTGCTTCATATCTAACGCAATAGTTAAAATAAAATAATGGGAATAGAGTAGAAAGAAATGGTATACAGTGCATTCATTTATTCTGTGTTTCTAAAACTGTTTCTTTTCTATCTTTACATGTTATCAAAATTATGGGCCTAAATGCTTTGCTGAACTCCATCTTTGGAGAAACTGCGCCTGTGCGACAAATGTCCGGAAGCCACAGAAGCTGTAGCCTTGAATCATGGCCAAGACGGACATGGAAGGCGGAGAAGAGTGAACTCCTTGCCTTGCCAGAGGAAGCTGAATTGATGAAATTGTTTAAAATGATCATTGATACATTTCACTACCGGGAGGAATAAAGAACATGGGTAAATAAAGATATGGGAGGGAATAACTTGAATACATGATTGACAAGTTGCTTCTAGAAAAGTATGGTGTGATGGCTACTCCTCGTTCTTTGTCCAATAAAATTGTGGGATTCACACATTTGCAACATTTGGAGGTGACCTGAAAAATAGTCTAACTAGGGTAGGCTTAGTTAGTTAGTTTGTCCGACTTGTCTGAATAGCTGACCTGTCACTGACCCAAGGCACTCAATAGGTAATCAGGACAGAGTTGCTGGCGGAGCACTCTGTCAGAAGATTCGATAACCCAATCAGGGTTCTGGGGAGGAGATTGATGACCCAATCGGGGTTCGACTGTTAGCTGCAGAGAGGGTTTACAACGCTGGCGTTTTGAACTTTAACTGTGGTGCTGGTCTTAGCCTGAGGTGGTCCTATCCTGATCCACTTTGGTCCGTAACCTGTCCTGATTCTGGCTTGCAACTGTTCCTTTCTGCTGGCACCTGTACTTTGGGATTCTATTTCTTTGACTCAGCCTATGACCAGGGTTGGTCATCACAACGAAATAGGTAACTATTAAATGTGAGTTTTTTCATTGTACTGTTTTCCCTTTTTCTCTTACCAACCCTCTGTTCAAATGCTTAACGACAATTTCTCTCCAAGTTATTGCAAATGTTGTTTTTAAAATCTGCATTAGTCTAAACATAATAAGAAATTAATTTGAGTTTCATGTTTTATAAGTCTTTCAAAGATTTCCTAGATAAAGATTTTAAACCTTTCTCGAGTTTGCGGTTATTTATGAAATGCTAAATGTTATTATTGCTACCTATTTTCTCTCTAACTCCCTTGATCCTTTAGGACTATAAGGTATCAGTGACTTGGATTGGTAAGATAAATGGTATAAAAAGCCGAATGGTAAAAACCCCAATTGATTGAGTGTAGGTTTACTAGTTTAATGTATATATAATCATACGGTCCCAGGTGAGTAAGTTGAGCAGGTGAATCTGCGCACTATCAGCATGACAACTTTAAGAGAATTGCAGCTGCTTTAAGGCCTATTTCAGACTACCAGATTGAGCAAAAAGGGAGTCAAGTCAAGTCAAGTCAAAACCACTTTATTCGATTATTTAAAATCATAAAAGTATGCTATACATATACAGAAACATTAAAAATATCTGTTAAAAATATATTATACAAGATAAAAAACACAATTCAAAATCAATTAAAATGCGTAATCAGCCATACCCACGTTTAAGCAATTGATAGGGATACATTGTCTGTGTATTAAAAGGATTCAATTTCTTGTACAGCTTTTTGTCTGTCCCTCTTGTTCCTAACAGACGCGGCAAGAAAGCTGGCAACACAAAACATAGGTACCGGGGATTCTAACAGTTGTAAGAACAGTAAAGCAGGTTTACACTGAATAAAATTCATCTTTTTCAATAATGGGAGAATAAACCTTTTTCTGGCATCTTGGTACAATGGGCAAAAGATCATAAAGTGCCTAGTGTCTTGCGGGGAAAAATCATCGCATTTGCACGGAGGTCTACTCCAACCCTCCAAATCCCAGAGAACTGTGTATATTTGGTTAAACCGAAATTTAGTCAATAGCCATCTATGAAAAGAATTTGTCACTATGGTCAAGTACGGTGACATTGCTAATGACGGGGTAACCAAAAAATTGGCCCCTAACCGATGGTTTACATATTTCTGCTCCTTCCCGCTCTGCCTCCCTTAACTTGATGAAATTAGTTTTTACCCACTCTAGATCAGCCTTAGAGAAATATTCTGGGTTGAAAAAGATCTCTGGTCGCCTCATATATATAGCTAACATTTTTATGTTAGACAACCACTGGATTTTGTTCATATTGTCGTGCATAATACAGTCCCTTATGATCTTGTGATTTAGGGAGAGGTTGGAATTTAACCAAATTTTAATCCATAGCAGCATTGGGGCTATTTTAATTGTATCTGCTATGTAACCAATCCCCAATTCAAGATGGACAGAGTGGGTAGCAGTAGATTGCGGAAGGCCTAGGAGGGACCGTAGGAATTTGTTTTCTTCAGTTTGAATAGCGTTGGGTTTGGTGAATCCCCATATTGAGGCCCCGTACCTTATGATAGAAATAGTCTTGGCTTTGTAGATTGTTAAAATCGCCTCAAAGGGTTTCCCCCCAAGCTTTTAGCAAAGCCTAGCACTGCGGATGAAGAATATCTCACGGAATTTACCTTTATTGAAAGCTGAGGGGACCATGAACCCTTATCATCAAAGACTACTCCCAAGTAGGTAAATACCTTCACTCTGGTGATTTCTTCACTGCCACAGAAGAAGGTCTTAACTTTATTTTTTGAGGCCCCCAATGACATAACATGCGATTTGCCGTTATTTACTACCAGATCCAGGCTTTTCATAAAATTCCCAAACGAGTCCAGCAATCTTTGCAGGCCCAGAGAGGTCCTTGCAAACAGGACAGTGTCATCCGCGAATAGGAGCACCGGAACCAGTGTTCCTCCCATACGCGGGATGTCCAAGGTCGCTGTTAACAGGTTTACCTCCAGCGAATTTATATATAGCGTAAACAGCATAGGGGCCAAGATGCATCCCTGGCGCACTCCTCTACCGGACTTAAAACTGGACGTGCATTTCCCCTCATTCGTCATCCTGATTGAGGCATTCAAGTCCTTATGCAACTTGGCCAGAAAATACACAAGGGGCCGATCAAGTCCCAGCTCCAGGAGCATTGCCCACAGCTTTGACCTATTGACTAGATCAAATAAAGCCCAAATAAATGGAGCCCCTGGCATCCTTAGTGTATTTAGCTATTGTTAAGTGTAGGCTCAAACATTGGTCCTCCGTGCTCCTCCCCGCTCTAAAGCCATATTGGGCATCTGACAATATGTTATTGTCAGAAACCCACCCTGTTATCCTTGCTAGAATAACCTTCCCCAGAATTTTTATAGAGGAATCAAGCAAGGATATGGGCCTATAACATCAATGGTCAGCCCTTTGGCCCTTCTTAAAAACCGGGATTATTGTTGACCGAGACCAGGATTTAGGGAATCCTACACAGGCCGAGGTAATAAAAACGTTAGCCCAGTAGAATGGGTTAGCCTTGTACATGTCTGAGAAAACCCCGTCTGGTCCTGGTGCCTTTCGCCCTGCAGAGTCTTCAATTGCTTTAACAACTTCCCCCAGGTGAAACCTAACTGGCATGACGGGAGGTTCTGAGGCTGGGGCCACAAAGATTTCTAACTCTAGATGACTTCCGTAAATATGTTCAAAGTGGCTCAACCAGTCCTCCTCTGCGATATTTATTTCTAAAACTTTGTTTTTGCTGTTAGAAAATAGGGGCGTATTAATAATAGACCAGAATTTTGCACTATCTTTTAAGGTTGCTTTATCCATAAGCTCAACCCAAGCATTGTGTTTGATTTCGTTTTTCCTTTCCTGTACTGCTCTTGTGAACTCACTTCTGAGCTGTGCAACCAAAGCTTTATTCCTTGGTCGCTCCTGGAGGGCTTTTTTGAGGAGATTATGGGATTTAGTGCATTTGTGGTCAAACCAGCCCGTAACCGGATTATTTATAGCTGGTCGGCTTTTAGACGTAAGTTAGACGCCACTTGGGAGCAGATAGCTTCATAGGAGGATATTACTTGCTCCCCAATAGAAAGGGGATCTCCACAGATTTCTAAATCCTGAGCAGCCTTAGCAGTGATAATATTAAAGAACTCCTCTGGTATGACCTTACTCCAATTTAACCTCCTCCCCTGATCTTTTGCTTTGACTTCAGCTACTGCCATAGACGGAGTGGATTTATTTAAGAGAGAAAAACCATTTACCAGTTCAATAACCACTGGATTATGGTCACTAAAAAAAGAAGGTATAGCATTATAAAAAACTACATATTTTAAAAGTCCAGAAGAAAGAAATATGTAGTCAATTATTGTTTCGCAATCCCTGCCTATAAATGTGGGAACTCGGGAACTTTTGTCAAAAAACCCTGCTTCAAACAAGTCATTGTTAGATAAGAGTTTCTCCAGTGCTTCCCCCTTACTAGTATGCTCAAAATGTTGCGGGGATGTGAAATCTGGCCCACCATTATAAATTAATAAACAATTATGACTACATAAGTGCACATTAAAATCACCCAACAAAATATATTGGCAGAAAGTGGTTTGCTTTAAAGTGTAAGTGTTTAGAAAATTGGACAACCACACCAAGTTTACATTTGGGGAATCCCCTTGCTGTGAATTATAACAATTCACTAGAATTAATTTGGTGTTATTTGTAGGTTTAAATTCCAGGATCAGAAAATTATTGGAAGCACAATCTATCCTGCTAACTGTCCCTCTTACATTCACAGAAACCAATACCACGAGTCCCCCTCTATCTCTCCCGGCCGACGATTTTAATGCAGGGACAAAGTATGAGGTGAAACCATCCATTCAAAAGTCACAGCTATGTCCCAAGTTTCTTGGAGAGCCACAATGTCATGTTGTTTCACAAAATTTAACCAGTTGGTATCTTCTCTCTTGGAACGCAGACAAGCGACGTTCTAACTGATCATCTAAACCGTTTCCCCCTTAGCGTTACACAGGGTTACAGGGTTGCAGTGGGGAGCGAGGGGAGTCTAAGTGGAATGATCCGGTACCAGGGGGACCAAGCCAGGGTGTGACTATTCCCCAATTCCTTTATTAGCCTCTCGTCAATCACACAACTCCAAAGTAGAAAGTACAACAAATCTGTTATGTGTGGGAATGTTAGGCCCAAAATTAAAGTAATTCTCGCCACCGGGTCCCTGAAATGAATGCGGCGTCTGAGCCATAACAGGAGTATAAGGTCTCAATCTCGCACTGTGTAGGGGCACTCTAGTAAGATGGTTATAAAAAAAAACAAGAGGACGCACCCAAATACTGTTGACATCGTGCGTCAATGAGGCTGCCCTTAACAGGACTGTGGCCAAATGTTGTGGGTGTCTAAAGTTAACGATTATACAGTCCCCTTGAGGTTCCGTGACGGTTCCGTGACGACTTGAACCCGTGTTTTCAAGTTCGTCGCAATTACATAAAAATGGTATCAGTGAACCGCAAATGATCCATTTAGTATATCCTAGTGTTTCCGCTACGCTACGAGCAAGAGCACTCCTTCCACTGACACATTTCTGATATACACACGGCATCCATCTTAGATCGTGGCCGCCATTTTGTGTTTCCTTGCCCTCACATATGCAATAGCCTCTGATCACTTCATTCACTCCACTTTGATTAAGGACACGTAGCCTTAGCCGGAGATTCACCTCTTACATGACACGTGCACCTTAAACCAGATCACGCTGTAGCTGCATGACTCGACAAAGGCTGCCTCCTCTGCCCGAGGCCAGTCCTGCCAAACTGGTCTTCGTGTCCATTGTACCTGATCATGATTAGGCGGCCGAAGCCGGTAGCCTTGCCCATTTACAACCCACAAACATCTCTTATCCCGCTTTTTCTATCTTCTGCACCTGGCTCTGCTCCTTTCCTTCTGGGCCTTTATTAGGGGGAGGTAACGAACTTTACGATGAGGCGGTCCGGCTCTTGAATACAATATTGACAAGGGATTGTGATGGACTGGTGGGAACCCCTCTTCGTGATGTTTGGTATCAGATATTATCGACAGTTCCTGCGTAAACGCCAAATATTTATTGTTTAGAGACACAAAGGTTTGGGAATGTACCGACATGTGAAATATTTGCCTAGAGCACAATTTTTAGTATATAAGGAGCAACCCACTTTGTACAAATCGAACAGGCTCCTGGTTACTGCCCGTGTGTAGTATCTATGACTTCTGTGTCCCTGCAGTAATAAACCTTTGGTCTTTGACGCCACCATCGAGAAGCCCGTGTTTCTGTTCATTTGTGCACCAAGGCAGGTGGGACTCCGGGGTCTTTGGGTGTTGTACCCTGACACCTCTGGACGGAACCAAAAAGTCCAGAACTCCAATTGGCGCCCAACGTAGGGCGACGTCATTCGGTACCGGTCCAAAAGCCTGAAGAGTTCGAGAAGCTTCGTGTGAAGATTCCTGAGGGAGGCGCCCCACTTCATCGATCCCGGCATATCGCAAAAGTGGCCCTGAAGTTCTCTTCCACGAGGGTTCCCGTTCAGGACGGCTGCAGTGGGCCGTTGCCTTGACCGTCGCCCTGTCTTGGACCCGAAGTGGTGCAGTCCTTAGTACGGCGAAACGTGACGGGTTTCTCCCTGGTGACGTCTTCAGTGACTCAGTTAAGTATTTAGTGATAGCTAGCTGGTTACTTTTGTGAGGATTGTTAAAAATCCTTGATCGGTTCTTGGTTTGGTTTGGTTTTGTAAGATTATCTTTGGTTGTTCTAGTTACGATAATCTATTTGGTTCAGTTTGGGTATCGATACATCAGTTCGTTTTTGGTAGGCCTAAGTTCTTGGTTCAAGTGCACAAATTTGTTTTGTGTTTGTTTGTTTTGTGTTCCGGACTGAAAATGGTAAGTCGGAAAATGTTGTCTTGTTTTAGTTGCAACAGTGACTCACAATTAGAGGACTCTTGTCTGGTTCCTCCGATTGGGACTCCCCTATATGATTTATACTGTAAGTATGGTGTGGGTCCTATAACTTATAATGAGATATGGGTCCGTTATTGTAAGAAGGATGGTGTCCTTAGTTGGCCACTGCATGGTAGTTTTGAACAAGAGATTCTCGACAACTTAGAAGCGAAATTGTTTAGGAAGAAAGCCCGGCCGGCAATGTTTGACTCTTTTCGTTATTGGCGGAAAGAATCCAAACAGAGAGAAATGAAAAGGTTGAAGAAAGAGCAAAAAGAACAAGAAGAATTAACTCTAGAGCAAGCGACTAAACAGTTGCAGGCTAACGAGTGTGAGAAGGCCATAGATGTAGCCATTAGAGAGCATAACTTAGCGATTGACAAGTGCTATCCTGCCTTGCCATCGAAAATGGCTAAGATACTGGAGGATTCCGAAAACGATCCTCTGTTGTCTTATCTGTTACGTTCACCTCCACCGTATGCACAAGGTGCTACGGCTCCACTCATCCCGAATGTTCAATTGCCGGTTGCTGGACAACCTGGTGTTCCTGTTCCTGTTCCTCAGAATCAAGTTCCTATACTTCCTGTGGTGAATGTAAATGTTCCTACAGCTCCTCCTCTTCCCACACTGCCAGCTCCTATACCTACCACTGTACCTACTGTTCCTCAAACTATTTTCCTCGATACTCCTACTGTTTCGTCATCTATTCCTACCTCTACTGCATTCTCTATGTCTGCGAGTGTACTAACTCCACTTTCTGTCCGTCGAAGAATCACTGATTCCGTTACTAATATGCTGTCTCCTATATATAAAACCTTGATTAAGACTCCTACTCCTGACTCTGTTCAGAGACGGAGTCAGCTACCAAGTACTGAAGAACGGGGAGTTTTAGACTCCACGGCTCTCAGATGGATTACGAAAGTTAGAAGATATAATACGAGAGATGTATTAGATACATTTATGCAGTGGAAGGAACCAACGCAACGATACGTCTTCGACGAGATGTGCTCGTTGTTACGTGAGGAAATAGAAGAAGACGATGTCGAATCAGATTTGGAAGATTTAATTAAGGTTCAAAAAGAGTTTGCGGCAGGAATGATAGTGGGTGATAAAATACAGGAAGCGATGGAACTTATTTTGAGTTTTAGGAATGATCCATCTCTTCGTTCGCCGAGAGATTTAGAAAAAGGTAAAGTGAAGCTAAGTCGCCAATATCCTATGAGGGAGGTTCCTCCAATTTGGCGCGAAGCCGTGCAAGCTGATGCGGTTGCAGGTATTGCAGCTGCTCCAGCACAGTTCCAAAGAGTGTGGATACACATTCCATGGAAGCGAGCAGAAGTGTTAGCAGTGAAACAGGCCTTGCCAGATCCACGTAAGAATCCAGCTGGATATTACAAGGAATTGACACAGACAGTTGAGGCTTGTATAATGAACTTAGCCGACATTGATATGTTGTTTGGTAATGTAGTTCCGCAACCAGTGTGGGCTAAAATTCGTAGAGAGGATCATCAGGCTGCTTTAGGTGGTGATTGGGCAGCTATCACTGCAGCAGATGCTCAACAAATAGGTGGTGCGAAACCCGAACCTTTGATTGCTAATCTGCCAGGTAGAATAATTGATCTAATGAAGACTCTGATGCCAGCATTGCGTGTTAATTGGGACAAGTTGTCAGCGTGTAGACAGAAGAAAGACGAAAGTGTCTCGGACTTCTTCACGAGATTCGAAGAGACTTTTGTAGACCATAGTGGTCAGGACATGAGCACTGAAGGAGGACAGAGATTGTTTGTCGATAAATTTGTGCATAATTTGTTACCTGAATTATGCAATAAATTGAAAGACTCAGAAAGTGCGTGGGCTGTATCTACGACAGCGCAAATACTTGCGACTGCCCAGTACTACGAAAATAGGGATAAAGAGGAAAAGGAGAAATCAGAGAAGAAAACGAAAGATTTAAAAACTAAAGTTCTTTTGCAGCAGGCGTATCCGCCTCGTACGAATCAGACTAATACACAGCAAAACTCATATCAAAGGACAGATTATAGTACATCAAGGCCTCAATATCAGTGGAATCAGTGCGCGTACTGCAAGAAAGAGGGTCACTATAAAAATGAATGTCCGATCTTAGCACAAAATAATGCAGCAGCAGCTCAGAGAGGTCGTGGTGGTTATGCGCAGAATTCTAGAGGTCGAGGGCGAGGTGCTATGCCTCCGCAAACGAATGATCGTCCTTCTAATCACTTTGATCAACGAAATGTACAGTCAGCTCAACAGAATAGATCTCAGCAATATCTTGTTGAGGATTATTGTGAAGTTGATGAGGGATTCCAACAAAATGGGTACTAGGACAGCCATGGACAGAGAGAGGGAGTAGTATCAGTTCCAGTGGATCAGAGTGGGCCTTATGTCGCAGTAGCAACATCAGGTGTAGTTGAACCGTTTCTGTTGGATACTGGTGCCGCAAAAAGTTCTATCATGCATGCGAAACTCCCTGGCGCACCTTTGTCTGGCTCAACAAATGTTTCCGTAGGTTTTTCAGGCGCCCCTGTGTACAACCCGATATCTGGTCCTTTGTCTATTTCTGTTGGACCGTGTCAATTGAAAGCACCCCTGATTTTGACGACAGGTTGTAATGAAAATCTGCTTGGTTTAGATTTGTTAAAACGACTATATGCGACATTGTACTGTTCTCCGGAAGGAGTACAGCTTACACTGGGCAAAAATATCACCTCTCCGATGTACTTGTCAATGGACGCACTCCCGCCGGAGCTACGTTCACTCCCTGATTCTCTTTGGGCGACTGGTCCCAATGATGTAGGTCTACTAGAAATTCCACCGTATGTAGTAACTTTGAAAGCGAATGTAAAATTTCCAAGAATTCCTCAATATAAAATATCGAGTGAAGGTGAGCGTGCACTCTTATTGATTGTGCAAGATTTGATTAAGAAAGGTGTGGTTGAAGAAACTCGAGGAAATGTCTGTAACAGTCCTGTATTACCGATCTTGAAACGAACTGATCCTACAAAGCCTCCAGTTTATAGGTTTGTCATAGACCTTAGAGAAGTTAATAAGATTGTAATTCCGCAGTTTCCTGTAGTGCCAGACATTACTGCCTTATTAACATTGATTCCTGCTACAGCCAATTGGTTCTCAGTCATCGACTTGAAGAATGCCTTTTTCAGCATTCCGATAGCTGAAGAAAGTAGGGATATTTTCGGCTTCTGTTTAGGAGGTCGCAGTTTCAGATTTAAACGCGCTCCACAAGGCTACTGTGAAAGTCCATCCATTTACAGTCAAGCTTTAAAAAGTCAGCTAGATTCTTTTGTCCTTCCTCCAGGCTCTGCCCTAGTACAGTACGTAGACGATCTTTTAGTGGCTGCCGATGACAAGGAAACTTGCAAAGCAGCTACAATTTCATTATTGCATCATTTGTCTAATTTGAATCATAAGGTGTCCCCTTCCAAAATGCAATATTGCTGCCAAGAAGTAACCTACCTAGGTCACCTCTTATCAAAGGAGGGAAGGAAGTTGACCCCAGAGAGAA
The DNA here is from genome assembly GCF_964263255.1 of Lissotriton vulgaris. Taxonomy (NCBI): domain Eukaryota; kingdom Metazoa; phylum Chordata; class Amphibia; order Caudata; family Salamandridae; genus Lissotriton; species Lissotriton vulgaris. Next base: position 1,106,370,069 of record NC_141693.1, read on the forward strand.
TAAAAACAATTACGCAGATGAGTGTTCCACGCACACAGAGGGAAGTACGTGCCTTTCTAGGTATTACCTCTTACTGTAGGCAGTGGATTCCAAATTTTTCACTTTTAGCGAAGCCATTGGTAGCTTTGACTGGAAAAAATGTTCCGAGTCCGGTGCCATGGTCTGATGAATGTCAAGAGAGTTTTATTGAGTTACGAAAAGCACTGTGTTCAGCTCCTGTATTGGGTACACCTGATTATAGCAAGCCATTCACGCTCTACGTTCACGAAAGAGAAGGTTGCGCGTTGAGTGTTCTGACACAGAAATTTGGTGATAAACAACGCCCTTGTGCGTATTTCTCATCAACACTAGATCCGGTAGCTAGAGCATTGCCTAGTTGTTTGAGGGCTACAGCGGCAGCTGCAGCTTCCATTCGACAATCCGCTGGTTTGGTGATGAACAATATGCTAGTGGTCATGGTTCCTCATGCAGTGGATACACTCATGAACCGAACGAAGACACAACACCTTACTAGTGCGAGATTATCTGGTTACGAGCTGACGTTATTAGCGAGTCATATTCAGATCAAAAGATGCAATGTATTGAATCCAGCAACATTGTTGCCGACTGATCAAGAGTCGAGTGATTCTGAGCCACATGACTGTTATTTTAAAACGGAGGAAGAGACAAAAGGTCGCATCGATTTGAGGGATACTCCTCTATCCGACCCGGAAGGTACGCTGTATGTGGACGGGTCATGTTTTAAATTGGAGAATGGTGACGTGACTGCTGCCTACGCGGTAACGACTTTGAAGACGATTGTGGAGACTGCAAGAGTGAGTCAGAATTCTGCCCAAGCTGCAGAATTAATAGCTCTTACGAGAGCGTGTGTTTTAGCTGAGGGAAAGAGAGTGAATGTGTTTACAGATAGTCAGTACGCATTTGGCGTGGCCCATAGTTTTGGCCGTTTGTGGAGAGAAAGGGGTTTCATTACGTCCCATGGGACTAAGATTCAACATGGTCAGCTAGTTAACGACTTGTTGGAATCTCTAACCTTACCGACTGAAGTTGCGATTGTAAAGTGCAGTGCTCATAAAGCAATCACAGATGATGTTGGTCGTGGAAATGCCTTTGCCGATGAAACCGCTAAACAAACAGCTAGAGACATGATGAGTAGAATGTATGTTGCCACGTCTGCAAGATGGATTGCTGAGTCTGGAATGTGTGAGGACACTATGGAAAGTGTGAAAGAGATTCAGAAAGAAGCGACTGAGGAAGAGAAACGTGTATGGAGAGAAAGTACGGGCAAATTGGACTCGAATGGATGTTGGATCGATTTGACAGAACAGCAGCGTTGGATGTTGCCTGATGCGTATGTGCTTGCAGTAGTGACGATGGCGCATGGAGTGGCGCACATAAGTTCTAAAGGGATATGTAAGATGTTGGCTCCGGTCTGGAAGAATGAGGGAATCAGTAAGTGTGCAGAGAGAGTGGTGAAAAATTGTATGGTGTGCTTGATGCATAATCCTGGCAAGGGAACTCCAACTCCAGCTGGTCATTTTGCTCCTCCTTCCTGTCCCTTTGAAGTGATTCAGTTAGACTTCATTCACATGGAACGCTGCAACAATTTAAAATACGTCCTGGTGGTAGTTTGTGCTTTTTCCAGGTGGATAGAAGCATACCCACTAAAGGACAACACTGCTCTATCAACTGCCAAAATTCTTCTAAAAGAATTTTTCCCTAGGTACGGAATGCCACGGATTGTATGGTCAGATAACGGAAGTGAGTTTATAGGGAAAGTTATGCAGAGTGTGTGTGCTGGTCTAGGATTGAAACAAAAATTCCATAGTGCAAACCATCCCCAGTCTGCTGGTTTAGTCGAGGGTTACAATGGCACCCTCAAGCTTAAAATAGCCAAAATACAAGCATCCACAGGTTTGGCTTGGCCAGACGCACTTCCTTTGGCCTTGTTATCAACGAGAGCAACAGTGCATTCTAGAATAGGGCTTTCTCCATATGAGATTGTGTTTGGCCGCCCAGCAAATATCTGGGGTGTGCCAAGGCCTAAAAGGTTTTGCTCCATTGAATATCCTATGTTAATAGACTACCTTTACGACTTGACTGCTAAATTAAGTCTTATTCATCAACAGGTCTTTGATGCTTTGCCAAAACCTCCGGAGAGTCCAGGGCATCAGCTGAAACCCGGCGACCACGTGGTGGTCAGAAATTTTGCGAGGACAAAGAATCTTCAGCCTCGCTACATCGGCCCCTTCCAGGTCCTGCTGGCGACGAGGACAGCTGTACGTGTTGCTGGCCGCAAGCACTGGATCCACGCTTCTCACGTAAAGCGTGTTCCACTGCCGCTGCCCTACGACGACTGGGTGAAGAAGGGAATTGGTGCCTCCGAATCTGAAATAACTCCGAAATTTGTCCCTTTCAGCGATGCCGATTTGATTACTGACACTTTGAAACGTGACTCTCCTCCTGAAAAGACTGCTTTGAACATTGAACATTTGTCTCCAGCATCAAAAGAAACTTTGCTATCTGCGAACTTAAACTCTGCAACAGCTGCTAGTGATACACTATTTTCCGATCAAACAGTACCAGCAAAGAAGAGATACAATCTTAGAAGCCATAAAAAGAACTAATAAAGCAGGCAACTGCATATTGTGATTTTGATATATACATATATATATTGAACTTTTGCTTTTCAGCCAGGAAGTTTGCTATTGTTTATTGTTTTTAAAAAATTGCCTTGCCGTCTGGGTAGCCGTAGGGTCGTGGCTGTGTGCCTAGTTTGAATTTGCAGGGGTCTGACACAAGGTCGATCTTTCTGTTAGTTCTGGGAACTCCCAGGGCTGACAGAGGCATTTTCATCTACGTACACATCATCAGTGGTCGCGAGCGGATTGTAGAAGATGGAACTTCCTGCGCTGCAACGAGAAAATGTGATTTACGTTCGCAGAAACAAACTTAATAGAATTCTTCACAGCAAATGTTTCTTGATGCAATGTGCCATTACATTTTTGATTGTTTTAGCAACATTGGTGGGTGGAATTGTCTTTAGCATAAATTTGATTTTTGTGCCAGTTTCTACAGTGCCTCCCCTTGATCCAGCTATTTCTACTGTTTCTTCTATACACTCTTTTCACTCATTTCCAGAACATGAGCAAGCCCGACGCTCAGAATTCACCAACAACACTTTTGTACAGCTCTTGCACCAACACCAACTGGTAGTTAACACTACAGACTGCTGGGTGTGTGGCTTGATACCTCACACTATGGATAAAGGTATTCCCTATTTGGTTTTGCCTTACAGCTATAATGGATCATTTCAGGCCTTCCAAACCATCTTTGCTTATGCCCTTGAAACCTATCCTCCACGTCCACCACGTTCCACTAAATATAACTCTGCCAACAAAGCCTTAGTCCAGGGAATTATTGACATGGTCAAGGACGTCAATAATACTCCATCTTACCCTAGAGACGAATTGCGAGTATATTTAAGTTGGAATACTTCAGAGTATCGCCTTAGTTTAGGAGAAAGCAAGCGTAAAAGCTCAACTCCAATCTGGGTCGTACCTCACCGAGGTCAGGTCTGTTTGCAAGGTAATGGGAGAAATCCGAGAGCTCAGCTAGGGAGGAGTGAGTGCGTAGAGACTTATGTGTTTCCGGCTAACTCTTCCCCTGCCTTCCTCACTGCTAGAGGTACCTATTTCATTTGTCGAGACAGAGCTTATACATGGTTGCCTGCCGACTTCTCAGGATCATGTTATATTGCTCGATTGTTGCCTCCGACATACACTGCTTCACCGGATTACCACAGAACAAGAGTAGCAAGAGGTGTTTTCAGCAAGGAAGATACCGCTGGTCAGGAAGCTGGAGACTTCTTCAAAGGCTTCCTTCCGTTTTGGGGGCCTATGGCCAATAGTAGAAACATACGTCAGCTAACACGGGTAGTTGAATCTACTATTACCGAAACTGCTGGTGCCCTTAGCAATCTGACAGCTGAGCTTCAGGCAGATAGGCTCATGACATTGCAGAACCGTATGGTTCTAGATGTTATACTTGCAGATCGAGGTGGGGTATGCAGAATGATCCAATCGAGCTGCTGTGTCTTTATTCCTAATAATGCTCCAACAGTTTACGAGGCGATCTCTAAGTTGCACAAGATTTCGGACTCCATACATGTAGACAAGGGAAACTGGTCCTTCATGGAGTGGGTTTGGACTCTGATCTCAGCGTGGGGATGGAAGGTTCTAATGGTCATTGGTGTCATCTTAGTATTCCTATTCTCATGTTGTCTGATTATCCAGTGTGGTCCTGCTCTGTGTAGTCTTTGTGCTGCAACTTGTCTCGGAAAACCACCTGCGTTTGGAGAAAAGACACGAGAAAGGATGATGATACAACAGCATGTCACTGACCTGATGAGCATAGAACTAGATTCAGACATAGATTGAGTAATTGCCTATGTAAGGGCAAAAGGAGGGTCTGAGGTTCCGTGACGGTTCCGTGACGACTTGAACCCGTGTTTTCAAGTTCGTCGCAATTACATAAAAATGGTATCAGTGAACCGCAAATGATCCATTTAGTATATCCTAGTGTTTCCGCTACGCTACGAGCAAGAGCACTCCTTCCACTGACACATTTCTGATATACACACGGCATCCATCTTAGATCGTGGCCGCCATTTTGTGTTTCCTTGCCCTCACATATGCAATAGCCTCTGATCACTTCATTCACTCCACTTTGATTAAGGACACGTAGCCTTAGCCGGAGATTCACCTCTTACATGACACGTGCACCTTAAACCAGATCACGCTGTAGCTGCATGACTCGACAAAGGCTGCCTCCTCTGCCCGAGGCCAGTCCTGCCAAACTGGTCTTCGTGTCCATTGTACCTGATCATGATTAGGCGGCTGAAGCCGGTAGCCTTGCCCATTTACAACCCACAAACATCTCTTATCCCGCTTTTTCTATCTTCTGCACCTGGCTCTGCTCCTTTCCTTCTGGGCCTTTATTAGGGGGAGGTAACGAACTTTACGATGAGGCGGTCCGGCTCTTGAATACAATATTGACAAGGGATTGTGATGGACTGGTGGGAACCCCTCTTCGTGATGTTTGGTATCAGATATTATCGACAGTTCCTGCGTAAACGCCAAATATTTATTGTTTAGAGACACAAAGGTTTGGGAATGTACCGACATGTGAAATATTTGCCTAGAGCACAATTTTTAGTATATAAGGAGCAACCCACTTTGTACAAATCGAACAGGCTCCTGGTTACTGCCCGTGTGTAGTATCTATGACTTCTGTGTCCCTGCAGTAATAAACCTTTGGTCTTTGACGCCACCATCGAGAAGCCCGTGTTTCTGTTCATTTGTGCACCAAGGCAGGTGGGACTCCGGGGTCTTTGGGTGTTGTACCCTGACACCTCTGGACGGAACCAAAAAGTCCAGAACTCCACCCTTAGCAGGTCTTTTTAGAAGACCCGATCCAATTTGCCCTTCTAGTGGTTATGATATCAGGGGCGAATTTTGTAGGGAAACCACAATTCCTGTTTAACCATGACACAGTTTTGTTTTTAAGGGAGTCATGCGATTCCTCGTGTGTCTGGGCTGATTGCATGTCTTGGGGTGGAACATTTGTTAAAACAACAACATAGGGAGTACACGCTGGGGGTAGGTTTATGAATCCACTTCTCCTTACCAAGTTATTGTTAGATGAACAATCAGACCCTGTTGTTAATCGAGTAGCTTCTCTCACTACAGTGGTCGGGGATGTTATAGCTGGATTAATATTATTTAAATGCTGGGTAGCTTGCTGCTGATTTTCCACTCTAGCTACCTGCTCTGGCCCTCCTATGCCCATCTCCACCTGTTTGTTACTGTCAACCGTTGATAAATGTTTTGAAAGCAACCCTCCTAACCTCTTAACTTCAGCAGTAACACTGTCGAGTTTCCGCACTAGGCGTTGAACAAACTGTTCTAGTTTAGCTTCAAACTTGGCTTCCAGAGAGCAAAGTAGTTGGGAAAATTGGTCAGGACTTAGAGTGTCAATAACAACAATACTATCATCCTGTACTTTAGTGGGCTCAACTATGTTGATCTGTGCTTGTAAGGGGATGTCAACCCTTTTTTGGAGTCCTTGTATCCAAATACAAGGACTCATTGTTTATTATTTTCATAATAAAGTATCACTGTAAGTGTCACACAGGTACAAAGAAAAAAATGAAGATGTCCCACATTACCAAACTGAAACCATGGCGGCTATGGAAGTGTCCTTTGCCATGCTACATCTGCAAGTGTGTATATACCATTGTCTGCAAAAATACTCAGTTTTTTTTAAAGTGTTTGTTATGTTCTCCAACAAAAACTATACAGAGAAGCAACATCAGTGTTACAAGGATTCCAAACAGTTACATTCAGGTGTGTGTGATGTACACAGTATCCAGGTAGGGGAGCCCGCGGCCAGACCTCCGCCTCAATATCGGTCAAAGAAGGGCAAACGACCACCCCCTCCCCCAGTTCTCCACTACTCCATCTTTATGTGTTGATGTGCGACTGACAGGAGTCCGTGCGACAGCTGACTCTCCCCATTCAAGATCCTCGTCCGTATTGTTACCCCTTCACTATCATCCAGTTTTACCCTCAGTCCTATTCCCTAATATTTTCCCCCACTTTGTCCAACATACTTGAACACAAGTGAGGTTCCCGCTCCATATGTTCATCTGTGCACACTCTTCGAAGTGAAGCCTACACTCCTCGATTACCGCCCACTACAACAAATCAGCCCTCTATTTTGCAATCGCCAGGAGCATGGGTCTATCCCAGTATATGGCTATCCATCAGAGCCAAGAATTGGCCCAACTGGGAAAAGTTTATATGGGAACATTTTCCCCTTCGTTGGGAGGTGCCATAGCCCCAACAGAGAAAGCTGAGTGGTAAGTTCCACTGCCACCCTAGTCACTCTACGCATTTTCTCACCCACAGACCTCCAGTATGAGCTTAGCTGTGGGCAAGTCCATGCCACGTGACTGAAGTCAGCCGGGGTGGCCCCGCATCAACCACCCCCGGTATCCTCGCCGGGTACACCCTGTGTAATCTAGCTGGGGCAAGATAGGTATGGTGGAGAAAATAAAAGTGCACTCATTTGAAACTAGCATTACTGGCGACCTCTCATACCTGCGTTCTTGCCCTGCACTACTCTATGTCTGTTAGTGGAGACTCCAAGTCCTTGTCCCACATATCCCACCATGTTCCTGTCACCGTCTTCCTATCCGCCTTCAAGGCCAGATTCAGACGAGACATGATACCTTCAAAGGAGTCCAGATCGAGGATCACTCCAAGTACGGGAGACTGCTCTAGCTCCTTTGGGAAGGTTAGCCATATCTCATGTGCTGTATTTGAAACATCGTAGTGGGTTCCTATGTCCCCCAGAGACATAAAGGAGCTATTTAACCCCTTTCCTGCTCATGCCGGAACCACGCCGTCATGAGCCACGGGCAGCGTGTGCTCATGATGGCGTGGTTCCCTCATGCTGCAGCCGCTCCGCCAATGCAGCACTGATTCCCCGCCTGTGCGGGCGAATTAGTGAGTGGGCAGAGTCGTGATGGAACCACGCCGTCATGAGCACAGCTGGCCCATGGCTCATGACGGCGTGGTTCCGTCACAAGCATGGGGGCGCCACGCTTTTCCCCCTCCCCCGAGCGCTGCGGCGGAATTACTGCCGCTGCCAAGGGGTTAAGTACAGGTCCTCTGCCGTCCAACAGCCCCCGACACCTTCCCCACCCACCTAACCCTCCATCCCACACCCTCCAATAAGGAGTCCTTACTGCTGCATTCAACATGTAATATCACAAATCAACAAACCACAAGGAATGACCTTCCCACCCCGGGTGAACACTCCACAGCACAACTAGTGTCCACACATTCCTCACAACAAACCCTCCCCTCCCCCCCCCACCAACAGCCCCGAAATGCCACTCAAGTGTTGGATTGGTGTGGGATAATCCGGGGACACTTCGTATGTAAAAAATGCTAAGGAGACAAACGGCGATCACCCACCCACACCTATGTGTATCACTGACCCACTTCTCCCAACACAGTGTGCATATGCACAGCAGATATGTAAGGATAACAGAAACCAATATACATCTCGAACAATTGTTAACCAAAGAGAAACAACAAAAAAATGATTGCTTGACAGTGAAAAGGAGCATGGCCAGGCCCCCCAAAAGCATCCGCCTGTGTAACTATCCCATAGTCACTATACCTTCTGTTGAAAGTCCAGGCACATTTCCCCAAAAACAATACAATCAAGATAAAGGTTGGCCTTATAACTATAAGGCCGCCCTTTTTCTTGATTTTCTTGTTACACACAGTTACACAGGTTCAAAACGCTGGTGTGCATATCCCCACAAGGCACCTCAAGGCACTGCCCCTTCAGGATCCCCCCATGCTGGGCAAAAGTGTTATCTCTTACCAACCGGTGGAGGTGTGGCCCCGCAGTCTTCTCCATGTCGCTCGTGTCAGACCCCAGCAGGGAGCCACCAGGCTCCTCCTGCATCTCAGAACCTGCGCTGGAGGATCTACTGATGTAACAGTCTCGACCAGTATCCTAGCCGCCGCTCTCTCTTGATGCTGAGACTCCATGGAAATAGTGATGTCTGTCATCCCTTGCACCTGACTGCGACCTCCTTCTACGTCTGCTTCTTTTCCAGCATGGTGATCCAAGCCCACCTGTTTCCAGATGTGTCTCGCCTCCTCTCCGTAGCTGTAAGTTGAATCCGGTCACCTCCTCGTATCTCCAGCCAATCCTGCGCTTCCTCCGGTGTCGTGAAGAAGAGTGGCCGGCTATAATGAAGTACTTTCAACTTGGCGGGGTACAGCAACATATATTTTAAACACATGGCTGCCAGTTTGACCTCACGAAACGACTGCCGCTTCAGCTGAACAGCCCTGGTGTAATCCAAGAAAATGCAGATGGCGACATTCCCAAATGTTGGGACCCCCTGTTTACGTACCGTCTGCAAAATTTCATCATGATCTCAAGCCCTGTAGTTGAGGAATTTGGCAATAATTGTTTAAGGGGGCCCTGTGCGGAGGCGGTCGGGCTAGGGATCTGTGTGCTATTTCTGCTGCGAAGAAGCTGGAGATCCGGGCAGACGATAGCATCGATTTTACCCATTCTTCCAAGAAGACCTCAAGTCTGCCCTTCTCCACACCCGCGGGAATCTCGCAAATCAGAGATTGGATTTGCGTGAGCTCCCCTTCGAATCCTCACCCTGGCTTTCATTTGCTTGAAAGTGTTTCAGGGGAACACAATGTCTTTTTTAATTGGGAGACTTCTTTCTTAAGTTCGGTCACCTGCTCTTCTGTTTCTTTGGACCGCTCCACCTTCTTGTGCAAATAGTCCCTTAGCCGGTTCACGTCGATCTCTATTGCCCCAACCTTCACCTGAACTGCTAGGCTGCACTCCTCAATGGGCTGCAATATTTGTGTCACCGTTGGTTCCGGCTGAGCAGGGGGTGACGCCCCCTCTGGAGACTGCTGACCACTGCTCAATGGCGGACCTGTACACTGGTCCATTTCCATCTGTTGCCTGGTCCGCGCAATTTTATCCTTGCCCGCAGTGAAGAGCAACATGTTCGCAGGAGAAAAGCACAAAATATTCTGCACACTCTAACCCCGAGACCCAACTCCAGCCCGGCAGTGGAGTTGTGCAATCCAGGTGCTGACACCAAATCCAAGTACCTCAGCGGAGTCTGCTTCCAGCCCCCGCTGAACAGGATGAAGTCAATGTGCAGTTCAGCCTCCATTGTCGCCGTGGTAGGCGAAGACTCAAATGTTCCAACTATAGCAATGAGCAGTGCGTTATGGGCGTGCACTCTCCTTTATTGTAATTACATCCTCTAGGATGGAGGGCGAAGTCCAACAGAGGCAGCAGTGACAGCCCCTGAAACCAAAGACAACAAACTGGCCTCTAGAGGACAAGTGAATCCACAGCTGGAATCCTTATTCAGCCCCAATGTTCATTTCATGAGGGAGGTAAACGTCAGCCCTCTCTGCAGCTAAGGTGCAGAGGCAGCCCTCTCCTCCTGGGTGCTCCTCAGATGCCCAATGATCTTGCTGCAGCAACAGCCAGGGAGCCTGACAGTCACTCCCCCCCTCCCACCACCAGGGCCCAGCCCCCCAACAGCCTCCAGAGCCTTTCACAATCCGGAGGGATCACCAGTGGCCCCACTCTAAAACAACTTTGCAGGTTCAGTGCCGTACTGAGGGCAGAAACCTGGTTGGGTCTTGTGCAAAAGATCTTTAGACTCAAATATGCCTCCCCAACTGATGATTTACGTGATTGTCTGCCACTTTGTGAAAAAATAGGAGCAAGGAGATAGGCCTGAAAATCTCTGGCTTGGCAGGGTCCAAAGTTGGTAGGTAGTACATTGAGCTGGGGGCCCGGGTAAAGGGCAACAAATTAAGGGTGCTATCAAGTATGGCCTGGAAAGGGACTATGCCTAAAGCACTGCACTCTCTACCTTCATACCTTCAATTAAAGAGATACTCACCACTACAGGGGATAAATACTATTGGGCTGAGGATAATTATCACAACAGGGTACAAACCCTAAAATACAACCACATGGTCCTGGGCTCTAGGGTGCCATCACCTTTGGGTGCAGCCCATCTTATGGGTGCTAAGGGATTATCACTCCTAGGGACATCCCATATACTGTGCTATAATGTATTATTGCTCCTGGTTACAGCCCACTTACTGGGTTCTAGATGATTGCCAATTTTTGACCACCGTCAACCTACTGGGCTCTGAGCCTATGACCCTTTATACAGCTCACTTAAAGCTCAACTAGGCATATAGCCACCCCAGGTACAACCCACCTCAGATTTCACAGAGAGAAGATTGTCACCCCTGGGGCATCAATGCACTATTCATCCACCAGCAATACCTAGATCAATCCACTTTACCTCTAACCTCAATATGGAGGACAGTAACTCTAGACTTCCTTATGCTTCTAGTAGTCTCAATTAGATGTAATCTGTGTCAACGTATGATACCAATAACCAATAGAATCCTGATCCCTCCTCTTTAATGGAACAGGCATATCCTGAATGAAAGATCATATTCACCTGCTTTTCCGCAGTTCCTTGGCGGTTGGCTGGGTCCCAGAGACTGAACACCGGAGATTTATTGTTTAAAAATGGATAAGCGCCAAATAAACTAGCGAGAGTCTGGGAAGTTGCTAACACTCTAGATTCTTTTCTGACAAGGGCGGCACCTTTTCTATCTAAGGAGATTGCATTGACTGAATGCCATCTCTCTGGAAGTAGGGAGGAGAGAGCCGGACTTAGTAGTAATACCCCCAAACTTGGTCGTGTCGGTAACAGCACAAACAGATTTAAGAAACTGTGAGGGTCAACTTGTAACCCGTATAGGATTTCCTTATCCCAGGGTGTAATGGGCACAGCCCCCACTAGAGAACCTCCAGTCAAAAGGAAAAGGGGAGGTTTGAAGGCCAAGACCAACAAGACTCCAAAAGTGCCCTCCCCAGTGGGCCCAGTAACACTGACTAAAGAGTCATTTCCTGTGAGCAACGTCTAACTGTACAATAGACCGGAGAAACTGTTTATATTGCTGAGCCAACAGCTTATGTTAAGGCTAGGAAAAATTGAAGCGAGCTTAGTTGCCCTATTCACACAGGGGGTCGCAATAATAGAAAGGGGGATTGAAAGTGACCCCTAATTTGTAGCCACTGAAGGAACCTGCACTAATGGGAGGAGAAGGGGGCTCCCAAATATTCTATCCCTCGCATCTTACCAAGCAGTGGGTAGTAGTAGGTTTCCAGCAATCAAGACCCACTTGTAGGTCCGATCTTACAGCATTGGCTGTGACATAATATTCCATCTGAGTTCATTGTGAAGGAAAGAAAGAATGGGGAGGTCCCTAGGAAAATGAGAAGGCCACTTACTTTAGATCTCCCGCCTGCTGCATGTGCTTTTGTCATATTACTGGCAGATACCCCAGAACTGAGAGAGGGTCAGCAGGAGACTACTGAGCAACTCATGACCAAAGCCCAGCATTGGCTGATGAGATCCAGGTAGGGGAACAGAGATTTTGCCAGGTATACAATGATGGCAAGGAGAGTGGAGTGCATGGGTAGGTCCCCGAAAGCCCTAGCGGGTATTTATATAGTCCTTAATTTTAATGACAGAAGGGTGTTGGGAGGCTTTCTCAGGGCACTTCCCAATGTACCCCCTCAACGGTCAAGGATTCATGCCCTTCCTTCAGGGTATTTCTATAGACCCCCCAGGTTGATCTTTCCTCCAGGCACGAAGAATAACGATGAAACCTACCTTCCAATCTGCTCCCATTTTAAAGACATAGCTAGACATGAAGTGAGGGTTGACAATCGTTTCACCCCTCTCCAAGACCTAGATACCTGTGACTTATTGAATAATGCAACCACAACCCTTACTACCAACTTGCCTTTCACCAAAACAGCTGAGTGAGGTTTTGATATGCTTAGATCCAGCCCACACACCGGAAGACTTAATGTCAGCATTTGTAGATATACTGACTGTGATAAAAAAATAATCTGTTTCAGAAGAATTCCCTCCATGTGACCCCCGCGTATGACTGATTTGAGGCAGCCTGCTCTAAGACCTTAAAAAATCTCCACGTTGGCCTTCAAACCACTCCAAGAGATCAAAAGCTGGTGAGGGCATCACGTATAGCATATAGCGATGCACGGAAAGCCAGAATTAGGGGAAGGAGGGAGGAAGCGTGGGTGAGCCTGTCACATGCAGAGCATACCAAAAACTCCAGGGATTTCCGCAAGAGCAATTAATGCGCTGTTAAAGATGATACTGACCCAACACACGTTGGCGAGGATATATAGGTGAGCAGATTTTCGCGGCTGTGGATGCGCCTGCAGACCTGCCCTCTAACTTCAAGCAGACAACTCATATGGAGAACTTGGTCTTTGACATGGCAGAGGTCAGACTGAGCCTGGCCCAATGTAGTGCCACAAAGGTCCAAGGCCCGGATAGGGTCTCGACAGATTTCTTCTTAGCTGATCAAGAGATTTGGATTCCACTTTTAACTAATGTTTTTAACACCATAAGTAAGGTGGGTCCTCCAGCCTCATAGAATACCACGATAAAAATTCCCATCTATAAAAAGGGCAACAAGTCTAACCCTTAAAATTACAGACCCATCGCCCTTTTAGATAGTACGCTATAAGTAGGGGGGTTATACCCAGACAAAGTTACGGGGACCTGGGTTATCAAATGAAGTATGGGAAGGGGTCCCAGTAAGCATGAAATAATAACAAAGAATGTGTGAACAATCAAAAAGACAAATCTTAAAGACACATTGTTTTATTCACAATGTGCTGGTATCTTGCATATACTTCACTATTTGACATTCATTAGTCAGTGACTGTTTTACAGTGCCCCAAAAGTTGGGAAAAGGAGGAGGGGGTGTGATACGTATGGGTAATAAGTGAAGGAAAAGGGTTTGAAGTGACAGTAAAATCGACGAATAAGACAAATTCGATGGAGTTACATATTCATGTACCCAGAACCGGACCAATAGGTTCATATAAATTGTTTTACAAAAATCATACTTTTAGATAGTACAGCAAAACTGATGGGAGGCCTTTTGCTGAATAGGCTGGAGGATTGGGCTAGAGAGAGGAACATCTTAATTCCATCCCAATACGGCTTCCAAAAAGGGAATGGAACAATAGATCAATGCATTAACCCGAGACTGACCAAAGCCAAATATACATCGGCAAAGCCTGAAAAGATCTACATGTCCTTCGTGGATCGGTCGGCTGCTTTAGATTGTGTTTCCCACCCTAAATAATGGTTCATTATGGAATCGACGCATAAATAATTATTTTTATCCGATGTACGTTCAAGTTACAGCCCGTGTCTGTTATGGCAGAGATGGCGAGTGTACGAGGAATTTTGAGATACAATGGGGTGTTAGACAGGGTTGCGTTTTTTTTCCCTTTTTATTTTTAATATACACTAATGGGGTGCAGGCAGCCGTGACTGGAGCTACGAAAGATGCACCCCTTTCTAATGCAGCACCCCTTCCTATACTGATTTACACGGAAAATGCTGTGTTAATCGCAAGAACTAGGGTGGCGTAAGAAAAACGTATAGTTGCCTATTTGAAGTTTAGAACATAGAAGAAAGACACTACCGGTCTTTCCTTCGGTGCGAACACAGATCGCTGTGAAGACGGTTGTACCCGCCCGTCCTCAACTGTATTTTATCAGGATTCACTTCTGTATGGTACTTCACCTTTACCCGTTCATGCCGGGTCGGAATTATCACCGGCTACACAGCCGCGGAGCGGAGTGCTGTGAGAGGACGCGAGTGAGAGGACGCGCTAGGAGGCTGTGCTACGAGGCTGCTGAGCTGCTGAGCTTACCACGGCTTCGACCACCTCGACCACTTCGCCTCTCCCTTCTGCGACTTGGAGCGAGCGGCTTCTGGCTGGAGCCTTGCCTGTTCCCTGTTCCTTCGTGGAGGGCGAAGCGAGGACGTGGGCGATGGCGCAGGGCTGCCAGAAGCCGCTGCAGTCACAAGGTTTCCCCAGTAGTGGCACAGTCCGCAGCCGCCCCAGCCACCCTAGCCACTAAGATATCTCCGCAGCGGCGGGCAAACGTGGGAACAAACACGGGTACAGCCTGGTAGCGGCGGAAACCGCAGCGAGACTCCCTGCAGGAGCCGCGGGTGCATCCCGGCAGCCCGGCAGCAGCAGCACCAGCAGCAGGCAGGACCCACGGAGAGACCCCCCTAGTGGCGGCAGGAGCCGCGGGACCAGCGGGACCAGCCGGAGCCTGGGGAGCTAGCGAGCAGCAGAGGGATCACACGGCAGAGCAAGCACAGGCACACGCAGGAACAGGCACATGACTTTGAAAGAGGAGCTCTGCCCCGCTCTGCCCTGCGTTTCCTTGCTTCATCTTGCTACAGCTCCCAACTTGCCAGGCAAAGCTCATTCGCTAGCGGAAGTGGAAAGTGGCAGACCTCGCTGCAAGAGCTTGGCAAGGCTGGCGACTGGTGAGGCTGGAGAAGCACCCTAATCACATACCAAACACGCCGCGAGCAGGAAGCAGCCCAGAGGCGACCTCGACCGTCACCCACCCCCAAAGTACAGTAGGCGCAGGTGAGGTAAGGTGCGGTGAGGAGGGCGGGAGGTAAATCAAGCGGAGCGAACTGAGCAGACGTTAGCTCGACCGTGCGTCCTTTGTACCCTGGGAACCTGGGAGCCCACGCTTGGGGACCCCGCATTGCCCTGCCCTATCGAGAACCCTGCTCCCTCTAGAAAAGCCTCCACCCAACCCCGACCACTTCCACCAGCAATCGCCGCTAGTTGGTGATAGGAAAACAGAAGATCCCTAAACATTGGGATAGACATTGAGCGGAACCTGGTGCGATCATCATGAGATCGGGAAGAGAAAGACGACCCCTAACAAGGCAACCGACCAAAAGGAAAAGAAACAATACAGCCACGTTGTCAGTGACACCAGGCAATAATAACCAAACATCCAACAGCTCTAGGGTCAGCAGCAATTCCCTCTTACTGGAAAGCAACCCTGACGGGTCCAACATCTGCTTAAATGGAGGCCTGCCAATGACACAAGTCACAGCTCACCTCCAAAACCTGAGCTAGGTAGAGGCAACAAAAGGAAAAACACCCACGAACTAATCAACTTAGTAGGTCAGTGTTAGACCTGTCAGCCTTAGGGTGGTCTCCCCTACATTTCTGACCTTGTTGCATCCCATTTTTACCTTACATTTTGTTGGACTTAGGACTCTGGGCGCCTCACCACTGCTAAACAGTGCTGAGGTGCGGGTGCTCTCCCCTAAAAGCTTGTGAGGCTGGCATATCTGCCACAAGCCACTGCTACCGCAGTAAGGCTAATACTCCACAGGCTAATATTGGGAACCTCTCGTTATGGGATAACTTCTGACAGGGACCTAATAAGTCTGTCATGTTTGGTCTTGTTGGACTCGGGCGAGAACCCTTTCCAATGATATATAGGGTCTGGGCATTTCTACGCTAGGGATCCCACTTCTATAAAGTGGACCTTTTCCTGCCCTGACTGAGCTGTAAAGCGCTACCGGGAATGCGCTGAGGAGAGCGGTGCTAAAGTAGGGCTGTGCACCGTGATTGAGGCGCTGTGGCCGAGGAAGTGCCGTGCCCCTGTGCTCATCGGCGGCCTGGGCCCTTAGACTGCATTGGGACTAGTGCGCGCTATCGGAGGACGAGCTGTGTGCCCCCGTGATAACCGCCACTGGCCGTGAGTCTGCGGCAGAATTGAAGTTGGAATCCCAGGCGCGTCATCAGGAGAGCTGCGCAGGGATAGGTGCCCAGGTCAGGGGTTGCCTTGCAACGAGGGATGCGCCCTGCCGGGAGCCGCAACCGGATTGGTGCTCGAAGGGGAGCGGGTGGGACTGCCTTGCTCCTCATCCATGCAGCGCCGGCAGAGATGGAAGGCCGGGGTGTAAGGGAGCCTATGAGCCGACGGGGGAATCCGCCCCAGGACATCAGCCCAGTCTTATCCAGGTAACGCTCCAACCCGCTTGGTGACACTACCGGGAGTGGGTTGAGAGCGAGCGCGGGAGCGAGGAGAGTTGAAGAGTGCCGGTGTTCCTAGCGCCAGATCATTACCGCGGGCCGGCTCGAGACTGTGTGGGGGCCTCTTTGAGTTCGGGCAAAAGGGGTGTGACTCCGCCTTAAAGAATAGGGGTCCCATATCGGGACTGCCGGGCCTTGTATTGCATCCCCTAAGCCCAGAGACAGTTTAGAGTGAAGGGCGGGCTACCTCGGACTGCGCAAGCACTCCTCCTGGAACCAGCCCAATAGCCTGTGTCCGCAACGTTCTCCCATTGAGGAACTGGGGAATCTCAAGTACTGTTCGTCCAAAGTGGGACCGGCTCACAGAGACTGTGAGCAGTATATAATTCACTACCTTGGAGGAACTGTTTTTCCTGAATAAAGAGTACTGGCATCTTTTGACTGAGTATACGGAATCTTGTCCCTTTTTCCTTTCCTGATTGTGGATCTTGTTTGGAAACTGGATTCTTCCTTTCCATTATTGATCTTGCCTGGAAGCTGGGTTCATATCTGAATATTGATCTTGCCTACAGCTGCATTTACCTGATGATTGATCTTTCATAATTCTTAGATAAAGATATTTATATTTTTATATACAAACTGATATGGTGTCCCTTTTGTGAGTGCTTTTATTGTGTCGCTGCTGCTGCGTGTTGCACAAATACTTTACACATTGCCTCTGAGGTTACGCCCTTGCTGCTCTGCGCCAAGCTACCAGGTCGGAAGCGGTGGTCCCCAGTTCTAACATTGGTGATCGAGCGGTGGGATAGGACTTGTGCTTGTGTAACACCACGCAGCGACGCAGTGTACACCACAACCTTACACCTGACTCCACTGAATTTGTGTCTACCCTCTCCAATTGGCATTTTTATTTTTTGTTTAAATTCTCCCTGACTGGCTGCTCTTTTTAAAAGTCCTTTGGCCTAAGTCCCGTTTGATTTTCTCTACGAACGTCTGAGGTCCTACCTGGCAAGATGGAATTTGAGCTGGCCAACCTGGAAACTTACACAGTGGTGCAACTCAAAGAATTCTGCGAGGAGAAAGGGGTGCCCTTCAAGCGAAGCGCCAAGAAGGCAGAGCTTCAGAAAGCCTTGAGAGCATGGGTAACAGCCCACTCAGAAGGAGATGGGGACGGGCAAGGGCCGGAGAACGGCACCACAGGAAATCTTGACCTACTGCACTTGGCGGGAAATGGTAATTTGTTACCAGGTACAAGGGTACCTTCCAGGGCAGGCAGTAGTGTGTCAATGAAGAGCCTGTCCTCAGAGGACCTGGAGGACAGGAGGGAGGAGAGACAGCTCAGGTTGGAGTTTGCCAAGCTGGAGAAAGAGCGGGAAAGAGAAAGGTGGGCCATGGAGCAGGATCGCGAGAACAAGCGACTGGCTATGCGTGAAAAAGAACTTGCCCATGAGCTCAGCCTGAAGGAACTGGAAATCCGGGCCCTAGAAGTAGGGGCCAACAGCAACAAGAATAGTGGCAGCGTACCTATGGAAGCTTCACGTGAGTCCAGGGTCTTTATTCCTAAAGATGTGATGGCCAGTTTTAAGGTGTGGTATAATATTGATAAGTGGTTAGCCGCCTATGAGGTGTCTTTAAGAGCCCATGGGGTCCCAGAGAGTTATTGGAGGGGGGGGGGTGGTTTGTATAAGTACCTACCTCCAGATGTTAGGGACACCCTCCTTTACCTAGAGAAGGAAGACCAGACTAACTATTCCCTTCATGAAAGCTGCATTACTTAAGAGGTTCGGTCTTACCCCTGAGAGGTATAGGCAGAGGTTTAGGAATAGCCACAAACTTCCCACACAGAACTGGGTAGACTTCCTGGACTACGCTAGTAAAGCTTTAGAGGGCTGCGTGCGGGGCAGCAACGTGCATGACTATGAAGGATTGTAATCCTTGTTTTTAAGAGAGCACCTTCTAGAGAAATATTTTCCAGAACTGCGCCAACACCTGGTTGACCACAAGTTGACCAATCCTAGGAAGCTTGCGAAGGAGGCGGACACCTGGGTCAGTACCAGAGTGTCCAACAAGGGTTTTGGGGGGGAATCCCAAAGGGGTGGTCAGGGTTCCCACCAGAAGAAAGAGGGGGGAGATAAAAAGAAAGATTTCTCCAAAGGCCCCCAAAATAATTCGCAAGGGAAAGGGTCTGGGTCCCAGCCTCAATCTGGCCACCAGAAGGCCACTTATCCTGACAAAGGTCAGTAGCCCAGAATTGTCCGGTGCTATGAGTGTGGTGGACTTGGACACTACAAGGGGGATCCAAGTGTCGCAAGAGAGCTCCACAGGCCACTGGAGGTAAAAACCCCAGGGTGGCTAGTGTAGGGCTTGGGGAGGAGCTGTCCCTAGATGATGGGAGTGAGGGGGCAGGGCTTGTCCTAGTGTCTCTGGGAGACAGTGAGATGGTTCCTAAGATCCATGTGCCCTCAAATACTACCAAGTATAGGCAGTGGGTCACCCTCAATGGTCAGGGGGTGGAGGCCCTGAGGGACACAGGTGCCAGCATGACTATGGTAAGGAGTCAGCTGGTGTCCCCAGAGCAAATAATTCCTGATGCGTTCCACCCAGTTGTGATGGCTGACAACAGGGGGGGGGGTTACTATTCCATAGCACAGGTTCCATTCGAGTGGGGAGGGGCTTCAGGCCTTTTAAGAGTTGCTGTGTGCCCTGCCATGCCAGTGGACTGTCTGTTAGGGAATGACTTAGAGCATACTGCCTGGAAGGAGGTAGAGCTCAAATCACATGTGGGGATGCTGGGGTTACCGGAGTGGATTTGTGCTACCACACGGTCTATGGCTGCCCAGAAAGGGGGCCAACCAGGGCTGGAGCCTGAAAAAATGGCCCCGCCAGCTGCTAAGAAGGGAGGAGCCCGAGGGCGTTGGAAGCCCGCCCCGGGGCAGTCACCCCATGAGATGGATGGTGCACCTAAGGAGGTTGCACCGGAGTCCACGGAGGGGGACGTTGCTCCCTTGGGGGACTTACCTACCCCTGCAGAGTGGCAGGTGGATGGAGGGCCCACCAGGGAGGAGTTTTGCCGGGCACAGAAGGAGTGTTCTACCCTTGAGGGCATGAGGCGACAGGCCGAAGCCCAAGCAGCAGGCAAAGCCTCCGCGTAGTATCATATTTACTAGGAGGATGGGCTCCTTTACATTGAGCCCAAGGCTCCTGTGCATGGGTTATCAAGGGCCTTAGTGGTCCCCCAGTGCTACAGGGCCTTTCTTTTGGAATTGGCTCATGAGATCCCATTGGCAGGACACGTGGGCCAAGACAAGACCTTTGCTAGGCTTGTCCCACATTTTTATTGGCCGCAGATGAGGATCTCCTCAGATACATTCTGCAGGACCTGTCTGACCTGCCAAGCTAGTGGGAAAACAGTGGCTAAGCTGAAGGCTCCCCTGGAACCACTACCTGTCGTTAGCACCCCCTTTGAGAGGGTGGGCATCGACATTGTTGGGCCTATGGATCCACCAACTTCTTCTGGTCACAGGTTTATCCTGGTTCTGGTGGACCAAGCCACCCGGTACCCAGAGGCTATTCCTCTGAGAACCATCACTGCACCTGCATTGGCACGGGCCCTGATGGGGATTTTTACCAGAGTGGGTTACCCCAAAGAGGTGGTGTCCGACAGGGGTACAAATTTTTTGTCTGACTACATGCAAGCCATGTGGAAGGAGTGTGGGGTTACTTATAAGTTCCCCACCCCTTACCACCCACAGACCAATGGTCTCGTGGAGAGATTTAACAAGACCTTTAAGGGCATGATCAGGAGTCTGCCTGAGGGAAAGGTGGGACATCCTCTTGCCCTGTATTTTGTTTTCCTACAGGGAGGTACCACAGAAGGGAGTGGGCTTCAGCCCCTTTGAGCTTTTGTACAGTCACCCTGTTAGGGGACCTCTCAGTTTAGTGAAGGATGGGTGGGAGAAGACTCCAAGGAGGCATCCCCAAGATGTAGTGAGCTACATGCTGGCCTTCCGCAGCCAAATGGCTAAGTTGTGGAAGCAAGCTTCTGACAACTTAGAGGCCAGCCAGGCGGTGATGAAGGAATGGTACAACCAGAATTCTCACCCTGTGGAGCTAGAACCTGGACAGAAGGTGTGGGTCATGGAGCCTGGAGAGCTTAGTGCCCTCCAGGATCGCTGGATAGGCCCTTATGAGATATTGGAGAAGAAGGGCAGGCCACTTACCTAGTGGACCATAAGACCCCCAGGCAGCCCCACAGGGTGCTACATGCCAACTGCGTCAAACCCCACCATGAGAGGTCTGAGCTCACCTTACTGATGGTAACTGATGGGCTGGGGAAGAGGGAAGTGAACCTCTCCTGGACCTCTTTGCTGCTAAAGAGAAGGATGGGTCAGTGGAGGGAGTGGTTCTCTCCCCATCCTTGACTCCTGAGCAACAGAGGGACTGTCGCCAGGTCCTTGGGCAGTTCGCCTCAGTGTTTTCCCTTATCCCTGGGATTACCCACCTGTGTACCCATGATGTGGACACAGAAGACAGCCTCCCTGTCAAGTCCAAGTCTTACAGGTTGTCAGATAAGGTGAAGGCCAGATCCAGAGTGAGGTCACCAAGATGCAGTTGGGGGTGATAGAGCCCTCCAACAGCCCTTGGTCCAGTCCGGTGGTTCTGGTACCAAAAGCTGCCCCACCGGGCACCAAACCAGAACTTAGGTTCTGTGTGGATTACAGAGGACTGAACTCTGTGACCAAGACTGATGCTCATCCCATCTCTAAGGCAGATGAGCTCATTGACCGACTGGGGGCTGCCCGATACCTGAGTACTTTTGACCTCACGTCAGGGTACTGGCAGATCGCCCTAACAGATGAAGCTAAAGAGAGGTCCGCCTTTTCCACCCCAGAGGGCCACTACCAGATTAGAGTGATGCTCTTTGGACTGAAAAACGCTCCTGCTACCTTCCAGCGGCTGGTGAACCGGGTTCTCTCCGGTTTAGATGCCTTCTCTGCTGCCTACCTGGACGACATAGCTGTCTTCAGTAGCAGCTGGGAGGACCATCTGGGTCACCTCCAGGAAGTGCTTCAGGCTCTGCAGCAGGCAGGCCTGACTATCAAAACTAGCAAATGCCAGATAGGGCAGGGGTCGGTAGTCTACCTAGGACACTTGGTAGGTGGGGGCAAGGTGCAGCCCCGACAGGCCAAGATAGAAACCATCCTGGCCTGGGAGCCTCCCAAAACAAAGACTGAGGTCAGGGCATTCCTGGGCCTCAAAGGATACTACCGCAGATTTGTCAAGGGGTATGGCACTATTGTGGCCCCCTTGACTGAGCTGACCTCTAAGAAACAACCTAGAAAAGTGATCTGGACAGAGGCTTGCCAAAAAGCCTTTGACTCTCTAAAGCAGGCCATGTGCACCGCTGCTGTGCTCAGGGCCCCTGACTTCTCCAAAGAGTTCATTGTCCAAACGGACGTCTCAGAGCATGGCATAGGGGCGGTACTTTCGCAACTCAATGAGGAGGGAAGGGACCAACCAGTAGCCTTCATCTCCAGGAGGCTGCTCCCCCGAGAACAGCGGTGGAGTGCGATAGAGAGAGAAGCCTTTGCGGTGGTCTGGGCTGAAAAGAAGCTGAGGCCATATTTGTTTGGCTTCCACTTCCTGATCCAGACTGACCACCTGCCCTTCAGATGGCTCATGCAAATGAGGGGCGAGAATCCCAAATTGTTGAGGTGGTCCATTTCCCTACAGGGGATGGACTTCATGGTGGAACACAGACCCGGAGTAGACCACGCCAATGCTGATGGTCTTTCTCGGTTTTTCCGCCTTAGGGATGAGAATTCCCTGGAGGTTGGGTAGTTCTCCCCACTTTCAGCTGGGGGACACGTGTTAGACCTGTCAGCCTTAGGGTGGTCTCCCTTACATTTTTGACCTTGTTGCCTCCCATTTTTACCTTACATTTTTTTGGACTTAGGACTCTGGGCGCCTCACCACTGCTAAACAGTGCTGAGGTGCGGGTGCTCTCCCCTAAAACCTTGTGAGGCTGGCATATCTGCCACAAGCCACTGCTACCGCAGTAAGGCTAATCCTCCATAGGCTAATATTGGGAACCTCTCCTTATGGGATAACTTCTGACAGGGACCTAATAAGTATGTCATGTTTTGTCTTGTTGGAATCGGGGCGGGGAACCCTTTCCAATGATATATAGGGTTTGGGCATTACTACGCTAGGGATCACACTTTTATAAAGTGGACCTTTTCCTGCCTACCCTTAGATTAGGCTCTGCAGACTACCCCCTCCCCTCTGCATACTGATAGCCTGCCTGAGTTGGGAGGTGGGAGTGGTGATTCACACCTTCTTCCCTGGGATGAGCTGTGATGGGCTGCCCACTGTAGCCTTAACGGCCTGTCTCTCGTCACTGTGACAGCACGGCCTGTCTCTCCTCACTGTGACAGCTAGGTCAGGGAAGGCAGGGAACATACCAGAACTCCCTGGACTCTTCCAGAAGCCCCTGCCCCCAGACCCTTCCAGAGACTTCCACCACTTTCTAGCCCCTGGACTGTAGAATATATACGGGAGGGTCCTGGCCTCACATTTTTGTTACACTGCTGGACTTGGTAGAATCCCTGCTGGAGTGAGGACTACTGCGCAGGAGGGTTGCCACTGGGAAGGAGGCTGCCTGCTCCAAGGAACTGCTGCCCCACAACCTGCTGAGCTGCCCTACTGTCTGCTGATCCTGCCCTGCAAGAGGAGGCTGAAGAAAACACCACCAGAGTGTCTCCACCATATTCACAAGAACTGCCTTTTTGGGACTGTACCCTTTTTAACTTAAAGAGAACTAGCATTCATTGGACACATCGTTTTAAGTACTGCCTTTTGGGGAAAGCAACTCTCATAAGGACTTGTCCCTGCACCTCTGTGCTTGCAGACAGCATCACTGGCCCTGTGACCTTTGGAGATTGTCTCTGCCGCCTGGGGTGTGTGGGATCCTTTTATTTAGCACCCCCAAAGTCACCGCCACGGCCCAGGACCGAACTGTGATACGTAGCGCTGGGGGACGATCTATATCGCTGGGAAGAAGAGCGCTGTTCCCACCCCTGAAATCATCGCCGCGCTCGTGGGGAAAAGTGCCTCAACCTCTGCCCTGACTGAGCTGTAAAGCGCTGCCAGGAATGCGCTGAGGAGAGCGGTGCTAAAGTAGCGCTGTGCACCGTGATTGAGGCGCTGTGGCCGAGGAAGTGCTGTGCTCATCGCCGGCCTGGGCCCTTAGACTGCATTGGGACTAGTGCGCACTGTCGGAGGACAAGCTGTGTGCCCCCGTGATCACCGCCGCCGGCCGTGAGTCTGCGGCAGAATTGAAGTTGGAATCGCAGGCGCGTCATCAGGAGAGCTGCGCTGGGATAGGTCCCGACGTCAGGGGTTGCCTCGCAGCGAGGGAAGCGTCCTGCCGGGAGCTGCGACCGGATTGGTGCTCGATGGGGAGCGGGAGGGGCTGCCTTGCTCCTCACCCAGGCAGTGCAGGCAGAGACGGAAGGCCGGGGTGTAAGGGAGCCTCGGAGCCGACGGGGGAATCCGCCCCAGGACACCAGCCCAGTCTTACCCAGGTAACGCTCCAACCCGCTTGGTGACACTACCGGGAGCTGGTTGAGAGCGAGCGCAGGAGCGAGGAGGGGTGAAGGGTGCCGGTGTTCCTAGCGCCAGATCATTACCGCGGGCTGGCTCGAGACTGTGTGGTGGCCTCTTTGAGATCGGGCAAAAGGGGTGTGACTCCGCCTTAAAGAATAGGGGGCCCATAGCGGGACCTGCGGGCCTTGTATTGCATTCCCTAAGCCCAGAGACAGTTTAGAGTGAAGGGCGGGCTACCTCGGACTGCGCAGGCACTCCTCCTGGAACCAGCCCAATAACCTGTGTCCGCAACGTTCTCCCATTGAGGAACTTGGGAATCTCAAGTACTGTTCGTCCAAAGTGGGACCGGCTCATAGAGACTGTGAGCAGTATATAATTCACTACCTTGGAGGAACTGTTTTTCATGAATAAAGAGTACTGACATCTTTTGACTGAGTATACGGAATCTTGTCCCTTTTTCCTTGCCTGATTGTGGATCTTGTTTGGAAACTGGACCCATTGTAATATTGATCTTGTCTGGAAACTGGATTCCTTTCCATTATTGATCTTGCCTGGAAGCTGGGTTGATATCTGATTATTGATCTTGCCTACAGCTGCATTTACCTGATTATTGATCTTTCATAATTCTTAGATAAAGATATTTATATTTTTATATACAAACTGGTGTGGTGTCCCTTTTGTGAGTGATTTTATTGTGTCGCTGCTGCTGCGTGTTGCACAAATACTTTACACATTGCCTCTGAAGTTACGCCCTTGCTGCTCTGCGCCAAGCTACTAGGTCGGAAGCGGTGGTCCCCACTTGGACTAGGGTGCATACCCCAGCCAACCGGAGACCCCGGTTCTAACAGTCAGCCATTGAAAACAAAAAATAACTATCAACCGAAAATGTATACAAAATTTACTTTTTTTAAAAACCCAGGAAATGTCATCTACTCATCAAATGATTCTATTACAGGCCTACAATCCCCACTGCACCCTGCTGGCGCAAACAGCTTGTTGCCCAAAATACCAAACTACACAGTCGCAGAAATACATACGTTACCGACTCCAATGGCGAACTCGGACAATACCAGAGGCACAGTATGGGCTGGAGAACAACGAGCACAAGAAGCCAGAAGTCCAGCGTCATCAGAAGGTGGTCTGTCAGAACCTCAGGGCTTGGAGATCATAATATCTCAGTATTAATAGGGAAGCAGCCGCTATCCTTACTAAGAAACAAACCCACTAGTAATCTTTGGAGTCTCCGCGTTCAATTGCGGAATTCCAAGATGGCCATTAAACTCGATTGCGAGTTAGCGGTCTAGTTCCTGAAGAGTCTCCAGGTGCAGAATGTGCGGTGAGGCGCGCAAACCTGATTAATGGCGCACTTCACCTGAAGTCTTCCAGCAGACCAGTTGACTTTTGAGGGCTCTTGTAAGAGTCATTACAAAACCTTGTTTTTTGGCGCTGAATGTTAAGCGCAATTTACAGATTTACTTTGTGAGATTCCAGGAAAATGAGAGAACGAGAATAAGAGGTTAGAAATACCTGTAACACGCCGAGAGTGCTGAATTATCGTCAAGAGGCCTCCAACGCGTCTAGCGTTGAAGCCTGTAAAAGAAAAGAGATAAGTCACAGATTAGAACATAGAGTTTTGTTAAAATTCACAGAGAGTTCCTAATCGCTAACGGAGTAAAAACTAGCACTTACCTGGTTTAGCAGTGTTTAGAAGAACTGCCTAAATAAATTTATCATTTCGTTGTTATCACAGAGGATATTCCTAGTGAAAATAGAAGAAGAAGTTCATTAAAGTAAAAACCGAATAAGAGTGAAAATCCAGAAGTACTTGTATAAGAAACTGCGAAGGTTATGTAATTACTCATAGGTACTATAGAATAAGGACAGAAAGAATAGATTGGAAGATAAGAAAAAGGTGAATAAAATACACAGCCTACAACTAGTGAGAGCAGGTAAGAGGAGTAACTATATTAGTAAGCAGTTTGGAGTTTTGTGAGTAAAATAGAAAGCACCCAATTAAACACACCTTCACATGTACATTTTTTTCCATATAGATATCATCTAGTTGAAGAGCATTAATGACAAACAGAGCAGGAGAGAAGCAATAACTCAGGGTAACTAGGTAAGAAGAGTCTAGTGAGAGAGAGAAATATCAGACAAGAGTAGATTAGGATTTGTTGGCTGAATTCTTGTTGTCACACTACAGGTCTTCTCTGAATCAGGAGTCTACAGGAAGGACGCCCAAGAGAAGGTAGAAGGAAATACCTGAGCAGTCTCTTCTTTGTCAGTTTATTGTTTTATCCACTCCCCTTTCCCCCCTGAGGATCTTTCAGAGTCTAGTTTAAAAACAGGCTCGGGGAGAGCTTTGGGCGGGGAGCGTTGGGAACTATCGACTTCTGCTCCTGCGCAAGACCTCCTGAGGTGAAAATTCCAACTGAGGCTCTGACACGGTCCCAGCCAAGCTACCCCAACAACAGGGGGAGGCGACCAGGAAACAAACTCAACCGGCCCACTGCCCGAGATGGGTACATCGAGTAAACACGCCCCAGAGCTGGAAGGGCTCCCGGGGCACCACAGTAACTACATCATAAGTGACCATTCATCTCCTAATCACCCCTCCTTATTCAGCCAGCAGGCAGGGGTAAAAAATGAACAAGAAAATGTGTCACCTCATGCTCACAAAGCCCTTTTACATGCAGAATCAAAAATCCAAGGTGAAACCTAGGCTCACGTCACACAGGAAATAAAAAGTGACCCCGTAAATTCCTCTCCAACTATGGCACAGGGGGACTAAAGATCTCTAGACAGGGACATGACCTTCTTGGCTTAACAAGAATGGAACGACCTAGTGGCATCATACATCAAGCAACCTACAAATAGCACCACCGAAGAGAGCTCCCATCAGCTCACTGAGGGGATTAGAGATCCCATCAATACTTTTTGGACAACTTTACTCAACACAATTCAGCTGTCATCAACAGCACTCTAGTACCAATCAGATAAACTAGATCTTCAGTTGACCGTCCTGCAAAGGCTAGCAGAGGCCACTATGGGGCCAAGAGTCAGTTAAACTAACTCAAATTGAAAGAACAAACTGCGTCTGCTCACCAATTATCGACAAATTATCATCATTACCTAAGATGCTGGGCAACCTCTTGGAGGACTTAAAATCAAATATTACAAAGCTCCCTGGCAGACTAACCCCCAACAAAAGGCCACTAGGAAACTGCAATGACACTGACAAATATATCATGGAGGGGCACCAGCCACCAAATCTCAAAACCTCACTAGAAGAGTCTCCTCAGAACACCTTAATCAAGGAAATGGTTGTTCCACTGGGAAGCCCAACGAATGCGCGTGCAATTCGCAAACAAAAAAGAAAGGGTAGGAACAGA
This sequence comes from Lissotriton vulgaris, assembly GCF_964263255.1. NCBI lineage: Eukaryota > Metazoa > Chordata > Amphibia > Caudata > Salamandridae > Lissotriton > Lissotriton vulgaris. The sequence continues at coordinate 1,106,397,661 of NC_141693.1, forward strand.
AAGCCGGCAGAAGTATACTGCACAGACGAGAATCTTCGACTAAACACACCGGGGGGTAAGGAGCTGCTAGGACTCACCAAGGACTTCAGGGAACACATAACTTCCTTTTCTCCACAAAAAAAACACACCAGACAAAAAGATATTAACCGCGGCAGAAACAGGAATCCTGTTATCCTCAAACGAGAATACCAGCAACCAGATTGAGCCGAAGCACCTCGGCCAAACAAATAACCCATCACCTAGAAACCCACCTGAACTGGTAAACAAAGGTCAAGGGGACCGCCAAGCAGCAACAGCGCAGCCGGTTCTGGAAGTCGTAAAGCAGGCCCTAGAGGAGCCTGCCATAGCCAACATAGAGGTTACAACTATCGACCTCCTGGGAAAATGTACCTGCAATACACCAAGGCCAATACCAGCGAATAAAAGAGGAACCCCTTGAAACTAAGTACCATCAAAGCAGTTAGTGGATAGACCAAGGAGCAACCTCACGGAGCGAGATCCAACTGCGGTGCTATAACAACTAAAATTCAACCCCCACACGGGGCCAACCAAAACGACCAACATACACAACAGCAAACACTGTCCCCTGGGATAACAGAAATGGAAATTATCCTCTTTATTCCCGAATTTAAATCTAGAGGAAGAATGGACACCCTAAATAGGGGCAACATCCTAAAGCTAATCAACTCAATTGACAAATTAAAAAACATTAGTACAGCAGATTTGCTTACTATTGAATTTCTTCCAGCTCCTTATCCAGATGGCAACGAAACAACAAAGACCACATGGATAACAAACGACGTAGCAAACTCAATTTTGGAAGAATCAATGAGATTATCTCAGTGGGGAATAAAGCTAAAAGCAGGAACAAGGCCAGCCTATCCCACCCTGCTCCTTGAAGAAAGGAAACAAGAACGTTTTCTTTCGCCTGCGAAACGGATTTTACGCCCACCCTTAAATAACACGTACTATACCTGTAGGTGATACCAACTGACAAAGAGCACCTGCCTCAACCTCCACCCCTGCTGTCCCCCTTAAAATCAAAATATGCACCTGGAACATCAATTGTCTCACAGACAAACTGGAGGACCCCGAAATATCAAAATACTTAAAAGCTTTTGACCTGATCTTACTCCAGGAAACGTGGGAAGCAAACGATATACCACTACAAGGCATCACAACCCAAATCCACCCGGCAATCAGAGGCTCCCTGTATGTCCACAGCTCAGGCAGCCTGGCGTCCTTCGCTTTAATATCAACCATTGGAACAATGGAAGATTTAAGAGCAAGCATCACTTTACCGAACACTATACAGGCATTAGCAATAACAACCGTAAATAAACAGGCTACCCAACAGTTATACATCATAAACACATACATACATCCGAAGCACAGACAATTGGGTTCAAGGGAGTTCATCAAAGAACTGGCAAGACTCATGGTGGAAAGAAACATGGAGAATATACTTGTGGCAGGAGACTTCAACCTCCACCTCTTTGGAGAAAAACCAACCAATGGTATGACAAAGGAAATGAACAATGTCTGGGAAATCCCAAACCAATCTACTCCCTCTCTAAATAAACATACAAAAACCTCAATCCAGTTATTGAAAGACATTGAGCAGCTAAACTTGAGAGTTCTCAACGGACGATTTGCAGAGCACATTCCACCAGTACTAACATACTTCTCCTCAAGCACCTCCTCACATCTCGACTACATTCTTGCGACTCTTCCATTGTTTGAAAACATCAGTTCGTTCAAGGTAGGAGACAGTGCCCAAAGCGATCATTTGCCAATAGAGGTTAAACTAGGTCTGTCCTGTAAGAACAAACTAGTGGAAAGAAGGTACATTGGCACAGAGCACACCACCAATTATAGACGAATAAGGTGTAAGACAACTGAAGCTGAGGAACTATTAAACAGCGCCAAAACAATCATGCACCAGCTGTCTAGCTCAAACACAAATCCACTGGACACCTGGGCAGATTTTGCAACGGAAGTCGGAGCAAAACATGCCACAGACCTAAAAATTCAAAAAGGGAACACATTACGGTTCACATACAGAAAAGCAACAACACCAGAGATAAAAATCATAAAACGAGAAATAAACCAGTCTCTCAAGTAGCTCTGAAAAAACCCAAACAATGAAGTCCCTCTACAGGAACTCCGCAACTTAAAAGCACAGCTAAAAAAGAAGACCTGGGAAAGGAAAAGGCAACTGAACAAAAAATTGTTTATAATTCAAAACAGAAGAACAGCTCAAGCTTCTGGAAACTTAACCATAGCCTCCAAAACCCAGGACACAAAGGCATTAACTCCAACATATCAGAATCTGACTGGGCCAACTATCTATCAACTCAGTTCAACTCAGACAATCTAAATGCGCACAAGTCCAGAGAGGGAGACTGGTCAAACGGATCGTATTCGTATCAGAGTTCAGATACGGCCAGTGCACTTAACAACGAAGAGATCCAGGTCCACACAAGGAAATCAACCCAACTCTACAACCCAACCTCGGATGAGGAACTAACAACAAGATTCGATCCAACTGCAAACAGAGAGGAAACCACATACCTAGAAACAGTGGACAGGATCAGAACACAAATTTTAAAAGGTAAACTTGAGGGGGCCCCCGGCCCTAACGGGATCCCGCCAATAATATACAAACAAGACGCTGTCTTTTGGAGCAACATCTTGGCACCGGTCTTTCACGAAATAAGGGAATTAGCAACAATACCACCAACCTGGAGAGGTTCTATAATAAGCCCAATTTACAAAATGGGTGCTAGGAACAACCAAAGTAGCTATCGCCTCATAGCCCTAATCGATACCGAGGTAAAGTACTATGATGGCCTCATTCTGGAGGACTTAACATCTTGGGCAACCGCAAAGAACATCATCCCAGCAACCCAAACCAGATTTCGCAGTGGCCAGGGCACCACGACAAACATCATGGCGCTAACTCTCCTGGCAGACGCGGCAAAAGCCACTAAGACCTCACTATTTCAGTGCTTTATCGATTACAGCTCCGCGTTCGACCACGTAGACTGGCAAAAACTTTGGCAGAAGCTGGATAGATGGGGAATTCCAGGCCCTCTTTTTCAGCAGTTGATAATGCTACACACCAACACCTGGGTCAGGATCAAACTGGGCTCCGGTACGCACCTCTCAAGACAAATCAGAACCAGCAAAGGATTGAAACAAGGATGCGTCCTAGCCTCCATGCCATTTAACCTCTTCCTCGCAGATCTCCCAGGCGAACTTGAGTAAGTCAAATCCCACGCCCTGCAGTTGGGCAACATCACACTCTCAAACCTCCTATATGCAGATGACCTTGTCCACATCAGCCGGTCTCCCATCGGCCTCCAACATCTTCTGGACCACACCAACGCATTCTCCACAACCAACTCATTAACAATTAACTTAAGCAAAACAAAAGTCATGACATTTAACTACCACAAAAAACGGAAATTTGCATGGCTTCTGGACGGACAGAGGCTAGACCAGGTAGCCTCTTACAAATACCTAGTTGTTCTAATAGATGGCAGTGGCTCTTTTAAACACCAGCTAGAGGCCATCCATCGGAAGGGCACGATATTCCATCTGTCTATAAAGCCATTGCAGAAAGTACTCCCAGACCGGTCATTGGGTCCTCTCCTGTAGGTGATCAGAGCGCGCTTACAGCCCATGCTCACTTATGGCAGTGAATCCATGCAAGGTAAAGACGCAACGACACTAGACAACACCATCAGTCGAGTATACAGGGCAATAGTCCATCTACCCGCCTACTCATCGCCCGCTCAAATCCGTCTCGAATTCGGACTACAGAAGCAAACGGTGGAGAGAAGAGGCGCATATATAAAAAGTTGGCAGAAAATCAGAGACGCCGACCACGGATCCTTAAACGCCCAACTCTGGACCGAACTGTCCACTAGAGAAAATTCACCCACAAGGAATTACTTAATGGAAGCACTGGATACCTTAGGATTAATACACCTCTGGGAGTCATCAACTGACCTCGGCACCTTCAAAAAAGTGCTATCGAAAATCACCAAGATGATTTCAACCATTAAGAACAAAGACACCTTGGCTAAGAGAGCCCACGGGTGGGTGGTGTTGGCCTAACAACGGGCCTCTCACAGGAAACAAAAAACAAGTTTCTTAACATGCGCCTCGGCAACATACCCATAACACCCCACTTGGCACCCTGGAAAAGGGAAAGCGCAACAAATCGTTGCCGACTCTGTTCATCTGGGAAAAAGGACCTCATACACAGCATCTGTATCTGCACAAACCTCTCGGACATAAGGCGTTCCCTACTTCGGGCCTCATGGAACCAGAAGGGCATAACAACCTGCAGGCAGGCAGTGATGCTATGCTTTAACTCAGAAGAAATCCAGCTAAACTGCAGATTAACACAATTTTTTGATACAATGGCTAGTAGACTAACGAAACAGCTACAGGGTTTACCCGAAGTACTTGCCAAGCCAAAGCCGCTTTAACCTCCCCAGCGACCTGACTTCCAAATCTGTAAGAACCTTGTCTCCCTAATCCTTATGGTCTTCACTAAATTCAAATTGTGACTCTAATTTATCTGAACATGCAAGCCTACCCGCTCCTTTTATGTTTTAAATGCAACTATGGTCATCTTTTATATATTTGTACATTTTAAATTGTGAGTTTTTATTAACTGTACAATAAACTAATCTATTTGAATCTATTCGAAGTTTATGACTGGTTTGGACATTTGTGCTAATGAAACTAAATCTTTCATATTAGTGGCCAGGGCATGCCCCAACGGATTTTCAGATTTCCATATAGAGACTTGCAGGTTGGCAGTGACGGATACCTTTTCCTATTTGGGGCCTAGTATGATAAAAAACAATCATGGTCAAACATGGTGGACAGCAGAGCTCGGGCAATGGAACAAACAAATTCCGGTTTCTGCAGTTGGATGGTGGTTCCGCCCCTCGTCCAAGCCATGAGTATCCATGGGTCCCTGCAGATTGAGCTCCTGTAGTGGAATCGATTGTTGGCTTTCATAAAGACTTGGGAAGAGTCAGTCTCGGACCAGTGGGCTCAGCGAATTATTCGGGAGAGTTATGCGATTGTCTTCAACTCTCCTCCCACAGCCTTTTTCATTCACACTCCCTTGCCATCTGCCGCGCCAAAGAAAGAGGCGCTTTTGGCGGGTGTTCAGGATCTTCTCGAGAAAGGGGCCATTTGTTCGGTACTGGCCTGTCAAAGGGGTCACAGGCTCTTCTCCATTCTTTTTCTGCTGAGAAAGGTTTCTGGGGACTTCCGTCCAGTGTTGGATTTGAAATGGATGAACTAATTTGTCCCTCATGTTAAATTTAAGATGTTATCTTTATAGGAGATCCTTCCCTTTCTGGTTCAGGGGGACGCTGTGGCCTCTTTGGATCTGCTCGATGCCTACCTCCACGTGCCCATTCATCCTGCATCTCAGAGGTTCCTCAGGTTTTGTGTGGGGCCCAAGCATTTCCTATTCCAGGTATTACCAATTGGTTTTTCTTCTGCCCTGAGGGTCTTCAATAAGGTTTTGACCCCCTTGGTTGGGCTCATCCACAGGGAGGCTATTCGGGTATTCCCATGCCTTGATAACAGGCTGATCTCTGCCTCTTCTCTTTCAAAGGGGATTCTTCACATCCGGAGGCTGTGTGAGGTTCTGGAGAGATACATGGATTCCTGATCAACCATAACAAGTTGAATCTGGCTCCAACCCAGGACTTAGTGTTTATTGGGGTTCACCTGGACATGGTCAAGGGGCTGATGTTTTTGCAGGCTGGGAGGGCAACCTTGAGAACCTTGAGAAGGGAACTTGTCTGCTGGCCTTGGATTTTGCCTCGTGTATCAATGGCTGAGGGTGCAGGGATTGATGCCAGCGGCGATAAATGAACTGCCTTAGACTCATCTGCCTCTGTACCCATTGGTAAACCATCTCCTGTCCCATTGGTCCCCTTGTTCTGCGGCTTATGATCTGCCGATGGTGGTGTCCCCTCAGATTCGGTCCGCTCTGGGTTGGTGGAGTCCAATCTGTCTAGGGGTCTTCCTTTTCAGGTGTACCACGCCAGGGTGGTGACAACAGATGCCAGCCAGTTGGGCTGGGGTCAATGTTGGATTCCCGGTCTGTGCAGGGCCTTTGGGATCGCCTGCAGTCTCATTGTTCATCCAATTTCCGGGAAGTGAAGGCCATTCAGATGGCTTGTCTGGAGTTTGCTTCGGCTATTCGGGGGCTGATGGTCCGGATGGACAATCAGGTTGTGATGGGTTACATCAATCACCTAGGGGGCTGCTGGGTTTGCCCTCTGCAGGGTTTGCTCTCTGTGGCTCTTAGCTCAGGAGATTCTGACTTGGGCGGAGGACACAGTCTTTATCTATCTCCTGGGGAGAGAGAACTGCACGGCGGATCACCTGAGCAGGGTGTTTCCCCCATGTCTTCAATCTCCCTGACGGGGGAGGTGCTCCAGGTGTTGCGGTCAAGGTTTGGGTGCCAGGCAGTGGATTTATTTGCAACCAAGGAAAATGCTCTGCTGCCCTGCTTCTGCACAATCCTTCCCTTTCAGGAGGCATGGTGGGTGGATGCGATGTCGTTCCGGTGGCCCGACTCCCTGCTCTACGCGTTTCCTCTGATCCCTTTGATTGCTCGGGTTCTGTGTAAAATTTGCCTGGACAAGGAGTTTGTTCTGTTGGTTGTGCCAGGTTGGGTTTGCCGTCCGTGATATCCTCTGCTGAAGGAGATGGCCGTCCAGGACTATTGGGTGATTTCTGGTCTTCCGTGCCCGTTGAGGGGTCCTCGTCTTCCTACGGGGGTTCTGCCTTGACTCCATCTTCATACCTGGTTCTTGAGAGGGTGAGTCTCTTGTCCCATGGCTGCTCCAAGGAGGTGGTTAACTTGCTTCAGGGTTCTCATCGTACAGCGACTCTTCAATCTTTTTCCTGTCATTGGAGGTCCTTCTCTCTGTGGTGTGTTTCTAAGGGTCTGGACTCTGGTTCTGTTGACTCGATGAGGGGGATGGATTTCATGTTGGATGGTTTTGCCTTGGGCTTGGCTCCTTCTATTCTTCAGGCTCAGTGGGCGGCCTTGGGGGGGCATTCGGCAGTCCTCAGTTGGACGGACTGAATCATGTGGTGGCCCAGTTGACTCAGAGTTGTTTTCTTCAACGTCATAGGGTGATTTGCCTTGCCCCTTCCTGGGATCTCCCATTGGGGTTGCAGGCCCTTTAGGGAGTCCCTTTTGAGCCCTTGGAGTCTGTGGAAGTTAAATTCTTGACTTTGAAGGTGGTGTTTCTGGTGGCCGTTGTGTTCGCTGGTCGAATTGGGGAGCTGGGATCCTTTTTGCGGTCTTGTCCTTCGCTCAGATCCAAAGTTCCTGCCCTTCGTTAGCAACCGTTCCAGGGTGGCCATTCTGCCAACTTTCGCTCCGGTCCCTGGATCCAGGGTGGATGCTGGTCTCTCCCTGCTGGTTGTCCGGTGGTTGGTGTTGGTGTATTTGGAGCAGGCTTTGCCTTTTTGCAATTGTGATAGTCTGTTTGTCACTTTTGGCCCAGTGAGATCAGATCATAAGCCTTTTCTCTCCACCCTGTTAAGTGGATTAACCAGATGATCCTTCTGGCCTATGGTTCCCAGGGGTCTGAGGTATCGGCCCGGATTCAGGGTCGGTCTCTCCGAGGTATCTCTGTCTCCTGGTCCTCTTTCAAGGGGTTATTGATTGAGGATATCTGTAGGGCCAATACGTTGGGCTCCCCTCACATATTCATGGATCACTATCGGGTTTATGGGTGGTCCTGCTGCGGGCGTTTTTGCTAAGGCTGTTGTCCAAGCTGGCTCTTCTTGCTCTTGATTGACGCACCTTCTGTCCGCGTCTGCTTGTTTTTTTTCCTCTGTATTTTTGTTTGGATTAAAACTTGGTGCTTGCATCATCCTTTGGTCTGTGGTTTCTTGTGGGTGACCATGAAGCTGCTTGGCTTGAATATATGCTCACTTTGTAACTCTGGTGGTGAGGAAGACTTATGAGGAGGTAATGCCCTTGTTACTTACCGGTAATCTTCATTACTCCAAGTATTGTCTTCCTCAACACATCAGTTCCCATCCCTCCCTCCCTGTTTTACTATCAGCTTAATTTGGTTGCTTTCCGGGGTTGGTAGTGCTACAGGAAGTGGGGTGGGCCGTGCCTCCTGTTTTTCTGTGTTAAGGGCGATGGCGATCGGCCTCGTTGGGGAGGGAGGGGAGGCATAGAATGTAAATTGCTTTGGAGGGTTCGGGTGTGGAGCTGAAGCTCACTTCGTAACTCCTGTGGCAAGGAAGACAATACTCAGGGTAATGAAGATTACCGGTAAGTAGTTGGGGCAATAATGTGCCTCAGCGACTTGCAGCGTGGTATGACACACTATATAAATGCAATTAAAATACAATTACAATCTCTAAATAACAATAACTCATTTTGTAGCGTCAGGGTCGTGGCAATTAATGCAATTTAAAGCTTGTGAACGAACTCGCTCAGCTACAGAGAGAGAGGGTATGCACATAGTTAATGCACTTAACATTAAGGAACAAGCACGCGTTGCTCACAACAAACACATCAGCACAATGGCTATTTTAGAGAGCCCTTCTGGCATTGGCCTATTCCCAGACAGGACAGCACAAAAGTGACTGTCACTTTTAGGCTCAGAGATTTACAGTGTAAAACTGCTTTGTTGTTCCCACATGCAGGACTGAGTGCTTCTTCTTGAACGGTGCGAGTGGCATTAGATTATCAAGGAGTTGTTTTGCATCTCGGATGTTCACTGGTTATATCGTTATGAAAGTTCACAGAGTTCAACCTTCTTTTACTTATCTCAATCTGGAAAATTTCTTTCTGCTGATCCATCGGAAGAAGACAATAACAGGCTGTGTTCAGCTAAATGCATTGCGCGGTCACAAAATGTCCTTCCGGACGCCAAAAAGATGATTAGGAACCCGTCCATGAGTTCTTAATAACAGCATCCGATTTTAGGATTCCTGTCTGTGAAGCAATGGAGCGCTAATGGTGAGCAGTTAGTTATTCCAGCAGCCGTGGGCCGTACGTATCCCGCTGCATTACTACTTCCGCTGGCTGTACGAAGGTCAGGCCAAGCTTGGGTAGGGCTTCCGGTGTATGGATTCGGAAGAATGCTGAAAAGCACTGAGAGGAAACCGGAGAGGGTGTGACAGGCGCAAGGAAATAGGTAGTGGAAGGATGGACTGGAAAGAGTGTACAAAGCATAAAGCAGGGCCCAAGTCCTAAAAAAAGAAGTGGGGATGACTAAGGTTGTATGCAAGTGAAATCATGATGTGTGCCATCACAGCGCATGATGTCAAGACGCGTGACATTGCACATAACATCACAGGAAGTGACCTCACTAGAAGTGACATCACAAGAAGTGACATCAGATATTAAGACCTCACACAGATTTGGCATTGGGGTTGTGCCAAAAAAGTAGCGCAATCCAGACATAAAATCTGGGCCTCAATTAATACATTTATTTAAACCCTACCACAAAGAAATTGGCAACAAAGAGAAGCATGGCAGTAGATCTGATCTGCTTAATTGGTTGCAAAGTTTATATTTGTAAATATTTGATTGGGTTAAGGCATCTGCTGTAAAGGTGCCCAGTAAATCTCATGGAATAGTAATAATGATGAGATAGCTCAGGAGTTTAACGCATTTGTTGGAGAGATCTGTGTTCTGTGAAGTCCCAGATTTGAATCAAAGTAGAATAAATAAGGTTAATGTGCCTCCTGCAAAGCACATCACGTAACATGAAGATGACACATTTTTATTTTATGTAGATAGTAAAGTGGGTTATTGCTTTTAACACAGAGATCCTTATGTTACTTGCAGTTCATAAATTGTAAGCCTTGTAAGATAACACAATAAGCTCAGAAGGGCATGTGACTCCTACAATTTGTAACCCTGCCTCATGTAACTCATTTTGCACATTGATTTACACATGTACCTGATTTACTGTCAATGTATAATGTGTATGTTACGTAAAGAGCTCTGACACCCTGCAATGGGTTGTGTAGCGCTATCAAAGAAATAAAATAGTGCTACTGAAATTGTTATTTATGTAAATACTGGCACAGACCAACACATCTGACATTCTTAGAGTGCATGCATGTCTTTTATATAGGGACTGAACAAAGGCAAACTCATGCCTCTCTTAAGTACTTGTGCAGAGGTAACAAGCTGTGTGCCTTTGCTTCCCTGTCATGGCATTCACATTTAAGTGCAAGGTTCCAGGCCGCCTCCAGTCAGGGTATTCAAACAAAAGGAGTTGTGATGCTCCTTAACTTCGGCCAAACTGGAGGTGAAAAGAAAAGCTCCCTCGCTGCCTACACATTGCTGCTGGGAATGGAAAGCAGACAACGTACAGGCGCTGCTGAACGTGTCCCGGTATCTGAAAATTACACCTGGACAAGTTCAGTATATTTCCATGGGGCCCAACTTCTTGGCAGGGGGGACGGCGTGCACCCTGTGAAATTAGTGGGTGTACGCCATGTACCCCCGACTCGTGCCCTGGCATAAAAAATTATACTAGAGAGAAAGAGTTACCAAAAGGGAGGGAAGGAGGGCGTCAGGCATCATTTTTTGTTTGATACGGGCAACTGACACATTAGTCAAGTCAAGGCAAGTCAAGTCAAGAGATTTATATATCACACTACATACCCAGAGGGTCTCAAGGCGCTTGAGGAGGGTGAGGAGTTACTTGTCGAATATCCAGGTTTTAAGTTGCTTTCTGAATGTAAGGTGGTTCTGAGTGAGGCGAAGGTGAGTGGGAAGTGAGTTCCAGGTTTTAGCTGCCAGGTAGGAGAAGGATCTGCCTCCCATGGTGGTTTTGTTGATGCGAGGTACAGTTGCAAGGGCTTGGTTGGAGGATCGTAGGTGTCGGGAAGGGGTGTAGGAGGAAAGTCGTGAGTTGAGGCATTCGGGTCCAAGTTCGTAGAGTGCTTTGTGTGCGTGGGTTAGGAGGCGGAAAGTAATCCTCTTGTTAACGGGGAGCCAGTGGAGGTTTTTCAGGTGTCCGGAGATGTGGTCTTTACGCGGGATGTCTAGTATGAGTCTGGCTGACGCGTTCTGGATGCGTTGGAGTTTTTTCTGGAGTTTTGCGGTGGTACCAGCGTATAGGGTGTTTCCGTAGTCCAGGCGACTCGTGACCAATGCGTGGGTGACCCACCTCCAAGTGCCACCCTCCAAAGGGTATTCCGCAAAGACTGAGGGTTAACCTCTGAGACTGTATAACCCCAAGGGTTTGTAGACACAAAGATTTTGCCTCTAGTTTCCTACCAGTCTAAAGTGATGAAAATGCATCACTATATGTTGTGCAGTGTATCTGAAATCAGTTTCGGCTCTCGAAGCATGCTGGAGCGGGCAGATGTCTGTCTACCTTGCGTGCAAAATACACCATAACAATCTGTTGACAATATCACTGAAAGTCTCAGCAGGGAGGACATGGGCACAATAAGTAGGTATCATATATGCCTAATTGATTGCCAATTTGACAGTGTGGAAAACTTGCATTGCTGTGGAAAAAATTTGCGTTAAAATTCTCTCTCCCAGTAGAAAGGGGAGAAAGGAGAGAGACAAACCTGAGGTTTGGTCGCAGATTTAGAGGGGGAAAGGAAAAAGGATGCAAGTTTTGAAAAGAAATACGAGGCAATCAGTATAGCTGAGAAAAAGAGAACAAGCATTTGCAATGCAATAGGTCTCGCATTTGCGAGAGTTTGAGCTATTGGCATTGTAAATGACAATGCCTTTTATTTAAGTGTTTTGAAAACCTGCAATCAGTGCATAAACACACACTTTGTACTTATAGTAGTAGTTGCTTACGAGTGGCAAGGCTGCCAGTAACTGTCCCTGTTTTACTGCCAGCTGTGCAATTCGTAAGTAAAGACTATAAGTAAAAAGGGGCAGATTTACAGGCACCTTGCAACACTTTTACACCGCTGTTGCGTCACTTTGTTATGCAGCGGCAGCATGAACAATGCGCGACTATGCGACATATTTACAACATAGTGGATCTAGTTAGATGAGTCACGTTGTAAAGCCCTGTGCTACATTATACCTGTGTCAGGTATTATGTAAGCAGGGTGGGCGTTCCGTCTCAAAGAAGCCCCGTAAAAGTGACGCAGTGAAAACCTACAAGATTTCATGGAGCCACTTTTACGTCCCGCTGCGTTAAATCCTTACGCCTGCTTGAAGCAGACATAAGGAGTGATGCAGCATAATAGGTATAGGGCACCGCAGAGCAGTGCTGGAGTTGCGTTGTGCTTGCGACACAAAACTCCAGCACTGCGTCACCCTTGCGCCGACAGATGCGTCACGCATCTGTCTAGCCTTGCGCCATGGTGCGCCGCATTGTAAATTCAGTGCATCCATGATGGCGCAAGGGTTTTTTTGAGTCACGCAAAATAACTGGCGCATCCCTGCTAATATGCAGGGATGCGCCAGTTATTGTAAATCTGCCACGGTGTGAATATTTACACGCGCTTGCAGGCTTTCAAAATACATAAATAAAAGGCCTTGTCATTCACAATGCCAATAGCTCCAAGTCTCACAAATGTGAGACCTATTGCAATGAAAATGCTTGTTTATACACGTTTGGACGTTCGTGCATGGAACGGACGTGGTTTATTTTTTGCCGGGAAGGAGGTGAGGGGTGGGCGAATATTCCAAGGCCATCAACAAGGATGTGTTTTCTGCATAAACTATCCACATGCCTGGAGGCAGTGGCTGTTACTCAAGGCAAGAGTCCTGCAGGAGGTGTGCAGGCTGAGGTCAGTGTTTCAGATTTAACTTTTTGTCCTACAGCTGTATAATGTTTGCATTTGTGCAAAAAAATAAGAAAATTGTGAGAGTTCACAAATTCTGCTTTTAAAAACTGTACTTCCTTTCAATTGTATATTGGGTTAGGACTTCTTGATTACGTGGTCTTACAGCTGGACAGGCAGGGATGGAACTGGGCAGGTGACAGACAGTCTTTGCAGCTGTGCAGCGTTTTTTCGGGAGGCTTATGTTTTGAATCCCAGCCACTCCCCTGACTAAATCGTGTGATCCTAAGCAAGTAATATTGCCTTCGTATACTTCAGTTCACATATCTTATTGTGTGTGTCCTGTAGGAATTCATTTGTATAGTATGGAACCGCATGCCCTTTGACTGAAGCAAGCAGGTATGAAAGAAACAGTAACATGTTTTGTGACTTTTAAACTTTCTTTAATCACATACCACTGTAGAATTCATGGTGGTTCATAGCTGAAGAAAGATGTAACGACGGCACTTTTGATGTTACTTAGGATTTATTGCAGACTGTTTGTCATGAATGCGGTTTCATTTTTGTTAGTTCGCAACAAAGCCTTTATTCTTTTTGTTTTGAGGAGCTACACATTTATTTTTTCATATAATGGGGTTCTGCCACAACCTTTTTTCAAATTTGGAGATTCTGCTGCAAATTTGTTTCCACACATTTGTTTGCTGAGATGTTAAATGGATAACTGCTTAGGTGGCCTGGGTATTACTTCCTATAATGCACATCCTACCTTGGATGCATCAACCCCTTCCCATTGATTTAGACCTCTCAGCCACCCCACACGTATCCCCCATACGCATTTCTTCAATGACCCATTTGTCCATGGCACACACGCGTTGTTTTTCCAATGAATTTTGATAGTTTCCAGTTATTCGTGTGCACCATTGATTCTGGCACTTCAGGCAATATATTATTGCATCCTGAGACTTTACACGCTTAGATTTTTTTGTTTATTTATTACCGAGTCAAAAGCTAAACCGAGTTAAAAGCAAAGCAGCATGCCCCAGAATGCACTTGCGTTGCGTTCAGGTAAATTGCTAGGACTGGGTGAAGGCATTACACAGGACACGGATCTACCTGTTAGCAGTAGGTGGTTTGGGAGACCTCAGGCGAGAACAGTCACATGTAGTTGGGAAACATGTTTTACTGCAGCCCGGTGGTGAGGACCAGGCGGGCAACTAGAGCCAAATTTCGGGGGGGGGGGGGGGGTCGGGGGCTGAAAAATATTTTTTGGGGGGGGCTAATTCTACCAACCGTAGACAGAGTGGCTGTAGGAAGGGGTGAACAGACAACAAAAGCCTCATTTACAAGTAAATGGTCTTTTAAAGACCTGTTAAGTACTCGGGTGAGGCTGAATTTAGATGCTCGCCAGCCCGCAAAGCTGTCTCCACCAGGGCTGATACACACGACGGGGGGGTGGGGCTGAAGCCCTGTGAGCCCAATGGGCGTTGCGTGCCTGGGGCCTTATTTATGAAGGCCTTGCGTCAGTTTTACGCCGCTGGTGCGTCACTTTTTGTGACGCACCAGCGGTGTAAAAAATGCGCCTTGTTGCGCCATATTTAAAAAGTGACACATCTAGGTAGATGCGTCACTTTTTAAACCTATGCGCCACATTATACCTGCGTCAGGTATAATGTATGCAGAGGGGGCGTTCCCCCGCAAAAAGCCTCGTAATAGTGACGCAGTGAAATCTATGAGATTTCATTGCGTCACTTTTAGGACGCTGTTGCGTCAAAATCTTGCGCCTGCCTCACAGCAGGCGTAAGACTGACGCAAGCCCTTTCACATGGGGCTTTCCCCATGTGAAAGGAGGCATTGCTGGAGTTGCGTCACTTTTGTGACACACTCCAGCAATGCGTCACTTTGGCGCTTACAGATACGTCAGAAATACTGACGTATCTGTAACTCCTTGCGACATGATGCGTCATACATTAAATATGACGCATCAGGAATGTCACAAGGGGTGCGCAGTGAAAAGTGACGCATTGCTGTTTTCACTTAGCGATGCGTCACTTTTCATAAATGAGGCCCCAGGTGAGGACCATATATGCTTGCGCCCTGTGCACTCTAGGGGACAGGCACAAGCTACAATCAGTCTTCCTTTAAACCAGCACCAGTGAGATGGTTTAAGCTGAAACATGAGTGTTTGGAAGCAATTTAGAGGGTGGCAAATGGGCAGCTTTACACCTGTCTGGTTAGTATTTTTTGTATCAGGTGGAAATGTGTACCTCTCATCAAGCCATGGATATTAACATGCTTCAGTGTATCGGTCTATAAAAGTAGGTAAAAACAAATCCTACTAGGACCACCTTCGTGTGTCTAAAGTACAGTGTCCAACCATTTCACTCTTTGTGGGATTGTCCAGCAGTTCAGATGTTTGTCCCACTTTCCTAATTGTAAGCCTATGTCCAATGGTGAAATATTTGATGCAGGAAATGCCATCTGCTAAGTAGTTGTGGATTTCCGTAGCACAAGGAGTTATTGATATCCACTTAAAGCTTCACTGGCCGTGTTTTTGTATAATGGTGTTGAGGAACTTTGGTATGTTGTCCTAAAGCTGAAAGCGCCTTTTCTATTCATCCAGTGGCTTCCTCAGTGCCATATATATGCTGATGACATCACGTGCTGTGAAATCACTTCTGATGATGTCACGGAAGTCAAAGGTTGAGCCCCATAGGTGGTTCGGAAGTTGTTTCTCTTGGAGCCTTGTTAGGGTCATAAACAAGGACGCATCCATTCAGCATCAGAAGGAGGGGAAGTGAACATTAAGGTCACCTGTATTAGATTCATATTTAAGTTGCCTGGACGTGCCTCTTGTGAACATTGTTTTGTTTTCAACCCACGCCCCCTTTAGCAGGCTCATTTCCAGGTTAGTACATCACCTCGGTGCTGCGTGTCTCTTTTAAAACGTGATTTTTATGTGAAGTATAATTTCTTTAAATCTTCAGCTGAGCTGGGAGTAAGAATGGGTGAGCCACAGAAGGCTGTAGCCTGATGCCTGGCTCAGCTCGAGGTCTCCCTGGACCCTCGAGCCCAAAGTGCGTAGAGCGTTCATGTGGCTTCTGTCTGCCACCCACTCTCTTACCTACTGGGCCAAGTATTACAGGCAAAGTAGCAACATTTGATGTGAAACGGGCAAGAGAAAGAGATACTCCTGTGTGCCTGAACTGTACAGTGTGGAACTAGCAGACATGGACTCAATCCTGGCTGCTCACTTCATAAAACTGTGTGATCCTTGACAGGTACTTTATTTTACGGAGCCTACTTTTTAGCTTCACAAATGAGAGCACCTTCCAATATGCACGTTTAAGACGTGCGTTGTAGGAACATCTCGTGTTTTATTTAATAGATCATAACGTTGCTTCAGCTAGGAATCTATCCCATATATCATGGTGTGCACATGACAAGTGAGTTGCCCCTAAGCTCACTAAGGTCATTGTTGTCAAGGCGGAGGGGACAGGGATGTTTAAAAACGATCACTTTTACCAAGTGCCGATCAGGTGTACCAAGATTAAACGCTTCCGCATGTAAAAGAAATACACTTTTTTTTTTTTGCATTTTGAGGAAACTTGTAAATTTGGCCCCCAAGAGAAAGTTTGTGAGTACCCATGCTTTATGGTATTTTTCCAGGATGTTTATTGCATGATTTACATGCATGATTCTTCCAGCGGCTCGGCTCGTGCATTGCCTCTTAGAGCCCAGCCAGGGCTTTGGCTCGGCTATCCCTGTTCATTTCTTGGCTCGTCCACCCTTGGCTGGCTGCACTTTATGCCACGTTATATCGCAGATCAGAATGCCCTCGAGACGATGCAGACTGGGCACTGTATCAGATCGCATGGATCATGGCCCATCGCACCCTGCCCTCGCCAACTGTCCAAAGCGTCTGCTCCAGAGTATTTCTTCACGCCAGTGTTTAAAATACCAGAACAATGTCTCCATCACTTAGCACTGCCCTGGTACTTGTAATCCTCTACTCTTTACGAGAACACACTACACGTGCCACAATGCAAAGCGAAAACACGTGCATGGCTAAACTTGTCCTATCCTAGCTGCATTGGGATCACTCTGGCATCTATAGCTTTCGTCCATTGTAACTGGCACTTATAACAGAAATAAAACGACATGAATGCGAAGTGAAGCAAATGTAAAAGCCAAATCTGGCTGAGGGCTCGCACCTGAACTGGGACTCCTGAACAGGTAACACACAGGGTTGAGGGCAGCATAACAGCATGTTCATTTTCCCGAGCAGGGCCGGCGCTAGGCATGGGCAGCGTGGGCTGCCGTTCAGAACCTCGCACTCAGCCCACCAGCATGGGGCCACGCACCAGTGATGTGTCCTGTTGTTTCCCTGGCGATCTATTACAAAGAAAGGTGTCGCATGCAATTTAGGTCCATTGGAGGGGGCCCCCACCCTGGGTCTCTCATGGATGGTGTCTGGAGGCATAGGGGAGGGAGACTGAGACGCTCCCTGAATTGCAAGGAGACCATTCACAGACACTGTTGGGGGCCCATTGTCCAGCATTTTGGCGCCCCCACAGTTTTAACTTTTAGACCACAATCAATTCTCACACCTATCGGACTGAAGGTGTGAGAAATGCTTGTGGAGTAAAAGTTAAAACTGTTGGGGCGCCAAAATGCTGAACAATGGGCCCCCCACATTGTCTGTGAATGGTCTCCATGCAGGGGGCCATTTGTCTAAATTAGAGGGGGCCTCGCAGGTTCCCTTTTAGCCCAGGGCCTCGCAGATCCTAGAACCGGCCCTGTTCCCGAGTCTGCACTTTGGAATAGAAAAATGACGGCATTTTCAGCAAAAGTGTTTTTTTGGATCCATTTCACAAGGGAACAAATACACGAAAGGAGAAAAGAAAGGGTGAGAACCCTGTTTGTTGAAGTCACGGTTTCCACTAAGAGAGAAGGAGCTAGACAGAGAGGGAAGAAGAGGAAGAAGAAAGTGAACGAGTGGTGTTAGTTGAAGGTATATAGTGAACTTGCAGAAGAAGACTGCAGTGGCTCCCTCCTTTTACCAACATCAGCTGCTTGTAAATTATACTTTAAAGGAAAAATTACGTATGTTAAACATGGCAGACCTGTCTGTGCACACATATTCTTATTCATGAAACGGCAGCGGCAGTGTAGAGAATATCCAAATATCTGAGTCAAGCCCAAAGGGAGAAACATGTGCTGAAAGTAAAGACAGTTATCGGCTGTATGCCAATAACACTGGGGCATATTACCAAGCAATAGCGATAATTATCGCTATTGCTTGGTTAGAGACAAAAATTTACTGCCGAGCTGCGGCGATTTTTACCGCAGATAAACCTTGGTATTACCATGATGCACTGGGCCAGGGACAGACTGATTTGCATATAGCCAGGTTCTGAGCTGGGATGGGGCAGTGAGATAAATAACGGTGATGGATCAAACCCTGATCTTTGGACTGGGTAAGAGTGGTCTGTTTAACTCAGACACTCTGTTCATCACCACCCCCTTTTCTAAATCGTTTTTGACCACTATAGGTGTGGCAGGGTATACTCAGACATGAGTCCCTTTCTCACGGCTCCATCAGGATTCAAGCAAGCCGGGCCGAAGAAGGCTGAAATGCCAGAAACCGGTCCCCGGTAGCTTGTCTCCTTTCTGGTGAAGAATTGGCTTGGTAGTTTAGTCTGCCCTGTTCCCATGATGCACTGGGCCAGGGACAGACTGATTTGCATATAGCCAGGTTCTGAGCTGGGATGGGGCAGTGAGATAAATAACGGTGATGGATCAAGCCCTGATCTTTGGACTGGGTAAGAGTGGTCTGTTTAACTCAGACACTCTGTTCATCACCACCCCCTTTTCTAAATCGTTTTTGGCCACTATAGGTGTGGCAGGGTATACTCAGACATGAGTCCCTTTCTCACTGCTCCATCAGGATTCAAGCAAGCCGGGCCGAAGAAGGCTGAAATGCCAGAAACCGGTCCCCGGTAGCTTGTCTCCTTTCTGGTGAAGAATTGGCTTGGTAGTTTAGTCTGCCCTGTTCCCATGATGCACTGGGCCAGGGACAGACTGATTTGCATATAGCCAGGTTCTGAGCTGGGATGGGGCAGTGAGATAAATAACGGTGACGGATCAAGCCCTGATCTTTGGACTGGGTAAGAGTTGTCTGTTTAACTCAGACACTCTGTTCATCACCACCCCCTTTTCTAAATCGAAGACAAAGCAAAGTGCCTGTCAGTGGGTTGGCCCCTCTGCAGAGCACACAGAACAATGGTCATGTATTCCAATTTCAATCGAAATTCAATGAAAATGTGTGTGAAGAGGGTACACACATGTCAAAATATTTTCAAGGCAAAAGGAAATAAAGTGCTTAAATGTGAGTGAGGGCAGTATAGGTTTTGAAGTGGTATGTCAGGGAGATGCAAGAAAGTGCATCCGGTTAAGAGTGAAAAAAGGGTGCTGACGAGGGAACAGAGGCGGTTGAAAATGTGCAAATGGACGAGACAGGCAGAGAAAAAGGGCATCCATATCTAACATTAAGAGCACACAACTAATGGACAAAACTGCATCCACAGCCCTCAATATTATTTAATTCACAGACTCATTTCAAAAGTGAAATATTTCCAATGTTAATTATTTATAGCAGATCATTGTTGTTACTCATTTCTCTTAAACAGCTACCAACAATTAACAAACCCAATCAATCAATAAAGGGGTTTATAAAGCCCGCTACTCACCTGTGAGGGTCTCAAGGCGCTAGGGGGGGCAGCTCCGGATCAGCCGAAGAGTCAGGTCTTGAGGTCCGTCCTGAAGGTGTGCAGGGTTGGGGAGCATCTGATGTTCACAGAGAGCTCATTCCAGGTCTTGGCTGTGATGTAGGAGAAGGTTCTCTCACCTGCTTTGTTCCTGCGGATCCGCGGGATATCTGAGAGGGCGAGGTTGACAGAGCGGAGGTTCCTCTTGGGTACATGGAAGGAGACTCTCTTGTTGAGGTATTTGGGTCCGATGTTGTTGAGGGATTTGTAGGTGTGGGTGAGGAGTTTGTAGAAGACCCTCTTCTCGACGGGGAACCAGTGGAGGTCTTGTAGGTGTTGGGTCATGTGTTTTTGGTGTGGTGTTCTGAGGACGAGTCTGGCTGCGGCGTTCTGGATGGTTTGGAGTTTGTGTAGAAGGATTCTGTTGATTCCGGCGTATAAAGCATTGTCGTAGTCTAGTCTGCTAGTTATGATCGTGTGGGTGACGATCCTTCTGCAGTTGGGGGGAACCATTTGAAGGTCTTGCAGAGGATGCGGCGGCAGTTGAAGCTGGTGGAGACAACAGCATTGATCTGGCAGTTCATGGAGAGGGAGGAGTCGAGGATGATGCAGAGGTTTTGTGCGTGGTCTGTGGGGGTGGGTAGCTTTCCGAGTGTGGAGGGTCACCAGGTGCTGTCCCAGGAGGAGGTGCAGGGGCCAAGGATGAGGAACTCATTTTTCTCTGATTTGAGCTTCAAGCAGCTGTCCTTCATCCAAGCTGGGACGTCCTTCATTCCTTCATGGAAGCAAAGTCTGTTTTTTTCTGGGTTCTTTGTGAGCGAGAGGATGAGCTGGGTGTCGTCGGCGTAGGGTACTATGCTGAGCCCATGCTGTCTGACGATGGTGGTGAGGGGGGCCATGTAGATGTTGAAAAGCGTCGAGCTGATCGATGATCCTCGGGGTACTCCGCAGTTGATGTCAGTGGGTTCGGAGAGAAAGGGAGGGAGCCTGAACCTCTGAGTTCTGCCAGAAAGGAAGGACTGGATCCAGTCGAGGGCAGCTCCATATATCCCTGCGTTGTAAAGTCTGGCTGTGAGCGTGCAATGAGAGATGGTGTTGAAGGCTAGGGAGAGGTCTAGGAGGATGAGGGCCATGGTGTGTCCCTGGTCGAGTAGTAAGCGAATGTCGTCCATGGCTGCGAGGAGGGCAGTCTCGGTGGTTGCTGCGGAATACAGATTGTGAGGCACCAAGGATGAAGTTCTCTTCAATGAAGGTGGTCAGCTGGGCATTTATGAGTCTTTCTGTGACTTTGGCCGCAAAGTGGAGGAGAGAGATGGGCCAGTAGTTTTTCAGGTCAGTTGGGTCGGCTGTTGGCTTCTTGTGAAGGGTTTTAACCTCCGACCACTTCCAGACATACTGACAGGGTTTAAGTGTATCTCAGTTGTTGTGTTATATATCTGGATGCAATTACATCTCAGAGAGAAACCAAAATACCTGTTGGCTGGCACACTATGAAAATCAGAAGTTTATTTTACATGTTCACTTTTAAAGAGCCCCCACTATTTTTATCCCACTTAAAGACCTGTCTGCACATATTTCTAGATGACTGATTGCAGCCAGCAGATGTGGGTGCTTCCTTAAACTTTGTTACAGCTAGTTCTTCCATAGTTGATGCTGCATGCAGTGCAAGACACTGGGCTAACAGACACTTTAAAGGGACTGAAGTTGCTCATTACAGAAATTGTTGAACGCATTAATGCAGTAAGATATGTGGCTTTTTTAATGTGGTTAATATTTCAAGACTATATATTCTCACTGCTTTAAGACCCATGATTCATCATTGAATTAATTTGCTTTAAAATACACCATTATGCAATCTGTTTTCAATGTTTTCACATGAGGAGAACACACTCTGGATCCCATGTTTGTCCATTAAGCTTACTCATATCGCTCGCTAGATAAGTCATACCCAACTTTTACAATCAACCATTTTTAAATGCCACCATTAATTGATTACCCAGAGGGATCTGTAGCTTTGGAATACAGATGTGCTCCTCTGACACCCCAAGGTATTACCACATCCAGAAATATCGCATTGCTTGAATTTCCGTATTTGCCAATATTGGGAGCTACCAGCCCACACATAATTTGCCCTTAACTCAGATTTAAGGCCAAAGAAGAAAGAGTTGCATGATGAAGCTATCGGTCATCCATTTAAAAATGAAAAATAAAGACAATCATTGTGCAGAATATGTTCATAATTATCCATATGTTATGCATGATACATATCACCAGCATAGCCATCTCGGACTTGCATTCTTGGACTCGTAGTTCCCCTTTTCCTACTATCGGTATTGTTTTAAATAAAAAAGAAGTATTGCAAAAAGATTGATTCTGTTGATGAGCTACTACTGGATGGTCATGTCAAGCATGAGGCCTTGCAGTCCTGTGCATTATTGTCAACTTCAGTATTTACAAAAAGGCATTCGAAGGTCATAGGATCAGATGCAGAAAGTATGAGTTGCTGAACTTACTGTAAATATGTGCTGCTTACAAGACTAAAGGAGAGATCTATGTAGTCTTTCTTCAACGTAGAGAACTTTGCTATTTCCAGTCTAGGGAACTTTGCCAATTTGCCTCTGGAACATCAATATTTTCTTGAGCTTTGTCCTCCTGCAGGCCCTTACCATGCAGAGGAAGTTTAAAGGGAAACCAGATGGGTTAATGCAGCAGCCTGATCAATGTGCACTTGAGAATGGAGACGGTCATGTTTAGATTCCCAGAACTCCCTTCATGCTGCCAGAGACTGGTGGAAGGCCACTGCAAGATTAAGTTGGTTTGTTGAGCTGCATTCTGTCACTCCTGGGACTCCTGGTTCTTGACAGCTCCCCCTTCAGTGTCCAAGGCAGAAATAAGCCATGCATCAGTTGAGGAGGACTATGAGTGGATAGCATGACAAGCTTCACTTGTCACCTGTTTCACACCTCAAAGTATTTCCCACTGGCCTTAGGCAGATAAGGGGCCACGTGATACTGCCCACCTGTGAACAAATACTCACCAGTTATGGTATTGGTCAAGGTGTCATGCTTTCTTTTACTCTCAGCTTCAGCAATGTTTCGGTGATCCAGGTGGGCACCCAACTATACCTCGCCAGCTCCCGATATCCTTTACTGTGGGGTTGTACCCGTCACATTCCCTGGAGAAAAGAGCCCAACCACTTGCCAGCATAGCTTAGTGAGTGTGTAACTTCTTTAATTGATGCTCTTGTCTAGAATATGCCCAGACAGAGTATGTCTCGCAGTTGAAGGCAATGCAACTGGAATAGTATAATGCACAAGGTCCTGCTTGGTTCCCAGCATCATTTGACCCTCGTGGCATCATGAGAGCACTCCCGGGGCAGGTGCCCCAGGAGAGGAGCTCAGTGTAATTTGCTTAGGGCATCTTTCAGTTCCCAAAGATTGCCTGTCATCACAGTCATTGCCTACATGCAAACTTTGCATGTGTGGGCCCAGATACTTTTCTGATCTTACACTCATTCGCATGCGGTTTTGATGTGAGAATGCAGTTTAAGGGCATGGACTATCCTTTTGTCAGCAATGAAGACAACTTATGCCCTACCAGTGTACAAACATTACTAGCTAATTCGCCAAGGATGACAGAATATCAGTTCAGACAGAGCGGAGGCTCACAGTTTGTGATTTGTATGTGCTCTTGCCTTGACTATGCCTACTTTGAAAATCCCTGCAGCTAATTTTGGGATTTTCCACTGGTGCTGCTCTTGTCCTGTGCTGTAAAGCCTACTGTAGTGAAATCTAGACAGACAGGAACAAACCTCACCGCATTTTCCCAATCCTCTCAAAGAGAAATCAGAAATTTGGATGGAGATGAGCAGGAAGGGGTTGAACCAGCTTGTATCTATCTGTGTGCCAATGAAGATCCTGTGACATGCATCTGTGTACACTTATATGTGTGCGTCTGTGACTGTATGTAAGAGTGTCGGCAGGCATGTGTAAAAGAGGGTGAACGGCTGGAGCAGTTGTGTGGCTGTAAGGGACAGTACATTGTCTGTGAGATTAAAAACGGGCATCAGAAGCTATTCATGACACATACTTGGCATAACATGGCATTTGAGTTCCCAAATGGGAATATGACACAGCATATAAACTGTGAGACTGCATCCACTCACCAGAAGAGGATTCTGTCGTGCGATGCGGATATCCGGGCAAAACAGACTGTGCATGGCTGTACACCGGGGCCTGTAAGGAGGCCATTTGAGGACAAAAGCAGGGTAATGTCGGGAAATTACAGACTCCTATGTGGGGATTAAATTAGTTTGTTTACAGAAAATGCGAGGCTATTTGGATTTCACAGCCTGATATCTGAGGGCAGCTGTGCATTGTCATAATAAGCACATCTGGTGTTTAGGGACAATTACTGTATTTTCAGATAATTACAAGCTGCATATTATGAACAAACAGAGTTTACAATAGAGTTTGCCGTTTTGTAACACTGTAAATAACAAGTGCTGCTATTACTCAACTTAGTGATGTATTTTATTAACATCTGATGAAGGACGTTGAGATATCCCAGATACGATTCAAACCTGTGTCCCACAGTTAAACGCTTATATCACGCGCGATAACAAAATCACCGTGCTTTAATTAACTCGATGTAAGGGTACAACATATGAATTGCATCCGATATGTAGACAATTGTGCATTCTTTTGATCTTTTTGAAGTGCAATTGTAGCTCCATTAGGAACATGTCATATAGCATAGTTTAGTGTGGCATCTAATGGCACACAGTGCTCTTCTGGTTACATTTGGGACACCCAATTCAGTTACTTGTGTATCCCTCGTTACTTCTAGACAAAAAAGAGTATATTATCCCAAAATTATTGCCACTGATAGTTCACAGAAAAATTTATGTCGGCTTTCCCAATATCGACACCTTGGTTTTCTACAAATTCATTTTAATATAATTTAATGGTCCATTAATTAGCCACCTTAACCAGCAGTCGGAGAATATTAAGCTCTTATCAAGCATCACTCTTTCTACCAAAATACATCCCTATCCATCCCTTCTAACAGGTACACATTAAATAATATTGAGGCTACTATACTGCTCTGCTATACCCCGTTTGCAGGCACCCCAGGGCTTGTATTATCATGAGGGCGCATTTTCCCTGTTTCTGCCATGACGCACCTTAAAACAGGAGGACTGAGTGAACACAGGGAAAGTGCGCCCTAGTATGGTGAATACACTGCCCTCAGGGCAGTTGCAAACTTGCGCTGCCCTGGGGGCATTGAGTTGAAGTGAAATACAGTGCGGCTGTTTTAAAGCAGTTCTGTGTTTCACAGTGGTACCCAGGGCCGGACTGGGAACCAAAACCGGCCTGGCAAAGTGCTTGAACGCCCCCCCTGGGGGGTTGGGGGTGCCGCCGAGCTCTTTGCCATGGCTGGTTTTTGACTGATTTTGTTACAGGGTCG
Source organism: Lissotriton vulgaris (assembly GCF_964263255.1). Taxonomy (NCBI): domain Eukaryota; kingdom Metazoa; phylum Chordata; class Amphibia; order Caudata; family Salamandridae; genus Lissotriton; species Lissotriton vulgaris. The sequence continues at coordinate 1,106,422,707 of NC_141693.1, forward strand.
ATTTTGCAGCTATGCTGCCGAAACGGCCCTGTAACAAAAACAGCCTCCAGGGGCCCAAAACCGGCCCCCACCCGTGCGGCGCACCGGGGGATTGCCCGGTGCCCGCTATGGCCAGTCCGGCCCTGCTTTCCTCGGACGGTCCCGGTTTTTGAATGTGTCCTGGTGACCCGACACTTTTCTCCAAATGAAAGAAAAGTCCCGGTTTTCGTGCAGTGCCCGGGTTCAACATAGAAATGTTCCATTTTTTTACTAGTGTCTCGGTTGAGCATGTGCACTGGTGTAAAATAGATGTGTGTATGCTCTCTTTGCACTGCTTGTTAAGGCGCGACATCATGCCAGGTGAGCGTTGCAGTGGGTAGGGAACTTCTTTAAAGAGAGACATTTTCTCTATGGATTTCCCTTCTCTTTGCACAACACAGCGCCACCTACGCCTTCCTTGTGCCAGCCATTGCCACAACAGCTGGTTAGAACCACCTGTTACCAGCACGACCCTGCTCTCACTGCCTGCAGCAACATCCAGCCAGCATCCAGAGGGACCCTGCTCTACACTTTAAAGCGAGCGAGGGGGGGCGTGGCCAAGATGGCAGAGTGAGAGGACGCTCCTTCTCGCAGCTCCCCGATCCGACTAGGCCCGAGCCTTGAAATATAGCCTTTTCTCCCCCCGCCGGAGCTTAACGGCACTGGGAGAGGTGGCGGAACCAGACGTGAAGACCTTGGTCTGGTCCTAGTCTAAGTTTAGCCTCAGGACAGCCCGCCGGACGGCGTTGGAGGTCCGGCCCGGGAAGCTGGAGGAGGAGGAGGCCGATCCCGAAGCACGTCGGCCGGACGCACGCCGCGCCCATTGCCGCTTGGAGTGCGCAGCCAGAGGAGGTATTGCACCATCACGCCCGGATGGCCCTGAATGCTGGCGGAGACCACCGGGCCGGCCCCGTGGGAGCAGCTGTGAGCGGCGCATGAGCTTTGGCCTTCTCGACTGAGCACCCGCTGGGAGAGAACCGGAGCAGGACGGGTATAGGCCCAGAGCCCCACGCTGCGTCTTGCTTCCCCGGTCCTCCCAGAGGGGGGGCCCCCAGCTCGGCGGGCGCCCATAAAGCACCGAAGAAAATCCGGTGGCCTTGGCGGTCCCGGAGCTTGCATTGATGCCTACTGAACGATCCTCGGCCGCTGGTTCCGTGACACGCGGCATGACTGGGCGGAGGTGGAAGATGGGGGGGACAGCCTGAGAGGCCTACGTTGGCGACTACGGCTGAGAGGTCCTGAGTCGAAACGAAGGGGCACCTAGTACTTCCCCCGTCCGGTGTGATCGAGGTCAAGCGGAGGAGACGATCACGGGGGCGACACCCGCGCCCGGCAGAGCCCGCAGCAGACGAAGACCAGCGGGGCCTACGGGAAGAGTGAACGGCGTAATGGCGCCTGCCATAGTGGCCACGCCTGGAGCCTAATGCGGCGGCGCTGGTAGCGCTCTTTTCGACGGTGCTCGGGACGATCGCTAGTGACCATCGACAGTCCCCTGCTTGGCCCAGGACAGCACCGGCAGAGCAGGGAGTGTCGAATCGAGGGGACGGGAGAGCTGGCCTACACTCGATCCAAGATGGCGTCAGGAAGAGGCACCAAGCGGGGAGAGCGCACCCTCCCCGAAATCCTCAACAGATCCCAGCAAAGAGGAGACAGGGGCAACCATCCTCAAGCCCAGCCGGAGGGTCGCAGGGTGCGAATGGAGGGAAACCGCCTGTCACCAGATCGTTCCTTGAATCGCTGTTCAGCACCCTCGGAGACGATTTTCAGACATTGAAACAGGAAGTAGCGGGTGAAGTTTGGGAGGTGCGCAGAGAGGTGGAAGAATTGGGGGAGCGAGTGGCCACAGTGGAGAGCACGAACCACCGTCTCGATGAGGACATAGTACTGCTGCAACAGGAGATGTTGCGCCTCAGAGACCAGCATTTAGACCTGCAAATGCACAATGAGGACCTTGAGAACCGGTCTTGATGAAACAACATTCGAGTCCGGGGAATTCCGTCTGCAGAAGAAGGCTCGGATGCAGCTGGTTACCTGAGAGACCTGTTTCGGGCTATCCTGGGTGAACCGCCGGAGTTCCCAGTCCGGATCGATAGAGTGCACAGGGTAGGACCGCCGCGACGAGCATCGGCACCACCTCCGGACATCCTAGCGTTCCTCCCAGACTTCCCACTGAAGGAACGCATCATGGCAGAGGCCCGGAAACAACCCGCGTTCACTTTTCGTGGCCACTCTGTGGGACTGTATCAAGACTTGTCCGCCATCACTCTTCAAAAACGGAAATCATTTAAGATCGCCACTGACTTTCTGAGAGAGCATGAAACGTCCTATGCCTGGGTTCACCCCTTCCGCCTTATCTTTAGATGGAATGGCACAATGCATCAACTTAGATCGCTATAAAACACGTGTGAGGTTCTGGGGATCACGGCGGAGGAGGAAGACATGGCCACACCGAGCCAGAGACGCGGCCCCAGAGACGGCTGGCAGAGGGTATCACGGAGACGAGTGTCTGCCAGCTCCAGAAGGCCGGACTCGCCCACCATTAGAGCTGGCATGGAGAATGCAGTCTCCAAAGCGGCCAGAGACAATGCTTCAAATGGTGATGTGGCGCTGACAGCATAATGACGCTCCGGGGGAGAACACCACAGCCTTACTGATGTAGCAGGTTCGGGTCTTGGAGGGAGGGGGGTGGAGGGGAGGAGGGAGAGGGAGTAAGTGGCCGGACGTCCACTTTAGTAAATCACCACAGACTTGCCCGCTGGGCATGACTGGGACTGACCATTGTTGGGATTTCAGGGGTTTGCTGGAGGAAGGGGGAGGAGGGTGCTTGGTTGTTTGCATGAGGGGTTTGTTGGGGTGTAGAGGGGGTTTGGGGAAGAGGGAGGGAGAGGGTAGGTGGTTTGGGGGAAGTTCGCGGGGGTTGGGGGGAGGAACAGGGACCGTCCAGTGCTATTGAACCAGTCGTTACAGCTTCGCCGAGCTCCTACACATTATCTGCACCGCACCCGCCCCTCTTGGGCTGTGACCCACTGCTTGAACTTTGGTTTCACTCACAGAGATGACAGCTCTTACAGTAGTCACCCTTAATGTAAAGGGGTTAAATAACCCTGTCAAGAGGAAGGCAGTGCTCTCCTTACTGGAAAATACCCGTGCGGACATTTGTCTCCTACAGGAGACTCAGCTCCTAGCCAGAGACTGTCAGAGGATGCGCTCCCACAAGTTCCCTATGCAATCTTTCTCTTGCAATACTACTAAGACCGCTGGGGTAGCAATTTTAGTGTCCATAAAATTTAAAGGAGAGGTTCTCCATATGTTTGCTGAACAGAAACGTAGACTCCTCGCCTATAGGGTCAAATGCGGAGGATTGATATTCACCATTGGATCGATGTATAGCCCCAATGAACACCAAGAATGATTCCTTCACTCGGTCGTGGTGGATGTCACCGCCACACCAGACAGGCACATAATCATAGGGGGAGACCTGAACATGGTCTTCGATTCTTCTTTGGACAGGTCAATCCAGAGGTACCCGCAGACTGGGGAGATCTCGCAGATGGGCAAACGCCAATTAGAGGAGTTAGATCTCCACAACCTTTGGCGCCGCTTCCACCCCACCACCCGAGACTATTCTTATTACTCGCATGCACACAAGACCTATGCATGTCTTGACCACCTATTGGTCACAAGGCCGGTCTGCGACTTGGCCACAGCCTCTGAGATAGGGGTTCTCTCTCTATCGGACCACGCCCCTGTTACGGGGATGGTTCAATTGCCACCGATGTTGCCCAAGCGTGGGGTATGGCGCCTCAGGGATACCCTGTTGCATAAAAAGACGGTGGTGAAGCATATTCACGATTCGATACGGAATTACCAGGAGCACAATGATAATAATGACTCCACCCAGGCGACACAATGGGCGGCATTGAAAGCAGTGCTCCGAGGGGAATTTATTTCCATCTCCTCCGTGGAGAATAGGGAACGACAGCAGAAGCGGGATGAACTCCCCAGCAAAGTGCAAGAGTTGGAACAGGTTCACCAGAGGACGGGAGCTCCCAGAATCTGGAAGCAACTTAAGGCTGTGAGGAAACTTTTGTCAGCCTTGGATATGGACAGGGCGGAATATGCTGCATTACTCTTGAAGCATGCATATTATACGGGTGGGGACAAGTGTGGCAGGCTTCTGGCACACAAACTCAGGGAAGCACATCAGAGGCACTTGGTGAAGGAGCTATCGACACCTACCGGGGTGTCGGTTACGGAGGACAGCCAAATAGCTGAGGGCTTTCGCCGATTCTATGCTGGCCTCTATAAAGGCGAACCCCCGTCGGCACAAGCAGAGGCGGACTATCTAGCCTCAGTTGACCTTCCCTCTCTCACTCCGGAACAGGTGGAATACCTCGAAAGGGACATTCGAGTTGAGGAGGTGATTACAGCCGTTTCCAGGCTTAAACACGGGAAGGCTACACATCCCTCTTCTATAAAACATTCTGCCCTGCGTTAGCCCCAGCCCTCACGCACCTCTTTAATTCCTTCTCCGCTCCTGGAGCCATCCCCCCAGATCTGCTTCAAGCAACGGTTTCGGTCATCCCTAAACCGGGGAAAGATCGGATGCAATGTAGTTCCTACAGACCGATCTCTCTCTTGAATATCGATCTCAAGTTGTATACTGGGATCCTGGCGGCCCTTTTGGCGCTTCATCTCCCGGGACTGGTGGACCCGGATCAGGCCGGATTTGTCCCCGGGAGGCAAATGGTGGATAACACCAAGAGGGTGGTCCATATACTAGAGAGAGCCTCCCGGATACCCGAGGAGAGGATGCTGCTAGCAGTTGATGCAGAGAAAGACTTTGACCGGGTGCATTGGCCATATCTAGAGAAGGTTCCAGCGAAAGCGGGTATCGGCGAGAAATTTCGCACCCTAGTGTTCAATTGCTATAAGTTCCCATCGGCAGTGGTGCGAGTTAATGGATGCAGCTCCCAACAGTTCGCGATAGAAAGGGGCACTGGGCAGGGGTGTCCGCTGTCCCTGCTCTTATTCGCACTTTATATGGAACCCCTGGCCCAGAGGATACGCCAGAATCCGAATGCGCTGGGAATTAAGATGGGGGAGTACACTCATACCATTAGTCCTTATGCAGATGACATCATACTGACACTAGCTGATCCAGGGAGGGCACTCCCTGTGTGCATTGATGAATTGGAGGCCTTTGCTGCCATCGCAGGCTTCAAGATGAACATGGGGAAATCGGCGGCCCTTGACGTTTCACTGACTGCGGCCACCAGAACTGACTTGCAGGGCCGGTTCCCCATGCACTGGTCTAAAGATCTGGTGCCCTACCTGGGTATACTTCTGGCACACACATTACCCGCTATGGTGACCGCGAATTATACCGCCCTAGGTACAAAAATAAAGGAGGAACTGGGTCGCTGGAGCAAAGGCACCTTGTCCTGGCTGGGCAGAATTGCCGCGGTGAAGATGACCATCTTGCCGCAGGCGCTATACCTGTTTCGTGCCCTGCCGCTGCAGCCCCCGAAAGGATGGCTACTGCAGATTCAGGCTGACATTGCGCGCTTCATATGGCAGGGTCGCAAACCCAGGCTTAAGAGGGCCCTGACTACACTGGCACCTGAGGCGGGGGGGACTGGGAGTACCGGACCTGCGCAAATATTTTCAGGCAGCACAATTATGATACCTAGTGGAGTGGAGCAAGTGGGAGTCCGACAAACACTGGCTTTTCCAAGACCAGGCGGTGGCGGGCCGGACTCTGCAGGAGGTGCCCTTTTTACGTAGGACACATCGCCCGCCCAACTTATACGCGTCTTTTATCACGCGGGTCCCGATGAGGGTGTGGGACGTCCCGAACGCGACTCACGCACTCACCACCTTCCCCTCACCGTTCATACCACTGATCGACAACCCGGATTTCCATCCGATAATGGAACCAGGGGCCTACGCGCACTGGCGGGCTGCGGGATGCAGAGCACTATTTCATGTATATGGTCAGGACGGCGTCATTCAGTTTCCAGATCTCAGGAAGGAATATCAATTGCCTGAAGTGGAACGGTTGCGCTACATGCCGTTGCGCCATTGGGCGCTGCAGCCACAGGTACGTGAGCCGGCAGATAGGAAGCTCCTTCCCTACGAGAAAAGGCTCGTAACACGCACCTCAGATACAAAACTTATCTCGGATTTGTATAAATTCTTGCAGCCCTCCTCATTTGACCTCTATAACCCTGGTAGGGAACGCTGGGAAAGAGAACTGGGGAGATCCTTAAGCCACAGGGACTGGGACCACATCGCCTATCGAGCTCGCCACTCCGCATATCACACTGGGCTTACGGAAACATTCACTAAAGTGTCCACATACTGGTATTACACGCCTCAGAGACTGCATGAGATGAATCGCAATATGGACAACACCTGCTGGCGGGCCTGTGGGCAGATAGGCACCCTCACTCATGTTTTATGGGACTGCCCACTGCTGTCTCCCTACTGGAAAGAGGTCCTGGATGAGATTGACTCAAATTTCAATATTGAATTGCCCCGCTTTCCAGCATACGTACTGTTGGGCTTACCCAATGGACTGATGTATCCTCTGAGGTCTCGTAGAGGGAGGCAAATTGCGATAGCACTGGGCTCTGCTGTGCAAAATATACTTATTAACTGGCGCACCACCACACTCCCCTCCACCACTGGGTGGTTGCATAGATTATGGCATGTCCTGGGAATGGGAAAATTGTCGCTTATGGTGGCGGGAGAGGTGGAGCAGTTTAATGACCTGTGGCAACCGTTTCACTGACTGCTTGTAGGGGAATTCACAGAATTTACATGCCCCAGATATCTCCGCTTGTTGAGGTTGACTACATTAGCATATTCAGATGGCCAGCGTGCCTAGACCTGGGAGCAGCTGGAGAGGAGGGGCGGTTTGGGGGGCTGAGACGGGTGAAGGTTTGAGACACTGTACGGGGGTGGAAAGGGGGGGCTTTGTGGGGTCGGGAAGTTTGGGGGGTTTGTTAATTTTGGAGCATCTTGTTGCAGCATACACACCAACCATCACATTTGGATGAACGTTACGTTTTGCAGAGCCCTAGCGCGATGGTGCGCTACTATATGGTTGTATCCTATGCACTGCTTCTTTGTGACAACTGTTTATTTTTCTTTTCATTTGTGAATGCTTAATAAAATGCTTTAAACCTAAAGCGAGCGAGGGACTGCAATAGAATGAAGCAGCGAATAATGAAACCAATCTGTGTGACGCTTCCACAGTCCTACCAGCACCGTCTGGACCCTGCCTCCGCATCAGAGCTGCCTCAGCCAGGATCCTTCTGAAGCCACACAAGACTTGCCCTCCCAGCCTGCAAGCCAGCCAGCACAAGACTCGCAACGCGAGTATTTTAATGGCCATTTTTTATTTTTTTCTCTCAATGTTATTGTCGTCCTTTTTGTTACTGTTTCCCTTCCTTCTTCCTCTTCCACTTTTCAGCTCGGAGAGGCACTCATTTAGCCTTTTTTACAATAGACCGCCTTTGACGTTATTATCCCATCACATGCTTTTTAGCTGCCACCACTTTATATTCTGGTCACAGAAACATCAGTGCACATCCTTATTCAGTCTCTATTATCCAATAGGCAATCTGCCTTTTTGATCCAAAAAGTCTCTTGTTTCTATACAACCAATGTTCTTTCAGTCCACAATAGTAATACACAGTGTCCGATAATCCACAGTTTTCTTTATTAGTTCCTTCGTGTTGAAAGGAAGACGCGGAACGAAACAGACATCTCGGCAGCATACACGACATGACGATGGGACTTATCAAGGCTCCAATTGCTGTGTGGATTTAACAATATACTATATGTGGATGACACTAGAGCGTATACATGCATCTTTAAGAAAACGAAAGGCTTGGAGGTTCAATGCCAACTTGTTTTTAGAATACGTCTAGAACTTATGCTGCTCAAATTGAATACAATTGTTTTTGCCTTGAAAAAGCCCGTGTAGGGCGAAACGCGCGTCGGCTGTGACAAGAGAAAGAACTAATAAAGAAAACTGTGGATTATCGGGCACTGTGTATTACTATTGTGGACTGAAAGAACATTGGTTGTATAGAAACAAGAGACTTTTTGGATCAAAAAGGCAGATTGCCTATTGGATAATAGAGACTGAATAAGGATGTGCACTGATGTTTCTGTGATATGTGTATGATATTCTATCACACTTTCAGTGGGTGGTTTATTGTGGATTTGTGCTTAAGGTGGATAAGCATTACATCTGACTTGCACTCCAACAGAGAAGTATAACTAATATGCACTAAGAACTTAACAAGGGAGGAATATTATGATGTGCTGATCGTATTTAGCAAAATCTGCCATTTGTGTTTTTCTATACTTTATATTCTGGTACTTGTTTCCTTCATGCAAAATGAATCTTCCTCAGGAAATCTCATCTGGTACTCCTAGGAGGGCTGAGAGAGCTTTTGGGATTATGTAGATTGTGCCTAATTGACAAACAAATGCAGAAAACTTTGCCAGAGGTGTTTTCTCCTTCATAGATGCAGTCTTACAAAATGTAAGAATTCACATACTTTTACCAGGTTACTCCTGGAGAGCTACACCAGCCACAGCTTTTCAAGCATAATCCTGGAAAACAATTGTGATTAAATTTTTTGGCTTCGGAGTTGAACTGTCCCCGAAGCACAGTTGCACACATTGTACAAGTGTGCATTCTGGAAAGGTAATACCTTTGTATTGTTGCACAATTATTCTTCCTCTTTTACCCATGGAGACAACCTCTTACATGAAGTTCCCATGAAGTTTGGGGTATTTGCTCTACCTTCCCTCCCTGGAAAGACATTTACTCCTGCCCTTGACAGAAATAAATATCTGACCATTTTCAGAGAGGGTAGGGGTGGCAAGGAGTTGGTGAATACTAATACCCTCAAGAATTGATGTGAGTTTGCAAACATTTAAGGTAACTACGCCTTGAAAGACCCACTCCCCACCCCTTGCATGGATTTACTCCTGCATTACATCACACCATTGTGGGGTAATATTGCACATGATTAAAAGGATTTTTGATTACAAGGTCACCTTTTCTTTTAGTTCCTGGCTAGCGGTAACCCAACCACCAGTATCTGATTTTGACAACTACAGAATATACGTGTGTATATATATGTGTGTGTATATATATATATATATGCATTATTTAACAGGATGGGGCAGGGCATTTATCCCCAGATGGACATCTTGTTACTTACCCCCGGCGCTGAAGAAGGCGACACAGACGCCGAAATGCATTCGCAAGGGGTGCATTGCTGCTGAATAAAGGTGCCTCCACTGTTCTCCCCTGTTGTGGCCTCCATTCTTCACTTGCCTGAAGGAGTTCTGTTCATTTTCCAGCGCGAGTTCCAGAGTCGCGCTTTGGAGGTCCCCGCAGCTCAAAGTCGGCTTCAGCAAACTACTGGTCTCTGCTCCGGTGGAACTTTGTTGTAATCCGTGGTAACGGAATGACTGAAGCCCGCCTCCGTGCCTGGGAAAAGAAGAGGCGCTGTTGTTCTCACTGAGGACACGCTGGGCTAGTCGGACTTCTGACCCTGCCCCCGCCGAAAATTGACCCGTGGCGAGGGGGTGGCTGCGGAAGGGGAGCTGAGGAGGCGGTGATGTTCGGCAACTGCACTCGACTTGGGGGCTAATACCATCAAGCACAACATCCACCCCGTGCAGCACTGGCCCACTTCCAACAGCATTCTGGGACTTGTAGTAACCGGACAACAGGTTACCAACAGGAAGTGCATGCCTGGACTACCTATCGAGGGGGCGGACCTGTGCATTATTTAACAGGATGGGGCAGGGCATTTATCCCCAGATGGACATCTTGTTACTTACCCCCGGCGCTGAAGAAGGCGACACAGACGCCGAAATGCATTCGCAAGGGGTGCATTGCTGCTGAATAAAGGTGCCTCCACTGTTCTCCCCTGTTGTGGCCTCCATTCTTCACTTGCCTGAAGGAGTTCTGTTCATTTTCCAGCGCGAGTTCCAGAGTCGCGCTTTGGAGGTCCCCGCAGCTCAAAGTCGGCTTCAGCAAACTACTGGTCTCTGCTCCGGTGGAACTTTGTTGTAATCCGTGGTAACGGAATGACTGAAGCCCGCCTCCGTGCCTGGGAAAAGAAGAGGCGCTGTTGTTCTCACTGAGGACACGCTGGGCTAGTCGGACTTCTGACCCTGCCCCCGCCGAAAATTGACCCGTGGCGAGGGGGTGGCTGCGGAAGGGGAGCTGAGGAGGCGGTGATGTTCGGCAACTGCACTCGACTTGGGGGCTAATACCATCAAGCACAACATCCACCCCGTGCAGCACTGGCCCACTTCCAACAGCATTCTGGGACTTGTAGTAACCGGACAACAGGTTACCAACAGGAAGTGCATGCCTGGACTACCTATCGAGGGGGCGGACCTGTGCATTATTTAACAGGATGGGGCAGGGCATTTATCCCCAGATGGACATCTTGTTACTTACCCCCGGCGCTGAAGAAGGCGACACAGACGCCGAAATGCATTCGCAAGGGGTGCATTGCTGCTGAATAAAGGTGCCTCCACTGTTCTCCCCTGTTGTGGCCTCCATTCTTCACTTGCCTGAAGGAGTTCTGTTCATATATATATATATATATATATATATATATATATATATATATATATATATATATATATATTCACTGAAAAAACCATAGGTTTCACACCAGTTATAGTTAGGAATTAGCATTTAAAAAACCTATGAAATTCACTGAAAAAACCATGGGTTTCACACCGGTTATAGTTAGGAATTAGCATTTAAAAACCTATTAAATTCACTGAAAAAACCATAGGTTTCACACCAGTTATAGTTAGCTGGAAATTTTACTGATATAAAACCATTGAAATTCCCACGTTATAGTTAGTCGGACTCACTATAACTTGCGCGTGCAATGCACTGCTGATGACATCACATATTACATCACTCATGACATGGTCAGTGACATCACTCATGACATCACTGATGACACCATCCAGTGAATATGTGTCTTTCTGAAAAATAAATATTAGTGAGTTATGTTTAAATATTTAAATACATATATTAGTGTTTCACTTTGTGTATAAGTGGCTACATGTGTTGATAAGTAGCTACATGCGTATGTATATGGGTTATTTGATATTTTTATTAGTATCAGTATGAGTGTCTATATGGTTTGGTGGGGGTATTACTTAGCACATAGATGCATGAGTGACTGACTCTTTGTTTGTATGTGTTTTGAAGACAGCATATGTACAGGACTGTATGGGTGGATGAGTGTCTATATGTGTTTGTTAGTGAGTGAATGACTGTCTCACTAGTGTCTTTATCAGTAACTACATATGTTTTAATCTAGTATATATATAAGTGAGTATATGTGAGAGTAAGAGATTGTAAGATTTCCTGTTTAAATAAGTATGTGTTTCTATAAGTGATTGTTTAAGAGAATAAATATGTGTAATTTTCAATAGAAGTAAGGTGGAAGTGTGTGTATAACTCTATATTCAAATAAAAGGTTGTTCAATAGTTCATTTGCACGTGTGAATATGTGTGTGAGTAACTTTTGGATGAATGTCGGTGTGTAACAAGATGTATAGGTGTATCTCTTCATATGATCAGTGAGTATATGTATGAGTGACTATATAGAACTGTTGGTGAATGAGTGGATGTGTATATAGATAGTGGAAGTACAGAATTGCTTGTTGTAACTGATATAGGTATGTCCATTTTTTAAAAATTTCAGTTTCTATTTTTGAATATGTGTCTCAAGGGTTACTTTACACTGAGAGGAGGTCTGTCACTGTGTCACAAGGATGGTGTCATCAGTGATGTCATGAGTGATGTCACTGATCATGTCATGAGTGATGTAATATGTGACGATGGATTTGGGCCCAGATCTTTGGACTGGGTTGAATGTGTGGCATTGATCCACATTCGGTCCATCACCTGTTTTGTTTGCAATTGCCGTCATAAGTGCGCTGGGGATGCCCAGACGTGGGTCCCAGGCACTCCACACCACTGGAGTCAAGCTAGCCGGGCTGATGAGAGGTGTTACCTCGAAACCGGTCCGGTCCTCGGATGCTTGATTCCGTTCTGGGAAGGACATGGCTTTTGTAGTTCGGACTGGACTGTTCCCATGGGGCACAGGGTCAGAGCTGATTTGCATATCGCCATTGTCTAACCCAGGGTGGTGTGGAGTGCAAAAAAACGATGGATTTGGGCCCAGATCTTTAGACTGGGTTGAATGTGTGGCATTGATCCACATTCGGTCCATCACCTGTTTTGTTTGCAATTGCCGTCATAAGTGCGCTGGGGATGCCCAGACGTGGGTCCCAGGCACTCCACACCACTGGAGTCAAGCTAGCCGGGCTGATGAGAGGTGTTACCTCGAAACCGGTCCGGTCCTCGGATGCTTGATTCCGTTCTGGGAAGGACATGGCTTTTGTAGTTCGGACTGGACTGTTCCCATGGGGCACAGGGTCAGAGCTGATTTGCATATCGCCATTGTCTAACCCAGGGTGGTGTGGAGTGCAAAAAAACGATGGATTTGGGCCCAGATCTTTGGACTGGGTTGAATGTGTGGCATTGATCCACATTCGGTCCATCACCTGTTTTGTTTGCAATTGCCGTCATAAGTGCGCTGGGGATGCCCAGACGTGGGTCCCAGGCACTCCACACCACTGGAGTCAAGCTAGCCGGGCTGATGAGAGGTGTTACCTCGAAACCGGTCCGGTCCTCGGATGCTTGATTCCGTTCTGGGAAGGACATGGCTTTTGTAGTTCGGACTGGACTGTTCCCATGGGGCACAGGGTCAGAGCTGATTTGCATATCGCCATTGTCTAACCCAGGGTGGTGTGGAGTGCAAAAAAACGATGGATTTGGGCCCAGATCTTTGGACTGGGTTGAATGTGTGGCATTGATCCACATTCGGTCCATCACCTGTTTTGTTTGCAATTGCCGTCATAAGTGCGCTGGGGATGCCCAGACGTGGGTCCCAGGCACTCCACACCACTGGAGTCAAGCTAGCCGGGCTGATGAGAGGTGTTACCTCGAAACCGGCCCGGTCCTCGGATGCTTGATTCCGTTCTGGGAAGGACATGGCTTTTGTAGTTCGGACTGGACTGTTCCCATGGGGCACAGGGTCAGAGCTGATTTGCATATCGCCATTGTCTAACCCAGGGTGGTGTGGAGTGCAAAAAAACGATGGATTTGGGCCCAGATCTTTGGACTGGGTTGAATGTGTGGCATTGATCCACATTCGGTCCATCACCTGTTTTGTTTGCAATTGCCGTCATAAGTGCGCTGGGGATGCCCAGACGTGGGTCCCAGGCACTCCACACCACTGGAGTCAAGCTAGCCGGGCTGATGAGAGGTGTTACCTCGAAACCGGTCCGGTCCTCGGATGCTTGATTCCGTTCTGGGAAGGACATGGCTTTTGTAGTTCGGACTGGACTGTTCCCATGGGGCACAGGGTCAGAGCTGATTTGCATATCGCCATTGTCTAACCCAGGGTGGTGTGGAGTGCAAAAAAACGATGGATTTGGGCCCAGATCTTTGGACTGGGTTGAATGTGTGGCATTGATCCACATTCGGTCCATCACCTGTTTTGTTTGCAATTGCCGTCATAAGTGCGCTGGGGATGCCCAGACGTGGGTCCCAGGCACTCCACACCACTGGAGTCAAGCTAGCCGGGCTGATGAGAGGTGTTACCTCGAAACCGGTCCGGTCCTCGGATGCTTGATTCCGTTCTGGGAAGGACATGGCTTTTGTAGTTCGGACTGGACTGTTCCCATGGGGCACAGGGTCAGAGCTGATTTGCATATCGCCATTGTCTAACCCAGGGTGGTGTGGAGTGCAAAAAAACGATGGATTTGGGCCCAGATCTTTGGACTGGGTTGAATGTGTGGCATTGATCCACATTCGGTCCATCACCTGTTTTGTTTGTAATATGTGATGTCATCAGCAGTGCATTGCACGCGCAAGTTATAGTGAGTCCGACTAACTATAACGTGGGAATTTCAATGGTTTTATATCAGTAAAATTTCCAGCTAACTATAACTGGTGTGAAACCTATGGTTTTTTCAGTGAATTTAATAGGTTTTTAAATGCTAATTCCTAACTATAACCGGTGTGAAACCCATGGTTTTTTCAGTGAATTTCATAGGTTTTTTAAATGCTAATTCCTAACTATAACTGGTGTGAAACCTATGGTTTTTTCAGTGAATTTCATAGGTTTTTTTAATGCTAATTCCTAACTATAAGTTTCACTTTATAAATAAGACTGTTAGCACTCTAGTTGTTCTTTTTAACACTCTGGTACATTCTGTCATTGGGCTACAGTTGGGCTACATCTAGTTGAAATTTGGGCTACATTTACAATTTTTGGTCTCTGGTGGCCATCTTTGGGCTACATTGGGCTACTTTGGGCTACATTTGGGCTACATTTTGGCTCTAACATATATTAAGCCCAATGTAGCACAATACATATTTTTCTAAAGTTAATTTTTTTACAAACCACTTCAGAATAGGGCTACCTGTCCCTACAATTATCCCATTTTTTTTAAAAAAATTTTTGGGGAGCGCTCCCGGACCGCGCCCCGGGGAGCGCCCCGAAGAGCGTATTTCTGAAAAGCGCCCCGGGGCGCGCTCAGGGGAGCGTCCTGTGAGCGCCAATATCGCGAACGAAAACATGATCGTGACGTATCGCGTAGCCGCGTATGCGTGAAACGCACGACGTAAGCGCACCGACGCGCTTACGCTACGCGACCCGGAGCACGCCCCCGGGCACGCCCCGGGGCGCGTAGCGTAAGCGCGTCGGGTCATGTGCCCTAAAAATAACACTTTTGATTGGTTCATAACAGTTTTTGTTTCATAATGATAAAACCCCTAGTCATGTGACCTAAAATTAACACTTCTCATTGGTTCATGATATTTTTTTTTTCAAATGAGGAAAGCCCCCACCTTTTTTCCTTATTCTACCTTTTTGCTTTGAGAGAGGAAGACCTGTACTTATATCTGTCGAAAATGGCTACATTAGCTGCAGCTGCTGGATCTTCTGGACCACCACCACCACCACCACCACCACCACCACCACCACAAGGACCTCCTCAACTTCACAGTGGTGGAGATCCAGAACAGGAGGAGGATGAGGACGAAGAGGACAGTAGATTCGTCCCAGAGGACAACATAACATACAAACCAAAAGAGCACATCATTTGGCAATTTTTTTCTATCCCGAGTGACAAAAAAAAAGTGAATGCACCTAAAGCAACCTGCCTTATCTGTCATCAGGAGATGTCAAGGGGGAATCCCAACAAGAAGTACTCCTTCGGCAACCACACAATGATTAGGCATATGGTTAGAAAACATCCCAACAACTATTCTAGGGCAGAGGTCAGGGAACTAGCCAAAAACCCTGTACAATCTTCTGCCAGAACCTCCAAAACTACTGTTCCCACCCCATCAGGACCGGAAGTTAGGGAGACATGCTCCATCATACAAACCAACTTTTCAAATTTTAAAATGGTTTGTAAATTTTGTGGTCAAATGATTTGCTATGGTGAGCAATGCATCACTCTTATTAATCGTGCTTGGGAAAACCACAAGTGCCAAAGGAAATATTAATTTGTTGCCCTTTTTTTTTTCTCCTGTTGAGCCCGTTTGAAATGCTTGGTTTTTGTTTCTCTCCTTAAAAAATACAAAAAAACAAAAAATGTTCATAAAAACCAAAAAAAAGCAAAAAAAGTTGAAAAACTCCGAAAAAAAATATAAAACAACAAAAAGAATAAAAAAACAGTTCTTTTCAGAACTACCTCCCATTTATATAAAATGACTTAAATTTTAAAACTCTGCCATTCTCTTTTCTCCCTGGTGCGCTCCCCGGTGCGCTCCCCGGTGCGCGTACCAGGCGCTTCCCCCGCGCAAAACGAAAAAAAATATATATATTTTAAATGCCCCGCGGGGCCCTTTTATAGCCCCCACATCAAACCTAGGGGGTCAAGGGGGGTCTACCCTGCCCCCTTATGGTCATTTCCCTCTTTGTTTTGCCAACTCTCGTGTCTCAATCCTACCGAGACACAAGATGGCGGCCGCTCCGGACTGTTTAGAATGTTTACAGACAACTGAGAGCCAATCAGCTTTCTGCGCGCAAGTCGCGTGGCGCGCCTGGAGCGCTCTCCGGTGCGCGCACCGGAGAGCGCCTATAGATATATATATTTTTTTGAACCTAAATTACTCAAAATCCACTGCAGCACATATCTTGAGACATAGCAAAGGCACATCGGGCTACCAGTCCCTACAATTTTGCCAAGTTTGGTGGAAATCCATTCAGCCGTTCGGGCTAAAAGTGAAATCGACCGCCCTATGGAAATTAACATGGGGAAAACGCGTTTTGGGACCCCCCTTTTATCTCGGCCCCCGCTTGACGTATCCCCCCCAAACTTCCAAGGAAGAACCGGAGCTCAACGAGGCCATTTTCAGGAAATTTTCAGGCAGATTCGTCAACCGGTGCCAAAGTTATTCCAAATAGAATTTTGAGATTTAACATTGAAAAAAATCCTAACTATAACTACCTACTGGCGACCGCCAGTAGGTAATATATATATATATATATATATATATATATATATATATATATATTCACTGAAAAAACCATAGGTTTCACACCAGTTATAGTTAGGAATTAGCATTTAAAAAACCTATGAAATTCACTGAAAAAACCATGGGTTTCACACCGGTTATAGTTAGGAATTAGCATTTAAAAACCTATTAAATTCACTGAAAAAACCATAGGTTTCACACCAGTTATAGTTAGCTGGAAATTTTACTGATATAAAACCATTGAAATTCCCACGTTATAGTTAGTCGGACTCACTATAACTTGCGCGTGCAATGCACTGCTGATGACATCACATATTACATCACTCATGACATGGTCAGTGACATCACTCATGACATCACTGATGACACCATCCAGTGAATATGTGTCTTTCTGAAAAATAAATATTAGTGAGTTATGTTTAAATATTTAAATACATATATTAGTGTTTCACTTTGTGTATAAGTGGCTACATGTGTTGATAAGTAGCTACATGCGTATGTATTTGGGTTATTTGATATTTTTATTAGTATCAGTATGAGTGTCTATATGGTTTGGTGGGGGTATTACTTAGCACATAGATGCATGAGTGACTGACTCTTTGTTTGTATGTGTTTTGAAGACAGCATATGTACAGGACTGTATGGGTGGATGAGTGTCTATATGTGTTTGTTAGTGAGTGAATGACTGTCTCACTAGTGTCTTTATCAGTAACTACATATGTTTTAATCTAGTATATATATAAGTGAGTATATGTGAGAGTAAGAGATTGTAAGATTTCCTGTTTAAATAAGTATGTGTTTCTATAAGTGATTGTTTAAGAGAATAAATATGTGTAATTTTCAATAGAAGTAAGGTGGAAGTGTGTGTATAACTCTATATTCAAATAAAAGGTTGTTCAATAGTTTATTTGCACGTGTGAATATGTGTGTGAGTAACTTTTGGATGAATGTCGGTGTGTAACAAGATGTATAGGTGTATCTCTTCATATGATCAGTGAGTATATGTATGAGTGACTATATAGAACTGTTGGTGAATGAGTGGATGTGTATATAGATAGTGGAAGTACAGAATTGCTTGTTGTAACTGATATAGGTATGTCCATTTTTTAAAAATTTCAGTTTCTATTTTTGAATATGTGTCTCAAGGGTTACTTTACACTGAGAGGAGGTCTGTCACTGTGTCACAAGGATGGTGTCATCAGTGATGTCATGAGTGATGTCACTGACCATGTCATGAGTGATGTAATATGTGATGTCATCAGCAGTGCATTGCACGCGCAAGTTATAGTGAGTCCGACTAACTATAACGTGGGAATTTCAATGGTTTTATATCAGTAAAATTTCCAGCTAACTATAACTGGTGTGAAACCTATGGTTTTTTCAGTGAATTTAATAGGTTTTTAAATGCTAATTCCTAACTATAACCGGTGTGAAACCCATGGTTTTTTCAGTGAATTTCATAGGTTTTTTAAATGCTAATTCCTAACTATAACTGGTGTGAAACCTATGGTTTTTTCAGTGAATTTCATAGGTTTTTTTAATGCTAATTCCTAACTATAAGTTTCACTTTATAAATAAGACTGTTAGCACTCTAGTTGTTCTTTTTAACACTCTGGTACATTCTGTCATTGGGCTACAGTTGGGCTACATCTAGTTGAAATTTGGGCTACATTTACAATTTTTGGTCTCTGGTGGCCATCTTTGGGCTACATTGGGCTACTTTGGGCTACATTTGGGCTACATTTTGGCTCTAACATATATTAAGCCCAATGTAGCACAATACATATTTTTCTAAAGTTAATTTTTTTACAAACCACTTCAGAATAGGGCTACCTGTCCCTACAATTATCCCATTTTTTTAAAAAATTTTTTGGGGAGCGCTCCCGGACCGCGCCCCGGGGAGCGCCCCGAAGAGCGTATTTCTGAAAAGCGCCCCGGGGCGCGCTCAGGGGAGCGTCCCGTGAGCGCCAATATCGCGAACGAAAACATGATCGTGACGTATCGCGTAGCCGCGTATGCGTGAAACGCACGACGTAAGCGCACCGACGCGCTTACGCTACGCGACCCGGAGCACGCCCCCGGGCACGCCCCGGGGCGCGTAGCGTAAGCGCGTCGGGTCATGTGCCCTAAAAATAACACTTTTGATTGGTTCATAACAGTTTTTGTTTCATAATGATAAAACCCCTAGTCATGTGACCTAAAATTAACACTTCTCATTGGTTCATGATATTTTTTTTTTCAAATGAGGAAAGCCCCCACCTTTTTTCCTTATTCTACCTTTTTGCTTTGAGAGAGGAAGACCTGTACTTATATCTGTTGAAAATGGCTACATTAGCTGCAGCTGCTGGATCTTCTGGACCACCACCACCACCACCACCACCACCACAAGGACCTCCTCAACTTCACAGTGGTGGAGATCCAGAACAGGAGGAGGATGAGGACGAAGAGGACAGTAGATTCGTCCCAGAGGACAACATAACATACAAACCAAAAGAGCACATCATTTGGCAATTTTTTTACATCCC
Organism: Lissotriton vulgaris; assembly: GCF_964263255.1. NCBI lineage: Eukaryota > Metazoa > Chordata > Amphibia > Caudata > Salamandridae > Lissotriton > Lissotriton vulgaris. The sequence goes on from NC_141693.1 coordinate 1,106,441,886, forward strand.
GAGTGACAAAAAAAAAGTGAATGCACCTAAAGCAACCTGCCTTATCTGTCATCAGGAGATGTCAAGGGGGAATCCCAACAAGAAGTACTCCTTCGGCAACCACACAATGATTAGGCATATGGTTAGAAAACATCCCAACAACTATTCTAGGGCAGAGGTCAGGGAACTAGCCAAAAACCCTGTACAATCTTCTGCCAGAACCTCCAAAACTACTGTTCCCACCCCATCAGGACCGGAAGTTAGGGAGACATGCTCCATCATACAAACCAACTTTTCAAATTTTAAAATGGTTTGTAAATTTTGTGGTCAAATGATTTGCTATGGTGAGCAATGCATCACTCTTATTAATCGTGCTTGGGAAAACCACAAGTGCCAAAGGAAATATTAATTTGTTGCCCTTTTTTTTTTCTCCTGTTGAGCCCGTTTGAAATGCTTGGTTTTTGTTTCTCTCCTTAAAAAATACAAAAAAAACAAAAAATGTTCATAAAAACCAAAAAAAAGCAAAAAAAGTTTAAAAACTCCGAAAAAAAATATAAAACAACAAAAAGAATAAAAAAAAGTTCTTTTCAGAACTACCTCCCATTTATATAAAATGACTTACATTTTAAAACTCTGCCATTCTCTTTTCTCCCTGGTGCGCTCCCCGGTGCGCTCCCCGGTGCGCGTACCAGGCGCTTCCCCCGCGCAAAACGAAAAAAAAATATATATTTTAAATGCCCCGCGGGGCCCTTTTATAGCCCCCACATCAAACCTAGGGGGTCAAGGGGGGGTCTACCCTGCCCCCTTATGGTCATTTCCCTCTTTGTTTTGCCCACCTCTCGTGTCTCGATCCTAGCGAGACACAAGATGGCGGCCGCTCCGGACTGTTTAGAATGTTTACAGACAACTGAGAGCCAATCAGCTTTCTGCGCGCAAGTCGCGTGGCGCGCCTGGAGCGCTCTCCGGTGCGCGCACCGGAGAGCGCCTATAGATATATATATTTTTTTGAACCTAAATTACTCAAAATCCACTGCAGCACATATCTTGAGACATAGCAAAGGCACATCGGGCTACCAGTCCCTACAATTTTGCCAAGTTTGGTGGAAATCCATTCAGCCGTTCGGGCTAAAAGTGAAATCGACCGCCCTATGGAAATTAACATGGGGAAAACGCGTTTTGGGACCCCCCTTTTATCTCGGCCCCCGCTTGACGTATCCCCCCCAAACTTCCAAGGAAGAACCGGAGCTCAACGAGGCCATTTTCAGGAAACTTTCAGGCAGATTCGTCAACCGGTGCCAAAGTTATTCCAAATAGAATTTTGAGATTTAACATTGAAAAAAATCCTAACTATAACTACCTACTGGCGACCGCCAGTAGGTATATATATATATATATATATATATATATATATATATATATATATATATATATATATATATATATATATATATATATATATATATATATATATATATATATATATATATATATATATATATATTACCTACTGGCAGTAGGTAGTTATAGTTAGGATTATTTTCAATGCAAAATCTCAACATTCTATTGTGAATAACTTTGGCGCCGGTTGAGGAATCTGCCTGAAAATTTTCTCAAATTAGCCTCGCGCTGCTCCGGTCCTTCCATAAAAGTTTAGGGGGGATTCGTCAAGCGGGGGCCGAGATAAAAGGGGGTCCCAAAACGTGTTTTCCCCATGTTAATTTCCATAGGGCGGTCGACCTCACTTTTAGCCCGAACGGCTGAATGGATTTCCACCAAACTTGGCAAAATTGTAGGGACTGGTAGCCCGATGTGCCTTTGCTATGTCTCAAGATATGTGCTCCAGTGGATTATGAGTAATTTAAGTTCAAAAAAATATATATATCAATGGCCGCGCCCCGGTACACGCACCGGGGCACTAACCAGCGCGCTACGCGAGTTCGCACGCGGAAAGCTGATTGGCTCTCGAGTGTCTTTCAACATTCCAAACAGTCCGGAGCGGCCGCCATCTTGTGTCTCGGTAGGATCAAGACACAAGAGGTGGCAAAAACAAAGGGGGAAATGACCATAAAGTGGCAGAGTAGAAGTCCCCTGACCCCCTAGGTTTGATGTGGGGGCTTTTAAAGGGCCTCGCAGGAGTGATGTAATATGTGACGTCATCAGCAGTGCATTGCACCCGCAAGTTATAGTGAGTCCAACTAACTATAACGTGGGAATTTCAATGGTTTTATGCGAGTAAAACTTCCAGCTAACTATAACTGGTGTGAAACCTATGGTTTTTTCAGTGAATTTAATAGGTTTTTTTAATGGTAATTCCTAACTATAACTGGTGTGAAACCTATGGTTTTTTCAGTGAATATATATATATATATATATATATATATATATATATATATATATATATATATATATATATATATATATATATATGTAGTTATAGTTATGACCTATTATCCAAAGGAAAACCGCAACATTCTATTCCCAATAGCTTTGGTGCCGATTGACGAATCTTCGCGAAATTTTCAAAACTCGTGGCCCACTCCGGGCCTTTCATGTCTTGAAAGTTTTGGGGAGATTCATAAAGCAGCGGCAGAGAAAAAAGGGAGGTCCCAAAATGCATTTTCCCCATGCAATTTTCCATCGGAAACTTTAGACACAGCTGCAGCCTGAACTGCTGAACGGAATTACACCAATATTTGGCAAAAAGGTAGCCCTTGGTTCAGAAAGATCCCTTTTTGTTAAATGGTGTAAATCTGTTCAGTAGTTGCTGAGAAAATCAACATTAAAAAAGTTTCATTATCTAGAGGCACGGAGGAACCGCGCACCCTCCCGATCACGAGCTTTATGCTAATTGGCTGTAAACGCTTCAAACCAGGAAGTGTTGGCAGCCATCTTGTGCCTTGGTAGAACCAAGGCACAAGGAAAGAGAAAAACAAATGTGCAAAACACGAAAAGGGGCAGGGTAGAAACACCCTGACCCCCTAGGCCTGCTAAGGGTTTTTTTTTTATCGTGGGAAGTGTGGAGGATCTGCGGATCCAGCCGTGGAAAACCTCCAGTAAGCGCCATGGAGCTGAGTTACGGAGTCTTGTCAAAAGAGGCGTAGCCTCTGAACACCTCGCTGCAACGCAGCTTTCTGGCGCACACTGGAGGTACCTGGTGGGCTAGTTGGCACCCAGGGACCCTCAGGATTGAAGAGGAATTGATTCCCCAACTTAAAATGTGCCAAAGGGCGTGTTTGCAGACATGTCATCTCAGGCCCGCCCCCTTCCTTCACCATTGTGCAAACGTACCTCCTGGCGAGTTGTAAGTTGGGGAATTAATTCCCCTTCAATACTGAGGGTACCTGAGTGCCAACTAGCCCACCAGGTACCTCCAGTATGTGCTAGGGGCTGTGCTGCAGAGAGGTGTTCAGAGGCCACGCCCCTTTTTACACCTCTCTGCAACGCAGCTCTGTGGGGCTTACTGGAGGTACCAAGTGGGCTACTTTGACTCTAGGGACCCTCAGGATTTAAGAAGACTTAATTTCCCAACTTAAAACGTCCGCAGGGCATGTTTACACAGTGGTGAAGGGAGGGGACGGGGCCTGAGGTGATGTGTGCAAACACACCCTGTGGTGCGTTTTAAGTTGAGGAAATAACTCCCCTTCAATCATGAGGGCCTTTGGGGACTAACTAGCCCACCAGGTGCTTCCAGTAAGCGCCACTGCACTGCGTTGCAGAGAGGTGTTTCAGGCAATGCCCCTTTTTACACCTCTCTGCAACACAGCTCTGTGGTGCTTACTGGAGGTACCTAGTGGGCTAGTTGGACCCTAGGGACCCTCAGAATTCAAGGGGGCTTAATCGCGCAACCTAAAACGGCAACAGGGTGCGTTTACACAGTGGTGAAGGGAGGGGGCAAGGCCTGAAGTGACGTGTGCAAACGCGCCCTGCGGCGCGTTTTAAGTTAGGGAAATAATTCAACTTCAATCCTGAGGTCCCCTTGGGGCCAACTAGTCCCCCAGGTGCTTCCAGTAAGCACCACTATGCTGCGTTGCAGAGAGGTGGTCCAGGACGGGCCCCTTTTTACACCTCTTTGCAACAGCGCTTACTGGAGGTACCTAGTTGACTAGTTTGACCCTAGGGACCCTCAGGATTCAAGGGGACTTAATCTCCCAACTTAAAACAGCCACAGGGCGTGTCTACACAGTGGGGAAGGGAGGGGACGGGGCCTGGGGTAACGTGTCCAAACATGCCCTGTGATGCGTTTTAAGTTGGGGAAATAATTTACCTTCAATCCTGAGGGCTCCTGGGGGGCTAACTTGCCCACCAGGTGCTTCCAGTAAGCGCCACTGCGCTCCGTTGCAGAGAGGTGGTCCAGGCCGTGCCCCTGTTTTACACCCCTCTGCAATGTAGCTCTGTGGCGCTTACTGGAGGTACCTAGTGGGCTACTTGGACCCTAGGGACCCTCAGGATTCCAGGGGACTTTATCCCCCAAATCAAAACAGCCAGAGGGCGTGTTTGCACATGTCTGCTCAGCCCCCCTCCCTTCACCAGTGTGCAAACGTGCCCTCTGGCATGTTTTAAAAGGTAGTTTTAATCCCCCTGCCCTATTATGTACTAGGGTCTTACAGAGGAGGCCATGGTAATCACAGGGGTACCCCAACGCATAGTGTTCCCTAGTGTATGTAAGTGTTTTAACTGTATTCTAAGTGTCTTTTAGCATAGCACTGGCTTTAGGATTAGTTAATCAGAGTCAGTTACCACCAGTACCCATCTGAAAAAGTTGAGGGTACAGGATGATTTTGCAACATGGCCTCTTTCTGCTCCTCTGTTTGTTCTTTCTGCACATCTTCCTTCTTCCTGCACTTTTCTTCGTCTTTGAGGACTTTCTGTTGCTTCTTTCTGAATTGCTTTTTCTTCTTTCTGTGTGTTTTTTCTTCTTTCTTCACATGTCCTAGTTAGAAACTAGCATTTAAAATACCTTTGAAATCCATTGAAAAAACCATAGGTTTCAGGCAGGTTATAGTTACAAATTAGCATTTAAAAAACCTTTGAAATTCACTGAAAAAACCATAGGTTTCAGGCACGTTATAGATAGGGATTAGCATTTTAAAAACCTTGGAAATTCCCTGAAAAAACCATAGGTTTCAGGGGCGTTATAGTTTGTTGGACAATTCAAAGTCGGGGATGAATGCGTGTGCTTAAACTGTGAGCTGAGTGCTGTAAACTGATGTGCTGTGGGCGCTGTAGCATACTGGCTGAATTGAAGTATTTACTCCTACTGGTGTGAAAGTGCTATTTTGCCTGCTGTGAGATGGTGGTGAGGTGAGGTGCGGGTACACATGGGGATGAAAGCGTATGCCTAAACTGTGAGCTGAGTGGTCTGTAGCATACTGGCAGAACCAACGTATTTACCGTTACCAGTGTGAAAGTGCTGTTTGGCCTAGAGTGAGATGGTGCAGAGGCTAGGTACTGTTAAGCTCGGGATGAAACTGTGCGCCTAAACTGTGAGCTGAGTGCTGTAAACTGATGTGCTCTGGGCGGTGTAGCATACTGGCTGTTGTAGCATATGTGTGCAGGATTGTTAGTATGCGTTTAGAGTATAGCGGGAGTGGGAAGCAAAGTACTAAATGGTACCGGTCTGAAGACTCAGGGATGAAACTGTGAGTGTAAGTCGTGAGTTTATTGTTGTAAAGTGATGTGCTGTGGGTGCTGTAGGATACTGGCCGCTGTAGCATACCTGTGTAAGTAGTGTTAGTGTGCGTTTATGCTATAGAGGGAGTGGGAAGCAAACTACTCCCCCCTACAGGTCTGCAGACTCAAATTAAGTGTTTTAGGAAGCAGGAATAAATAAATCATCGTGAAGAATATAATGTAGAATGTTGAAATGCCACAGAAGAAAAATGGTGAAATGAGGGGTGTCTAAGAAAGTGGCTGTGTGTAATAAAGGCATGGAGTTTGCAAATTATATATAAAGTGTCTTTATTTAACTGCCATAATTAGACCGACTGGTGCAAGAGCTAGGGCATCCAGCTGAAGCAAAGTTGAACCACTTCTGTTGCATTCAAACGTAAGCTCCTGCATCAGTGAATTGCATATTACATGTTACAGTTGCATGTGACATAAACAATAGCTATTACAGTTGAATGACTCTATATTCTATAAGGAAAATAAAGGTAGGATACAATTACCACATGTATCCTTTAAGAAAAGAAAGAAATAAAAAATAAATTGCAAAATGTAATCATCAAACTTTTTAGGTACCTTGGCAGTGCTTTTTTGTAACACAAAATTATCAACAGTAGAATAGTCAGCAATCTGTTGTACAGTAGATTCAATGCGGTGCGTGTCAGAATTGATACTAGTTCTATCCACATTGGAACTTTGAGGATAAATACAAACATTGCGCTTCTGAGAAGCACATTCAGTACCTTTGTAGTCAAACCATACATTATTGTATTCAGCTGTTTCAAAAAAACATTCTTGTGTAGCGAGCTAAGGCATCGAGCTGAGACAAACTACAACCACTTCTGCTGTAATCAAATTGAAGCTCCTGCATCAGTGAATTACACATTACATGTTACAGTTCTATGTGACCTACACAATAGCTATTAGACATGGGTGAATAAGTTGTATAATGAAAATAAAGGTAGTTTACGATTACCACACTGCGCCAACCAGTTCATAAACAAAGTCATCTTTTTTCATTTTTATTGTGAGGTTCTGAGCAGAGGTTGACTTTGAGTAAATTTGTGTGAAAGGGCTTTGTGAATAACAGGGAGGCCGAGAGGCGTGTGCACAAAGAATAGACGTGGTTTTAAAATGGGTGTCGGGTTTAGGCTAATTTAGGAAGTAAATAGCGTATTTGCATAGGCTATACACCACTGATCCCTGGTTAAAGTGGAGACGTAAGGGACAATATTGAAGATAGAGTTCAAATGTCTGAGTATACTTATAAAGTTGTTATATGAAAGTAGAAGGATTGAAGTGTATTATAACAAATTTAAAGGAAAAAGTAAAAAAAGATGGAAAAAAATCCATTCAAGAATAACGTGAGTTTCTTACAAGTCTTGGAGATTCCCGTCCAGAAGTTCTTCAGCGGCTTGAATGTGTAATGTTCCAAGATGTAAATGTAAATGTAAATGTGAATGTGTTGCAATTTATATAGCGCACGTATCACCCGAAGGCATCAAGGCACTTGCCTTGGGAACCCGTCCTGGTATTCCCCTGTGAGATAACCCCAGCAGGGTATCCACAAGGTGAAAGCCAGGCATCCCGCCATGAGGGGCCGTAGTGGAGATTAAGCAAGCTATTGCCCAGAGTCGCAGAGTGTGAACCCATGAGTCGAGTAGACACCGGAACGAGAATTATCGAGTCCGTGGAATTTTTGAGCCCAAGACTCGCCGAGACGGGGAATTGAACCCTGGTCCAGGACCGATCTCAGCTTCCGGGTCTGCCACCTCTAGCCCCTGAGCCACACTTCTCCACAAGAGGCTATTGTTGCCATTGTCTGAGAAAAGCAAAGCGATACAATTCATATCCTGGAAGGGACAGTAATGTTCCTCGAATGTTGGAGCGGCAATTTGAATTGGCAGGCAATCTGCGATGTTGTGAAAGGTCGCACGTTGCAGGAGATCTTTCTCAGCTGCGCAGAAATCCCATTCCGCTGCAATTACTTTTTGCATTGCATTCAACATTTCTCCACTGCCAGAACAATCACGTTCATGGTTTTCAACATAATGCATTACCTCCTGGATATCGGGAGCGATTGTTGGGAAATTGGCAAGGCATACATCCATTCGCCAGTCAAATGGGCAAGTTTTGCAATCAAACAATGGTTGTACGCATAATGCATAAGGGTAGAGAAATGTTATGTTGTAGCTGGCTCCAATAATAGATAGAGACAGGTAGCCGAAAAGTTTTTCAGTTTTTTTACATTATTGATGTAGCTTGGCGTAGAGGCGTATTCTGTCGGACATAGTTGTTACCACAAAGAGCGTCGCCATCTCTAGAATTAGAATTAGTAGTAGGATGGCCGCAAAGAGAGCGAGAATTATGGGCACTGTTCCTGTTATTCCAGAGATGATGGAATGAATGTAGACTGGTATTAAAAGAAGAACAGTTTGAAAGCGTGTTAGAAGGTTGTAGGAGACCATGTTAAAAAGTGTGCCAGACCTTGAGTGTGACATGTGTTGTAAATTGTGTAACAATTCACAAAGTGCAATTGACGGTTTGTATTTAAAAGGGAGTGTTTTTTACTTGAAGTTCATGGTATCTGCAGTCGATACATTTCTTTTGCAGAACTGAGGGAGACTACTGTTCTGAACAAAAGCGCTTTTAGTTTAGTTTGTTTCTTGAAATCTGTTTTCAAACTAAGAATTGAAGGCCAAGTTGAAGTTTGGTAGTTAGTTTGTGTGGGTGGGAATAGACATTGCCACAGGAAGTTACTGTGTTTGAAACAGTAAGGACATGCAGTGTGCTAGCTCACATTCCGTAGGAGTGCATGTTATTGAGAAGCAGATATCTGCCATTAGAAAGCTGTGTGAATGTTAGTCGGATTGTGGGAGTTGGCATGCTTTTAAGAAAGGATGGAAGGTTGGGGGCTGTAAGCTTAGAAGCGCTGTGTCGTTGGACATTCTTGGATAGTAATGAATAACTGTCATTGTGGTTACCTGTGAGAAAAACTCTGTATGCTCTTTTAGACAGCGAAATGTAAATGAAAGAAACCACTGCTTGTGAATAAACTCGCTACCTTATATAATCACATACAACATCAAAAACAACATGTTCACCTAGCAGACACAACAACACTACCTACTGTGGGAAACCTGGCTAGTCATGTACACAAACTAAACATGGCATGGCACCTCTGCCTCACAATGCAAAATGCGCAGAGAGATGGAAGCAAAGTATGTGCGAAGGTGGTAAGTAATTATCGATTATAAAAGTATATAGTGTAAAGTCTTGAGGGGATGTGCCAGACACAGTTGAGTATGCAAAGCATAGACATGTACATGTCAACATACACTGATGGTCTATTGAGTGAACTGGACAGTGGACGCAACCATGATAGTACAGTCAGTAGGGAAGATTACGGAATGGTAGCGCGTACATGCCCCCCCCAAATGTTTAGGGTAGTGGGCTAGCTCGGCATAACCAAGGCTAGTGTAGGGGGTGAAGAAGAGGCACGTTTCTCTGGGAGTGGTTCTCTTCCGGATTGGCGAACGTGTCTGCAAGGTCTTGCGACATCGCCGTATGTGAAAAAGGGCCCACCACGTGCCGGCGGAAGCTCCTGGGCCGAGGTCTCCGAGCTAAGAAGGCTCTTGAGATTAACGCTGGGTACCGTTATACAGGCACACAGCATCCAGCCTGAGGCCCAGCACTGTGGAGTGCTCTGTATACTACTAACACAGTACTCCGACAGGTACCAACAGTGGAATGGTGTTTTTGATACTATAGTGGACAATGTTAGAACTGTATCTGAGTGGAGATGGAGGTACTCCCTTCGACCAGCTGCAACCAACTCTAGGTCCCAACAGTGGAAAGGTGTCTTGATCCCATATTGGATGATGCTAGAACTGTATCTGAGAGTGGAGATGGAGGTAGTCCCTTCGGCCAGGTGCAAACAGCTGTAGGTCTCAATAGTGGAACAGTGTCTTGATCACACAATAGATGATGTTAGAACTGCATCTGAGACTGGAGATGAAGGTTCTCCCTTCGACTAAGTGTAAGAAACTTTAGGTCCCAACAGGGAATGGTGTGTTGATCACAGAATGGACGATGTCTGATATTACCCGTTGCTGGTTTTTCACAGAACTCCCTCTGTTGAGGTGCATCAGACTTTGTGCTTCAGTAGTTAACTGCTGCACATGGTTATTGGGCTTAGTTGACTTCTATCGCTGAAATACACCGCGGTACAGCAGGTCCAACCAGTGGAACGGTGTTTTGATCCCACAATGGACGATGTTATAACTGTATCTGAGAGTGGAGATGAAGGTAGTCTTTTCGAACAGCTGCAACCAACTCTAGGTCCCAACAGTGGAACGGTGTCTTGATTCCACAGTGGACGATGTCCGATATTGCTTGCTTTTCTCAGAAGTTCGTGTGTTGAGGTGCATCACACTCTGTATTTCCATAGCTAACTGCTACACATGATTATTGGGCTTGGTTGACAGTAGTCGGTGGAGTATACTGTGGTACAGCAGGTGCGAACAGTGAAATGGGGTCTTGATTGTATGATTGAGGAGGTCATAAGTTAAAGTTTGTGATGATTTCTGTGTACCCTCTGTGATCAGGTGCAACCAAGTCCATGCTTTTGAAATGAACGGTATGTGGCTCTTGGTGTTAATGACCCCTGCATCTGTTCTAGACTGTGGTTTGCACGGTTCACAATTTAGATTAAGTGGTGATTGTTTAATTACAGAATCCAGTGGTTAAGTAATTAGAACGTCTAATGAAACATACACAATATTGTTTAATTAGAACATTGGAATGTTGGGAGATCCATTGAAAACAATGGAGTTGCTCCGTTCTTATAATGTCTTGTATAAGCCTGGAGCTGCAACATTGCAAAGTTTTTTTGTTCACAGCTCTGGCTCTGAACAAATGCTTCAGGGAGCCTGAAGGAATTCCAATCCCCTGGTGCTCTCTTAAGGCTTTGTTTTATTTGTTAGAACATTCTATCCTCTAGTGGCAGAATGTTCAAATAGCGTTATAGCCCTCTGTAGCTGGGCTATAGTGGCTGTTAAAGTCCCTCTCCCTTGTTAAAGGCTTTCGCCTTCGGCTTTTAATGCTGGAGAGGGCCTTTAATAACTGGCTTAACCTGCTATAAGGCTATAGTATACTTGCTTGAAGCAGTTTTTTTAGATCAGTTTTAGGTTTAGTACAATGACCAAATTCGTCTTGGAAGTCGAAAGGAACAGTGAATAGTGTAGACTGTGAACAGGTAAAATACCAATTCAAATTGTTTTGATTTATTTATTGTAGAGTTTTATGTAATTTATGTTGTTGTATTTTGTAAAGATGGTGTGAGAAAAAGTATTGATGATTGTGAGTGTGAGAAGTGCCTTCAATTAACAATGCAGACAGTAGTGTTCACAATTCAGATTGAGTCGTTATTGTAGATGATGCAGCCCTGTAAGAGAAGAGATTGTTGTAGTTTGCTCTGTCTGCACCACTTATACGCATCATTGCAGGCTCCGCACATGTTTTGTTTGCTTCATGTATTGCAAACTGTAGAGCTCAAGTGAGTGCCTGGTGGCTGTGGGACCTTGCTGAACGCTCTCTCTGGCCTGTACTGCAGAATTCAGTATTCACATTTGCAATTGAGTCGGTATTGTAGATGATGCTGTCCTGTCGGAGAAAACATTGCTCCAGTGTGCTCTGTCGGCACCACTCATACGCATTATTACAGGCTTTGCACGCATTTTATTTGCTTTGCGTATTGCAAACTGTAGAGCTCAAGTCAATGCCATGTGGCTGTGGAGCCTTGCTGACTGCTCTCTATGGCCTACACTGCAGACAGCAGTGTTCACAATTGAGATCAAGACTTTGCTCCAGTGCGTACTGTCTGCACCACTCATGTGCATCATTGCAGGCTCTTCACACGTTTTTTTTGCTTTGCGTTATGGAAACTGTAGAGATCAAGTCAATGCCATGTGGCTGTGCGCCCTTTCTGAACGGTCTCTCTGGCCGAAACTGGAGACTTCAGTGTTCACATTTGACATTGAGTCGGTATTGAAGTTGAAGCAGTCCTGTAGGAAACAACATTGCTCCAGTGCGCTCTGTCCGCACCACTCATATGCATCATTTAGGGCTCGGCACATGTTTTTTTTGCTTCGCGTATTGCAAACTGTAGAGCTCAAGCCAATGCCATGTGGCTGTGGGCTCTTGCTGACTGCTCTCTCAGGTCTACACTGCAGATAGAAGTGTTGACAAATGAGATTGAGTTGATATTTGGAAATGAGGTAGTCTTGTAGGAATAGACATTGCTCCAGTGCGTACTGTCTGCGCCACTCATATGCATCATTGCGGGCAATGCACACGTTTATTTTTGCTTCGCATATTGCAAACTGTAGAGCTCAAGTGAATGCCACGTGGCTGTGGGCCCTTGCTGAACGCTGTTTCTGGCCCATACTGCAGACTTCAATGTTCACATTTGATATTGAGTCGGTATTGTAGATGATGCTGTCCTGTAGTAAAAGACATTGCTCCAGTGCGCTCTGTGTGCACCACTTATACGCATCATTGCAGGCTCTGCACACGTTTTATTGCTACACATATTGCAAACTGTAGAGCTCAAGTAAATGCCATGTGGCAGTGGGCCCTTGCTGATCGCTCACTCTGGCCTGCACTGCAGAGAGCAGTGGTCACAATTGAGATTGAGTCACTATTGTAGATGAGGTTGTCCTGTAGGAAAAGACATTGCTCTAGTGCGTACTGTCTGCACCATGTATATGTATCATTGCAGGCTCAGCACACACTTTTTTGTTGCTTTGCTTACGACACACAGGGCAGCTCAAGTCACCTTATGTAGGTGTGGGTCATTGCTGACCACTCTCTGAGGCCAACACTGCAGACAGCAGTGTTCACAATTCAGATTGAGTTGCTATTACAGATGATGCAGTGTTGATGGCAACAGATATTGCTCCTAGTACGGCATGTCTACAGCACGCATTATTGCTGGCTGTGCACATGCTGAATGCTTTTGATGTGCTATGTGAGTGCATTAGAACTGATGGAGTGTTTTTGATATAACCTTTTTGTGTATTGTTTCAGATCTATTGATTTTGTGTTAGTAAACCACAAGTTGTGGTTCTTTTACGATATAATTATTTCTGTATTATTTCATATCTACTGTCCCTACATTACTGCAGCACAAATTATTGATTCTTTTAATATTGAATCTCTGTGTGTGATGCAATGCTTACTGTTGTAGTTTATGCTAGCAGCAACCATTCCCTGAGGGCTGGTTTACACTCACCCCACACGCATCCAGCACAGACATCACTGGCTATGTGGCCCTGGTAATAAAAAGGAGTTGAGCGCATGTGCCCGTACCCACTTCCACTAGCTATCTGTGCCTGTGTGTTCATTATCTATGCATGATACTGTCTCTGGGCCGTACTATATTACGTTGTGCTGTGGACAGCAACCATACTACCTCTGGTATTGGAGAACATTTTGGTAATGTAACTTTTAGGTGTATGGCTATCACAGGTGGGAGGCTACTTTACAGAGCATGAATATTGATGAAAATGATGGTTGCATGTTGTGTGTAGTGTAAGATATGTGTATATTGCAAAAAAGTTTAGAACAAAGCTCTCTAAGAGGTGTGTTTCATGAAATGCAGTACAGATATTGAGTACAATGGATGGTGTTTTCGAACTGTTACAAGGGGAAATGTTATGAACTAATGACATTTTTTTTTATGGTCACATGGCAATCGCGAAGCCAGTGCGCAATGTGATCGCACCCGATGTGATTTTGAGAAAATATATTTGCTATAATATAACTTTATTACAGTTAGAAATATATAACTGTTTAAAATATTTTTAATTATCACTTGCTCTCATATACACTTTAAAGTTATTTAGATATAGTTTTGAGACAAAAAACAAGGGAATGCGTATGCGGCACGGTATCGTACGTTTATGATGTAACATAGGGCGTGGCAGCGTGCATTTGACGCATTTGGAACGTGCAGCGGGTGCCACCCCATACTTACATGACGTAACACACCGCTTGGTAGTGCGTACTGGTCGCATCCCACAGTAGCAGCTGGCGCGACCTCATACGTACATGTTGTTACACGGGACGTGGTGTTACAAACCCGTCGGATACGAAATGTGCATCATTTAAATGTGGTGGATAGGATTCGCTTGCTGATCGAGGTTGGTAGACTAAAGGTAGGCCCGGGTGTAGTGGGCATAGTGGGGCTCCGCGGAGCTACGCGGATTGGGCGAGAAGCTACGCCCACTCCCGCACTCCGCGTAGCCCCACTACGCACCTCCCTCCCGCTCTCCTCTACATACATTATTTAAGCAAAATACCCTTAATAAAGCAAGTTTAAAGCACTTACCGTGTCCGGGGCTCGTCCTGGGCTCCCTCTAAGAATCGCGTCGTCATCGATACCAATGCGCATGCGCGGGCGGCCACGCATGCGCATTTCTCCAGAGAAATGCGCATGTGCGGGCGGCCGCGCAGGCGTATTGGTATCTATGAAGGGACGCTATTCCAAGAGGGAGCCACGGACGAGCCCCGGACACGGTAACTGCTTTAAACTTGTTTTATTAATGGTATTTTGCTTAAATAATGTATATAGGGGAGGGCGGGAGGGAGGCGGGTGGCGGCCGACTCGGAGTGGGCGTAGTGTTGCCGGCTACGCTGTCTTCGCAAAATGCATAGGAGGCAACACTACGCCTACTCCGTGGGCGTAGCCGATTCGGACGCCCAGGCCTAACTAAAGGTAGGGGACTGTAGTTTAAAAACAAAAAGTTTGATATGCATATTTTTTGGGGAAGATATAAAACATTACATACATTTTAAAGTAAAACAAAGGATAATAGAGTTGCAAAATATTAAAAAACAATTAGAAAAAATATAGGTTTTATAAATAATAAAATATGAAATTAACATTTAAAAAAACCTTTGAAATTCACTGAAAAAATCATAGATTTTACAGACGTTATAATTTGAAATTAGCATTTAAAAAACCTTAGAAATTCACTGATAAAAGATAGGTTTCTGGGACGTTATAGTTAGTTGGACATTTGACTCATATAAAACCAGAGAAATTTGCCAGTTACAGTCAGTTGAGCTAACTATAACTCGCGCGCCAGCAATGCACTGTTATAGTTAGCTCAACTAACTATAACTGGCAAATTTCTCTGGTTCTATTTGAGTCAAATGTCCAACTAACTATAACGTCCCTGAAACCTATCTTTTATCGGTGAATTTCTAAGGTTTTTTAAATTCAGTGAAAAAAATAAATAAATATATATATGTTTACATATATATATATATATTACCTACTGGCGGTCGCCAGTAGGTAGTTATAGTTAGGATTATTTTGAATAGGGAAATCGCAACATTCTATGGTGAATAACTTTGGCACCGGTTGAGGAATCTGCCTGAAAATTTCCTCAAATTTGCCTCGTGGCACTCCGGTCCTTCCCAGAAAGTTTGGGGAGGATTCGTCAAGCGGGGGCCGAGAAAAAAAGGGGTTTCCAAAACGTGTTTTCCCCATGTTAATTTCCAAAGGGCGGTCGACCTCACTTTTAGCCCGAACGGCTGAATGGATTTCCACCAAACTTGGCAAAATTGTAGGGACTGGTAGCCCGATGTGCCTTTGCTATGTCTTAAGATATGTGCTCCAGTGGATTTTGAGTAATTTAGGTTAAAAAAAAAATATGTATCTATAAGCGCGCCTCGGTACGCGCACCGGGCGCTAACCAGCGCGCTACGCGAGTTCGCGCGCGGAAATCTGATTGGCTCTCGGGTGTCTGTCAACATTCCAAACAGTCCGGAGCGGCCGCCATCTTGTGTCTCTGTAGCATCGAGACACAAGAGGTGGCAAAAACAAAGGGGGAAATGAACAAAAGGGGGCAGAGTAGACCCCCCCTGACCCCCTAGGTTTGATGTGGGGGGCATAAAAGGTCCCCGTGGGGCAAATTTATTTTTTATTTTTTTTCGATTTGCGCCGGGGAGCGCCTGGTACGCGCACTGGGGAGCGTACCGGGGAGCGTACCATGGGGGAAAAAGAATGACAGAGTTTTTAAAAAATGTAGCCTTTTTTTATAAATTGGAGGTAGTTCTAAAAAGAACTGTTTTTTTTCTTCATTTTGTTGTTTTATATTTTTTTTAAAAATTTTTGAACATTTTGTACTTTTTTTGGCTTTTATGAACAATTTTATATTTATTTTTGTTATTTTTATGGGGAGAAACAAAAAACAGGGAATTGTAAACGGCTCAACTGGAGCAAAAAAAAATCAGGGAAAAATTATTGTTTTTTGGTGCAATTGTGGTTGTCACCAGCACGGTTGATGAGCTTTATGCTTAGCTCACCATAGGTGATGGTCTTACCACAAAATATACAAGTGATCTTGTATTGCCCAAACTGGGGTTGTATGTTTGGGACCATCTCCCTTGTCTCTGGTCCCGATGGAGTGGGTTGCTTTCTTTTGGAGGTGCTGGGTGAAGATTCTGGAGGGTTTGTGGCCAGTTCACGGACCTCTGCCGCAGCATAGTTGTTGGGATGCCTGCGCTGCAGGTGGCAATCATGGTGTTATTGCCAAATGAGTATTTCATGTTAGGGTTCCCCCTTGAAAGTTCAGTGCCACAGATTAGGCAAGTCACTTTTGGCGCATTCACCTTTTTGAGGCCACTTGGGATGGAAAAAAACTCCCATACAATGTCCTGCTTTGGCCTATATGGGGTATTGTCTTCTGGCAGGAATGTCCTCTTCCCCTCCTCCTCCTCCTCCTCCTCCTCTTCTTCATCTCCACCACTGTGGTGTTGTGGTGGTCCTCTTGGTGGTGGTGGTGGTGGTGGCTGAGATGCTTCTGCTGCTGCTGCTACTGAAGCCATTTTTCAGTCCAAAAAAGTACAGAGAGGTCTTTCAACAGGTCTTCTTCACTCAAAAACAAAGTGAGAATGAGGAAAAAAGGGGGGGGCTTTCATCATTAGGAAAAAAAACTGTCCTGAACCAATGAAAAGTGTTAATTTCAGGTCACATGACCAGGGCTTTCATCATTTGGAAACCAAAACTGTCCTGCACCAATAAAAAGTGTTGCGTTGCGTAAGCGCATCGGATGCTTACGTTGCGCGATCGTATGCGCTCGAGTGCTTCCGGGTGTGTTTACGCCGTGCGTAGCACGCGGACGCGGCTACGTGATACGTCACAATGATGTTTTCGTTCGCAGCAAAAGCGCTAACGGGACGCTCACCGGTACGCGCCCTAGGGCGCGCCGCAAGACTGCGCTTTCCGGTGCGCTCACCGGGACGCGCAACGGGAGCGATCCAGGGCAAAAAAAAAAAAACATGAACAATATACATAAAAAAATTGTATTACATAAATATACATTATAGGATTCATTACATAAAATATTACATCTCATAGCTATAGAAATTTGCTATTAAAAAACCTTTGAAATTCACTGAAAAAAAACCATAGGTTTCACACCAGTTATAGTTAGGAATTAGCATTTAAAAAAACCTTTGAAATTCACTGAAAAAAACATAGGTTTCACACCAGTTATAGTTAGGAATTAGCATTTAAAAACCTATTAAATTAATTGAAAAAACCAAAGGTTTCACACCAGTTATATTTAGCTCATGACATCACTGATAACACCATACTTGTGACACACTGACATACCTCCTTTCAGTGTAATGTAACCCTTGAAACACATATTCTAAAATAGAAACTAACATTTTCAAAAAAATTGAGATACCCATACCAGTTACAACAACCAGTTCAGCAATTCCAACATCTATATACACACCCTCTCATTCAGCAACAGTTCTATATAGTCACTCATACATATACTCACTCATCATATGTAGTGATACACATATACATCCTGTTACACACCGATAGTCATCCAAAAGTTACTCACACACATTCTCACACATGCAAATAAACTATTGAACATCCATTTATTTGCATATACAGCTATACACACACTACCACCTTACTTCTGAGGAAACTTACACATACTTACTCTCTTAAACAATCACTTATAGAAACACATACTTATTTAAACAGGAACTCTTTCAATCTCTCACTCTCACATATACTTATATGCATCAATACTCACATATACTAGATTAAAACATATGTAGTTACTCATAAAGACACTAGTGAGGCAGGCATTCACTCACTAACACACATATATACACACCCATCCACCCATACAGTCCTGCACATATGCTGTCTTCAAAACACATACAAACAGTGAGTCAGTCACCAACCCATGCAGCAACTTGTAAACAAAGTGAAACACTGATACATATATTTAAATATTTAAAAATTACTCGCTAATATATGTATTCACTAAGATACACTTAATAAGCCAGTTAACCAATCAATATTTTATTTAAAAAACATCCATTTACACACTTATTTAAACATTTATTCTTCCATCGACCTTTACAAATACATATATAAAACAAATTTATTTTTCAGAAAGACACACATTCACTGGATGGTGTCATCAGTGATGTCATGAGTGATGTCACTGACCATGTCATGAGTGATGTAATATGTGACGTCATCAGCAGTGTATTGCACGCGCAAGTTATAGTGAGTCCAACTAACTATAACGTGGGAATTTCAATGGTTTTATGCGAGTAAAACATCATGCTAACTATAACTGGTGTGAAACCTATTGTTTTTTCAGTGAATTTCATAGGTTTTTTAAATGCTAATTCCTAACTATAACTGGTCTGAAACCTATGGTTTTTTCAGTGAATATATATATATATATATATATATATGTTAGAAATGGGATCTCTTGTAGGCTAAGGCATGCGCCAAAGCCAGGCAGAGACCACCACTCTAGTCAGGGCAAGGGAGTTACACGCCAAAGCTAACCCCTGCTCACCCCCTTGGTAGCTTGGCACAGGCTTATCCCGGTGGCAATGTGTAAAGCATTTGCACATGCACACAGCAACAACATCCCAGGCACACTACAAAAGGAACTCCACACAAGGTTATATCAAAAATAGCCTTTGTATTCTCATAACACATTAGAATAATACTCACATAATATATGGTGCCACCTGGCACAAGGTCATATCTACAAGGGATTACATACACCTGAGAGGGCCCACTGGACCACTGTCAGAACTATCACAGAGTGAACGTAGTAGAAGTAAAACATATCATTTGCGCATGCACACAGCAACAACATCCCAGGCACACTACAAAAGGAACTCCACACAAGGTTATATCAAAAATAGCCTTTGTATTCTCATAACACATTAGAATAATACTCACATAATATATGGTGCCACCTGGCACTAGGTCATATCTACAAGGGATTACATACACCTGAGAGGGCCCACTGGACCACTGTCAGAACTATCACAGAGTGAACGTAGTAGAAGTAAAACATATCATAAATGTACAACCAGTAATTACAGGTAACCACTGTACTCAGCATCAGCCTGTAACATAAACCACCTTATGCACAGTATCACAATAGGCGCAAATTACATTCTGCGCCAACCTCACCTGCATAAACACATTATGCAATCATTTTATAAGTCTAAATGCATTAGACCCTAACCTCCTAAGCATAATTCACATTAGGGGCATAAATCACAGTGGAGGATAACTTCCCAAGCATAAACCTTATTGTGCAAATAACCTCATACCTAAACCACAGTTATAGGCATCAAACAGGGTGCATAAATCATACTACATGAATCACATTTCCTAGCACCACATAAATCACATTTAGCACATAGTTTCCTAATAAAGACTATAGTCGAGGCATTAATCACATTAGGGCCTGGAGCCCTATTAACCTCACAGTCCCCCAGGTCAACTGGCCTTCTCTAACCCCTTCTGTGCTCATGAAGAGCTCAGCTTGTCATGAGGCACACTGCTTGTGTGCTCATGACGAGCTGAGCTCGTCATGAACACACCCATTTCCATTATGATCCAGCACAGCAAACAAATATCTCAAGCAGCCAAGGTGTCCAGAATGTCCGGGCTGCTGCCTAGCAGCAAATTCCAAAGTGCGCCACTGCGCAAACCTAAACGTAGCAGCTGGCACTAAGTGCTGCGCAGCTGCGAAAATATGGGGCCAAGTAGTGTATCTCACTCCTAACTCAAAAGACAGGCCCCAAAGAAAGAATGGCCTAAACGTTGCAGCTGCCCACTACTTGCTGGACAGCTGTGAGTCAAGTGAAGGCCTGGCACCTCTGTGGCGCTTCTGTCCCACCCAGGGACTCCTGAATTAATTATGCCAAATGGTGCAGCTGCCTGCGCTGGTGCAGCGCAGCTGGGATCAAATAACTCAGACCTGGCACAACTGTGCCCTCGGGCCTCACTAGTAGCAAAACGGTATGTGGGCTGATGGATTAAACCCAGATCTTTTGACTGGGTGTGAGTGTTTGATTGGTTCAGATGCTCCGTCCATTACCACCCCCTTTTGTACCGCTTTTGGCCGCCATAAGTGTGGCAGGGTATGCTCAGACGTGAGTCCCTTGCTCACTTTGCCACTGGATTCAAGCGAGCCGGGCTGAAGACGGCTGGAAATGCCAGAAACCGGTCCTCGGAAGCTTGTTTCCGGTCCAGGGAAGGCATGGCTTGGCAGTTCGGGCTGGACTGTTCCCATGAGGCACAGGGTCAGACTGATTTGCATATAGCCATGTCTGGACTGGGGTGGCAGAGTGGGCTAAAGAACGGTGATGGATTAAACCCAGATCTTTTGACTGGGTGTGAGTGTTTGATTGGTTCAGATGCTCCGTCCATTACCACCCCCTTTTGTACAGTGGGCATAACCGGGGCAGCTGCCCACTGTCAGGCGGGGCAGCTGGGGCCAGAGTCGAGCGCTAACAATGGACTCCGATCTGGGAGCCCCTTCACGTACCAAAAGAAACTGCCCCTCGACGTTGGAGCCACCCAAGCTCTCAAAACAAAACACGTCCCCTCGTAGGAGTGGCCCGCAACGGCGGGTCTGCTCAGCAAATGATGCGGCCACTCACTGGGCCCTTTGGGGCTCTTTTGCTTTAAAAAAATAAAAACTGCTCCCCCAAACGTTGGTGCAGCCCGCTGCCAGACGGGGCAGCTCAGCATCTGTTCCTCCACTAGGCACAACATCAAGAAACATCACGGAGCCCCACTCACCGGCTTGATGGGCAGGACTCCTCCGGTCTTCACTCTGGGTCTCCTCTCCTCGCAGGTGGAAGCGGCAGCAATGCTCTCGCGGCGTGGGGCTTCCTTTTGCTCCTGGGAGCCCTACGCTGCCATCGGCGGCCTCTACCGCCTTCCTTCTTCACCCGGGCCCCCTCCTGGGACCTAGGATTCGTCATGGGCACTCGGGGCAGCGGGGTAGGCTCCTGTCCTCCTCAGCACGCAGCCCAGCTTCCCGACTCACTCTTTTCACCTGCTTCTATCCGTTAGGCCCTGCCCACAACCAGGCAGGCCGCGGATCGCGGCGCCAATCTTTGTTGGGCGGCAATGAGGGGTATGCTCTCTCGTACTTAAAATTAATAAGCGGGGGGGGGGCTCCCGGTCACCACAGGCACCGTAGTGTGGGGTTGGCACCCGCAAGCACAATAATTAAGTGGGGTTGGCTCCCCTCGGCAGCTATCATGGGGGAATCCCTCCAGTGGGGGATCCCCTCTATAGGGACGGGCAGCGCCGCGCTGTGCAGCCCACGCTCCTTTTCCAAGGGGAAAGTAAAATAAAGCGTTCCCAGGAGTTATATGCAAAGGTCCTGTCTGGAAAACAGAGTAAGTCCATAGAGAGGAAGGGGTAAACCTGGGCCCCAGCAGCAGCACTCCCCCTCCGTCAGGAACAGAACACCAGAACAGGAACAAGAAGTGAACATTTTCATGGGGTCACAGCCCTTATATTTATATTAACATTTCCCTTTGTGTCACAGAACAGGGCTTGGTGATACCAGTCAGGACTGGTTTAGGGGGTATTTGGAGCACTTTGTTTTTCCCAGCTCTTCTCCCCATTGTCAGGTGGGGGATCAGTGATCAGACACACCACAGGGTGCGGAGCCAGCATCGTACTAGGGAAGCACCATCGTATTCAGAGTTGGGGGATTTCTCCTCCCACTATTTTCAGCCCAGGTGTCCCATTCAGCCTAGTAGACTCAGACGGCCCCTCCTGGAGCCACCCACACCTCTCAGCTCCTGTCAGTCACAAGCCAGACATGCAATTCACATCAGGCAAGCAGGTACACAGCACACAGAAATGCCAACTTCTAAAATTGGCATTTCTCCACCAGTCACCAGAAATCTGCGCACACCATTGCGCAGCATTTATCCTCACGAGTTCATACATACTAAACTCGACCCTGCACTCCCCTCATACCAGTAATTACCATGGACACACTCATCCCCATGCATTCCTATGGGAGGGCAGGCCAATCTCACCACACGCACTCAGAGAACACACGCACTTTACACTGAGCCACAGTGCTAAAGTGCCCAGAGGCCTAAAAAGACTACCACCATGTCAGAGCTTAAGGCAAAACGTTCAGGGCCAAAAAGGGCAAGTCCAAATATTATATTATGGAGGGCTTGAACATAAATCGAAATATTAACACTGTTTAAAAAATTGTAACTGCCAGCAAAACGGACTCCACTGGTGGGGGAGAATTTGGCACAGCATGAAGACTTCCAGTCCCATGATGCATATGAAATTACTCACCTGAGAGTGCGAGGCCTCCTGAGGGGCTTAAAGGAATGCATTTAAGGCTGGAAAATGTGCTACCTACACAGATCTGTGGCTGACAGTTTGTGTTTTCCCTTTGAAAAAGAAGCAAGTAGCTTTGAAACGCGTCAGGGATGTAAATTATTGGAAAGCTGAGCCGGTTTCAGGAATAAATGGTTTTGTGAACCTATTTCTCGTGGAGTGGCGTCCTTAAGCAGAAGGCAACTTGGTTTAATTAATATATATATATATATATATATATATATATATATATATACTCATTTAATATGAGGCAAAGTCTGTCGAAAATGGAATTAATAGTTACAGCCAATAAAAGACCTCTTATTTGTAGACTTTTATTCTTCATCTCTGTCTGTGGAGGAAGCTGTCATTGTAGTTCCTTTCCCATGTCTATGACAGCTTTCAAATAGTCCTACTTTTATGTCCGCGGCAACTGCAAACTGTAGTCCTAATTCTATATCTATGACCTGTTCCGGTTTTATGTTTTGAGAATCTAGTCACCCTACCATGGGGCAGTTTGCTTCATAAATCTACTTGTCCTGTAACAAAATCCACTTGTCCCTTTGGTGCCATGTAGTGCGGCGACAAATTATGGCAACACGCTCATTGCATAGGAGCTCGGCTATAGCCTCTCTGATTATGCCAGGGCTTATACAATAGTAATGTTTTGAATACTTATAATCCTCTTATGTTGCCACGTTTCTGCAGATCTACATACTGGGGCTGTAGGTAGTGGTAAGCAGGGACTGGTGATGTCGGGCACCGGGCAATCCTCTGGTAGGCCGGAAGGCATGGGGGGCGGTTTTTCCACAGGGGGGCAGTTTTGCTACTGGGGACGATTTTCTAAAAATTGGAACCCAGCAACAAAATCAGAAAGCTGTATGGCTTGTCTCCTAGTCCAAGTGACAGAGTTAGTCACTGCTCTGCACAGTCAGTGCATTGGGACTTCTGTGTCTGTACGGGTAAAAAAAGCACAACTGTGGTGACCTTATCTCACGAATGGCAGTGGTGCAGTGCTTTTTACCCACACAGATAGAGATCAGAGTGCAGTAGTTGCGTTGAATTTAGTAGTGCGTGTCCCTCGCACGCACACTACTAAATTCAACCCAAGTTAACCAAGTCCAATTACTACACTGTACAAGTTAACCAAATACTACACTGTGCCTGCGTGCGCAGTACAACACAGCAGGTGGGGTTATTACGTTTTCAGAAAGACTGGATGCACTACCTAGTGTGAACTTGAAGGTATAAAGAAATTGAGAATAGGGTTGTGATGCAGAAGGGCGAGCGGATAAGACCCCTTAACCGTTCTAATGTGGGTTAGAATTCTAACCTACAGGACAATAAATAACTACAATGCCCTCGCACACACACTTTACAGTATAACCATATAGTAGGCAAATTACAACAACATTCTAAGTGTAGAGCTCAATTAAGACAATTGCAATCCAGATCTGTATTTTAGGAAATTAGATGTAGGTTTATTGGTTCCAAACAGCCAGCGGACACGTGTTTCGTCGTGTGCGAACAGATCACTGCGACTACTCAGGGCTGGGAAGGAAGCACAATAGTATGGGTATGGAATACTTGTACTATGCAAAAGCATATGTACACATAAATAAGCAATTCTGACTCTTTAACACTAGGTGCACCGATCGATATATATTGGTGACTATCGTGTCAGAGAAAAGAGGACAGAGTAGAAAACAATCCCCTGGATCGTCCTTTAAAGATGCACAAAAGTCATTGAGTAGCGTGCTAGTATGGAGAACAAACGACATTGTAATCACTCAGAATTTGATACATAAATAAAGTTCTCCATTTCAAGCTTATTCCTGGCAGAACAATAAGTGGTGTTAAAGAGTTATAGATTTTCCCAGACAAGAAAATTACCAGCATGAGCGAAGAAAAGAAACACCACAGAAAAATATGTGTTGAGACGTGGCATGCACCTTACGGTTGTTTGTTTACAATGTGTTGTAACGTGCGTGCATGCGAGCCCAACTTCAGACAAAGATTAGTGAAATTATTGACGCGTTCAGACAATCGCATACCTTGAGACACGACCTAAAGTCCTATCTGTCTGGGTCGATGTGTCTATACAGTTTGATTACTGCAATAGAGAAAATGACAAAAGTAGGCAAGGATAAGTGGGTGGGGGTAACAGGGAAGGGAGAAATTGATTTGTTCGCAACTTAAAACTAAAAAAACACTTTGCAGGAGAAAATAATACGAATAAACAGTCTAAAAATATTCCTACTGTTTTTGATGCTGATCAATTGACAATAAAAGATGTGCAGTCAACACACTTGCTTCTTTCCTTGACTGAACGTGAGGAGAGTCCTTATGACATGGAGAGGCTTTGAGAAAGCTTGATGTGGAAACGGACTATGGTTTGGCCAGTGGCTTAAAATCCAAATCTAAATGGACCCCCACGCTACCTGGGGGTAACGTCATTGATAATTTCCATAGACACATCCTGGAAGATCTTAACAAGGTGAACACCAAGAATCTGGATTCAACCTTTAAATACAAAGACAATCTCACCAAGGGTGAACATAATGCACTTTCAATCTTGAGTAACAACTCTGATATTGTTATCAGAGAAGCTGCTAAAGGGGGCAACATCGTGGTTATGAATCTCCTTGATTATAATCAAGAGATTCTCAATCAATTGAGCCACGAATCTTGTTATTCACAGTTAACACATAATCCAATGGGTCCTTTGACCATGCTAATCAATGACAAACTTCTCCATTGGA
Organism: Lissotriton vulgaris; assembly: GCF_964263255.1. Lineage (NCBI taxonomy): Eukaryota > Metazoa > Chordata > Amphibia > Caudata > Salamandridae > Lissotriton > Lissotriton vulgaris. The sequence continues at coordinate 1,106,467,026 of NC_141693.1, forward strand.
AGCAATCTGGCCTTTTGAACGACGAAGAGTATCTCTACGTGAAAGTATCTAAATGATCATTTCCCTGGTTATACACACTTCCCAAGATACACAAAGATCTACCCTTCCCCTCTGGTAGACCTATAGTCTCGGGGATAGGAGGATGAACAGAAAGGTTAGCTGAATATGTGGACCTTTTTTTGGGACCTCTTGTAAGGAACTTACCCTCCTATATACAAGACTCACAGCATATACTGAGCATAATGACAGACATGGAATGGAAACAGGGCACCACTTTGGTAACTATGGATGTGGTGTCCTTGTATACCAGCATTAATCCCAACCTTGGTATGGAAGCCATGAATAAGATCTTATCCAACAGACCAGCCTCACTATGGGCACACATAAATATGCTGCTATCAATGATGGACCTCATCCTCAACAATAACTTTTTCATGTTTGACCGTAAATGGTACCAACAGAGAAGAGGAGTGGCCATGGGTTCAGAATTTCCCCCATCCTTTGCCAACCTCTTCATGGGGGCATTGGAGACAGACTTGATCTGGGGAACTAGAGGACCACAATATATTGACTCCATCATTTTTTGGGGTCGGTATATTGACGATTGTATATTACTGTGGTCTGGTTCTGAAGAATTACTAAATAACTTTTTTGAATACCTCAACACTAACTCTTGGGAGATCAGGTTTACAATGCAACACAGCAAAAAGAGCATAGAGTTTCTGGATTTGGAATTTAATGTCACTAACAATACTTTACAAAGTAGACTTTACAGGAAACCTACTTCCTGCAATGCTATCCTACATGCATCTAGCTCACACCCATTACATCAAATACACTCTATTCCCTACAGTGAATTTCTTCGAGCAAGACGCAATTGTAGTGATCCAACTGAATTCGACAATTGCATTATAGACATGAGTAATAGATTCTTAAGGAGAGGTTATTCTGAGGAAACTGTGAATACAGCCAGAAAGAAAATAAAAAAAATCAAGAGACCAGACAGTCTCAAAAAACAAACAGAACCCAAGTCCTCCACAAACAACATAAGACTCATAACTGAATACAGCGAATACACAACACTGTGAAAAAAAGTTTTAACAAACATTGGAATCTTTTAAAAACAGACCCCATAGTGAAGGGATTGATTGCAGATAAGCCATCAATCACATACAGAAAAGGACAAACACTGAGGAATAGACTCAGTCCTACTGTCCCCCCGCCACATTCCCATCAACAATTGGATGACCAAACTGAGCACCGGTTTCTTCAGGTGCGGTTTTTGTTCCATGTGCAGATGGGGCAAACATGGAACCAAAACTTTTGTGGGCTTTGATGGAGCTACCTACAACATCAAACACAACATCACTTGTATGACCAAATTTGTTGTATACATTATAGAATGCCAATGTGGCAAATATTATGTGGGTAGCACCATTAGGGCTCTCAAAGACAGGATGGCAGAACATATGAGGGCCATACAGAAAAGAGACCCGAAATACCCAGTGGCACTACATATTGCGGACTGTCAACCTATGGAGGATGAGGCTAAAGTAAGTTTTTATGGTATTGATGTCATTCCACTAAATATTAGAGGTGGAAATCGTAAACTAACTCTCAGACGCAGGGAAGCAATGTGGATAATGCGCTTACATTGCATTGAACATGGGCTCAACTATGATCCTGAGCTCCAATTTTTCTAAGGTGATTAAAGCACGAATGGATAGAGTATTATCATGGTGTACCGTGTACAACATAGCAATCACTATGAAACAATTTGCGTTTAGATGTTTTTCCTTATCTAGATGTGTAAATCAAGGAGATTATACTGAATTGCATCGTGTTATACCTAAGAAATGTTGTTCATAGTTTGTACAAATCACCATATACTTCTTTGAATTATCACTACAATGTAATGAATGACACAATATAGATTGTAGTAGACTGTTATGTGCCACACGACACCCCATATCTCACAAGTAACTATAGAATCAATTGTTTGTTCAACACGCTTATGGTGAGTCTCTCGCGAAATGAAACTCGGAAATAACCAACTGTTACACTCACAACTAAGTCTAGGACCCTTTCTAATGCTGCGTTTTGAATTCTATTGTTGCAGACTCTCCGGTATCAGGTAGCAAACACTAGATCCGGAATCTGACCTAGCATCCCCTCCCGGTCTATGGCTTGATGCACACAAATATCAAGATAATAATAATTCTTTATTTGATTTAAAACAAATCATAAAAGGGTGGACTTACCACCATGCAAGAGATATTTACATCATAAAAACAACACCGAATAAATTTTGAGTCGAGTTAAAAATTAATAACATGCTCTGAAAAAGTAGCAGAAAATAAAAAAGGTCTAAGAAGAGAAGAAAAAGTATAAAGAAATAACAGTTATTCAAACAAGAGGCTCGTTATCATTAACTCGTGCTGCGTAAAAGCAACCATTGGAAAGAAGGGAGGAAGAGTCTGTGGTCTGCCAAAGCCTGACCTATTGTCCAGGAACCTCTTCAGATGGTGCCCTTTTTTCCAGCTCTATGGCGGCAAGCTTAAAAAATTTTAAGGTTTTGCATGATAGTTCTATCCAAGAACCGCTTAGGCATCTTATCACCGCCGCCCTGCAAGTTCTCACCTGGGCTTCTCTTAAGGGAGATCGAAGGAGCGATTTTCTTAGATTTTGGAGTGCCGGGCATATACATATGAGGTGCAGTAAAGACTCTGCACCGTTGCCGCATAGGCGGCAATCGGGAGTTGCCCACTGCCGTTGCCATTTGGGAGTGAGGTCTTTGGACGAGAAGCAGCCCAACCTTAGAAGGCTTAGTTTCCTTTTATAGTGGTCCCTAAAGCATTCTTTCAAATAATCCTGTGGTTTTAGGTGGGTATATGACGGCAAGACGATCCAGGCATGGCTTTTGCCAGCCACTGCTGCTTTGATGCACACAAATATCAAGGTATCTTATAACCAAACTCTCCAGTCCTAATCTTTTCATCTGCTAGACCTCTGATAAATTTAAAATCAGAACACGATGTTATATTTATTCTGTTCCACAATTTTCTTGTCCTAGCACCATTGACGATACCAGTCCTAACTGGACTGCTCGCGAGCACTATAGTGATGAGACACTCACGTGATTGAGAACTCTAAGAACTTATTCTTTGGACTACTCCCAGCTACGATGAGTGGCATTTTAAGGTCTTTATGTCAGTTTCTCGATATAATTTGGAATAACATGAACACCCTTACTATAGATATTCTGACACACACAGGCCCCATTGTGTTTTTTTAATTCGTCTGTAGGAAGGAACCACCACACCTGGGACCTTAGTAGACATCAGAACTTTTCCTTCCTCCATTTCTTCTACAATACCCGTATTTTCTAAAGTCGAATAAAATCGCCAATATTACAACGGTGAGAGGCTATTTTATATACGTAGGTCTGCAGACATTGGCAGACACTAATTTTTCTGTGGTGTTTCTTTTCTTCGCTCATGCTGCTAATTTTCTTGTCTGGAAAAATCTATAACTCTTTAACACCACTTATTGTTCTGCCAGGAATAAGCTTGAAATGGAGAACTTTATTTATGTATCAAATTCTGAGTGATTACAATGTCTTTTGTTCTCCATACTAGCACGCTACTCACTGACTTTTGTGCATCTTTAAAGGACGATCCAGGGGATTTTTTTCTACTCTGTCTTCTTTTCTCTGACACAATAGTCACCAATATATATTGACCGGTGCACCTAGTGTTAAAGAGTCAGAAATGCTTATTTATGTGTACATATTCTTTTGCATAGTATAAGTATTCCATACCCATACTATTGTGCTTCCTTCCCAGCCCTGAGGAGTCGGAGTGATCTGTTCCCACGAGACGAAACACGTGTCGGCTGGCTGTTTGGAACCAATAAACCTTCATCTAATTTCCTAAAATACAGACCTGCGTGCTTAGTACGCAGGGTGCATGCAGGCCGCTGCGCTTACACTTTTAGTGCCCAGGCCACTACCAACACTCGTGACCAGGAACTGGGGCACATGGGCTGACCCGGCTTAATGTAGGCAAGGGCACGATGTGCGTCTGACCAATGAACTGTGCCCCCTCCCCAAGTTCGCCTGCCAGCCTCGAAGCCTGCTGGCAGCAGAGAGAAGACAGTTCCCTGGTCAGTTCACTTTTCACACAACTGCCCTGCTTAAGGAAGTTAGGCAGGTAAAAAAGCAATACATTTGTTGTTACTTGATAGTAGTAGTTCTTTACTCACATGAGTGGTTTAGGTTTGTCCACTCGCCGAATAGCACCTGGAAAATCTATATCACTCGGTACTGTATGCGTATGAACAGGCAGTGCACCCTTTTACTGATCCAAAAACCTTCTCCTTTCCAATACATTTGTTGAGACCGCACAGACCTGTGCTAAAAACGTCCCGTACACTGCCAGTCAGGGCTTTAAGTGGGCTGAAAAAACTGGGAGGGGGTCTCTCAAATGGGCGTGGCAAATGTAATTCAGGGCGTGGCTTAGAAGCACATAAGCTAAAAATCTTATACTTGTATTTTGCTGTTTATGTCATTGCATCCGGGACATATGATATAACAAGTAACATCATACCTACAAGTCAGGACTATTACCTTGGTCAATGGTTGTTAGTTGCATGAGATGAATAAGCTGCAACTATGGCTTGTATATGATATAGAAAAAGCTTCCACTTAAAGCCCTGGTGACACCACAACAATGTTGCTGCTCCTGAGTTTCAAAAAGAGGAGGGAAATCCAGAGAGAAAATGACTCTCTTTAAAGGATTTCCCTGCCCCTACAATGCTCATCTGGGCTCGATTCACAGGTACATGCAGGTACACGGCGTCCCCCAACTCTTTTCGTAGGGTGAACGCCCTCCCCTTGCCAAGAAGTTGGGTCCCACAGAAATATGTTAATGTTAATGTTAATGTTATGGAAATTTATATCGCGCACGGCTGCCCCAGCCAAGGGGCGTCCCGGCGCTGCGAGTAGACAAAATGCAGAGAGAAGGTAGCACAGAAAAGTGAAAGATTATTGAAAAAGATGAGTTTTGACGGCCTTTCTAAAGGCTAAGAGGTCTTGAATCCCCCGGATGGCTTCGGGTAGACTGTTCCATAGCTTGGCAGCCAAGAAACTGAAGGATCGGCCGCCTACTCTGGCCAGTCTAGTGCGAGGAATGGTTGCAAGATGTTGCCCCTCTGAGCGGAGCGATCTTCTAGGTGTGTACTCAGACAGGAGGGGACTCAGCATGGGGGGAGAGGCAGTTTTAAGGATTTTGAAGGTTAAACATAAAGCCTTGAACTGGATCCTTTTGCCCACCGGGAGCCAATGTAGTTTTTTCAAGGCTCCAGATACAGAAGAATGGCGAGGGAGACCAACCAGAGCCCTGGCTGCCGCATTCTTGACTCTCTGCAATCTGGTGGTTTCAGCCAGATTCGCTCCCAGTAGGAGAGAGCTGGCGTAGTCCAGTCTAGAAAGGATTGTCGCCTAACCAATAAGCTGGCGGGTGCGGCAGTCAAAGAACTTCAGAATGGGCCTGATGTTACGTAAAATGCCAAAGCACGTGGCAGCCACTTTCTTAGTGTGGATGGTGAACTTTAAAGCCGAATCCACCCATACTCCCAGATTTTTGACGCAGTCCTTTGGCTTGGGGGGTGGGCCTAAAATGTCAGGCCACCAGTTGTCTCCCCAGGACGAGGTGTTTTTCCCCAGGAGCAGGATCTCGGTTTTTCCGGCGTTTAATTGGAGAAAATTCGCCGTCATCCAGTTGGTGATGTCAGTGAGTGTCTGTTTAAAGTGATGGGCTTCCAGACCACTGTTGTTATTCAGAGCCACCACCAACTGGGTATCGTCTGCATAGGATACCAGTGCCAGTCCATTCCTTCTAGCCACCTCCGCCAAAGGGCGAACATAGACATTGAACAGGGTAGGGCTAAGGGAAGAGCCCTGCGGCACTCCCTGTCCAATGCTATGCTCCTTCGAGATGTAAGGAGGGGTGGAAACTCTAAAGGACCTATTAGACAGGAAGTCTCTGAACCATCCCAAGGCTGCCCCTGTAACTCCAATTTCCTCCAGTCTCGTCAAGAGGACCTCGTGAGACACCGTATCGAAGGCAGCACTGAGGTCCAACAGGACCAGTGCTGCTGTACCGCCGGTGTCAAGAATGGAGCGGAGGTCCTCAGAGACACTGAGCAAGGCTGTCTCGGTGCTGTGACCAGCTCTAAACCCGTGTTGAGAGTCATCCAGAATGTTATTGGTGAGGAGGAAATCAGACAGGATGTTGTTGACGTGTGCCTCGATGATTTTGGCAGGCCAGGGGAGCAAGGAGATGGGCCTAAAGTTCTCCGGGAGGGAAGGGTCTAAGGTGGGTTTTTTTAAGATGGGGGAAACCCAGGCCTGCTTCCATTTGGAAGGAACGCTGGCGGTGGAGAGTGACATATTAATGATGTCTCGGATGTGTTCTGTGATAAGTTCGTGGGCTTCACAGAAAGCGTCCGGTTTTAAAGGGTCTGCCGGAGAACCAGATTTAATCTTTCTACAGATTTTTACAAAACTCTCTCGCTCAAGTGTAGGAAGAAAGGTGAGAGAGGGCCTGGTGGGATCAATGATGACCGATGACTGTGGGCATTTTGGAAAGGTGTCATATATTTTCTTGACCTTCTCAATGAAGAAATTAGCCACGTTATTGCAAAGGTCGGGCGAAGTGATAGTAGAATTAACGTTTTTTTTTGCAGTAAGGTCTTTCAGAATTTTAAATACTGATTTTGAAGTATTGGAGCTATTGCTGATTTCACTGGCATAGTATGCCGCTCTAGATCTGCAGACTTTACGATGATAAGCTTTTTGGAGCCGGACATAGTCCTGTTTAAGATTAGCGTCATAGTTTTTCCTCCAACACCTTTCTGCCTTTTTACATTCCTTTTTTAGAGTAGCTAGTTCAGAGTTATACCAAGGACTGGCAGTATGGGTGCGGGCCTTGGTCCATCTGGCAGGAATTAGGATGTCAAGTGCCTGGGTAATCCAAAGGCAGAACTGATCATAGCCTACATCCAGGTCTTCACTCGGGAGTAGGGGATTTAGTGCTAGTAGATCGTGTAAGTCTTCAAGGTGGAGTTTTCTCCATGGCCGTTTCTGAACGAGTGGAGTAGGAGCTGCTGCAGGGCTCGAGTTACAAGAAATAGACAGAGTTACTAAATGGTGATCTGTCCAGGTCATGGGGATAGGTAGATCTGTAGAACCACTGGTGATGTTGGAGAAAATGGGGTCAAGAAGGTGTCCTGCTCTATGGGTAGGGCCACTAACAAGTTGATTGAGTTCAAAAGCCGCAAGATCCGCTATAAAAGTTGCCACTTTAGGCTCAGTATCCCTGTCGAGATGTAAGTTAAGATGCCTATGATCGTGAAGTTAGCCGTTTTAATCACATTGGTGTCCACATATTGTAAAAGTGAATTGGTGAAGGGGACGTCTGCACCAGGAGGTCTGTAAATCAGAAGGCCAGTTGCACAGAACTGAGGATTAACTTTAATTGAAAAGCGAGCGCTTTCACTGCCTCTAATATCCACTTTGGTGAATTGACAATCAAAGTGAGATTTGATTATAAGCGCTAACCCCCCCCCCCTCTCGTGCTCCTGTTCATGGTGTGGATAGAGTAACCTGTGGGAGTTACCAAATTGCATACCGAGTCCATGTCGTCAGAGAGCCACGTCTCAGTCATGAACAAAGCATCAAGAGAGTGGTCAGTTAGGAGATCGTAGATTTCAGAGTGATGTTTATACATAGATCTGACGTTAAGGTGACCTAGCCTGAAAGTATGGGCTTGGGGGGCTTTAGATTTACTTTTAATAGTGGTGCACAATTGGGAAGGGTGTGCGAGAGGATGGCGTATATGGGCAGGGTTACGTCTAGCGCAAGAGCATGAAGTATGCTGAAGGCCCAACAGCTCAGCTTTAGAATAGCACATCTTACTGCCTTAGTAGCAGTAAGAGGAGCAGACTGCCTGGCTCCTGGCGCTGCCTTAGCGCGGACGGGCGCAGACGGGCAGCTCTTTGGCGGGTCTTCGGTGGGTCTACGGTGGGGCTGCGCACGAACGCTGCGCGCTCGAAATACTGCGAGGGCTAAGTAGCCACAGGAAGTTGGACACTAGAGCGTTAACCGCTCTGCATGCAGGCCAACCGGAAGTGTCCCAACGAAGAAATGCCGGGAGACGGCTCAAGCAATCAATCAGTATGGCGTGTGGTGCAGGGGAGGTGAATTTTAATAAAGCACAAATTAGGAAGCACACAGTACAATTTCAACGCGATTAAAAGTTTTAAAAAACGAAGCGCTATCTGCTTACACTGCCCAGGTCAGATCGCAAAGCGGGTCGTGGACACTGCCACTGTCTCCTTCCCGCCGAACTTGTCCAGCTGTAATTTTCAGACACCGGGACATGTTCAGCACCACCTGCATGTTACCTGCTTTCCATTCCCAGCAGCAACATGCAGGCAGCCAGGGAGCTTTTTTCACCTCCAGCAGGGCCGATGTTAGGGGGGCCATCCGGCCTCCTTTTGTTTGCATATGCTGACTGGGGGCCGCCTAGAACCTCACACTTAAATGTAAATGCCACAGAGGGAGACAAAGGCACACAGCTTGCCTTCTCTTTACAGGTACTTAAGAGAGGCATGCTTTTGGCTTTGAACAGTCCCTGTAAATAAATGCAGACACTATAAGACTGTCAGATGGGTTAGTCTGTCCCAGTATTTACACAAATAATTTAAATAGCACTATTTTATTGTTTTTATAGCGCTACATCATGACATAATGAGGTCGTTTGATTATTGTCTTACTTGGGCAGTCCCCCAACTTATTTTTTATAGGACTTGAGTCTTGCCTGGCATGACGTCATGCCGTAACTTCTCCACTTGTGAGAAGTGAGCAGTGTAAGCACGCGCACATCAATGTGCCTACAGTCACTGCAGTCTGGAAAAAAATTAACCCACTGTGCCAGGGCACAAAAGAGGCCAATAGAGACCCGTTTTGAGACCTCTTTTAAAAATCTGCTGATGCTCAGCACAAGTAAGACCCGGTCCACTTAGAGCCTGGCTGCTAGTGTACGTATCGTTTTTCACATGAGTGAGTTAGTATATTTCTCACATGACCACTGTGCAGGCTGCTGCCGTCTTCAGTTTGCACCAACAGCATAGCTGCTAACGTTTCAGGTTGCCACGTGTGGCATTTTCATGATTTCAGCGTAATTATGAGTGTCATTTCAAATACGTGACAGTCAGTCAGTGTATAACTACATCCTGCCTAGGTTGACGCATGTATTCAGAAGGCAAAACATGCCACAGGTGTTCTCAGATTTCCAGGATTGCCTAAAAGAGATTGAAAATGTCTGCTATGGAAGGGTCCCTACACACATGTAACTTTTTCACATCCTATCCCCTACATTTTTGTCCCTGCTCCCACTCAGATCTCTGTAAACCTTCACACTAGAGCTTTTTCGATACCTGTTTCCAATCTTACACTCTGACTCCTGGAGTCCTACTCTCAAGCAGCTGAGGCTACTCAAGCAACGTTGGTTACTGTTTGGTTTCTGTCATCAAAATTCCTCCTACTAGTGGCCGCTCACTGCGCTTGCTCGCTACACAACGTATGGGGGCTGGTCTCACTTATACTTTGTGCTGTCTGATTCACTACTCTTGTGTCTATTTTTGGTGCTTTATGTAAGAATGTCTATGAGTACATATGAGTGGGTAACCTTTTGCTCTTTAATTAAACCATCTACTATTTATTGTGCTTTGAAAGTCAATCAGACCCTCCAGCATTTCCTGATTTCGCGATTCATCATATTAACGAGAAATCGGCAAAAGAGCAAGATGACCGCGATTTTTTCCATTATGGCCACGAAAAATGGTCTCTCTGCAGTTAGCAAAAAAAATGGGAATTTCTATTTGCTGTACGTACACACGTCATTACGTGTGCCCGTACAGCCATAACAGCTGCTCCCTGGTACAATGAAGTAAATATCTACCTAGTTAAGTATATGTACTTTCAACATTAAGGACGTGATGTCTAAGGATATGTTGTTATCACCATTGGAAAAAAAGGGCCCAAAGGTATGCTGAGGTGAAAGAAGGGAGAGAGCGGGCACTTATTAGGAAGAATGAATACAATACACGTCTCCCCTTTGCATGTATTTCTCGGGCGAGTCGTCTGTGAGGAAAAGTTTGAGACCTGTACATAACAGGACAAGTGAACACAAGGAAAGGGAGAGAAAATAGGTATGGGTTAAAACAGGGCTCTCAGGGCTTTTTACTGATCTGTGCTACCATCACGAAGGGAAAAGGACTGTGAGGGAGTAATGCGTGCTCAAAACAACCCTTATGTGTCTCCACTGCCAGTGTTCCCACCACCCCCACCAGAACGATCCCCTAAGCGGTACTCGCCTTGAGCCACAACCCGTCTCCAGGACCGTGGCGTAGGGACCGGGTGAGTCTCTCCCTGCTGCAGCCCACCGGGTTCTCGTGTTATACCGCCGATGTTCCCTGGACTCCTTGTTGCTCCCCTCACCTCGTCGTCGCCGCTGTCCCCTCCGTCACTCGTCTCCGATTTCCACGTCTGCTTCCTCCTCCGAATTGGCTCTACCCCCACCGCTGGTCCGACTCCTGGGATATCCCTTTCCGCCATCATCACCGGCACCTCCACTGACGTCACAAACTCCTTGCGGTTGGCTCTGAACGCAACTATACCGCTCAATGGCATCGGCTGGGTGGAAGGGGCTTGCCCGTCCAACAGCTGCTTCCAGTCTGTGCCGCACTCGTCCTCCTCACAGACCTCCCTCCTTAGGGATGGACGTTGGGGCCATTCAGTAAACGGATGTCGGGACAGGTAATCCGCGCTGACTTGCCTGGCTCCAAGAATGTGTTGTGTCTGAAATGAAAATGGTTGTAATGTTAAGAACCACCGGAGGATTCCTAGGTTGGTGTTCTTGTTCCTTGCAAGCCAGGTGAGAGGGGTGTCATCCGTGACTACAATGAATGGTCGTCCCAGCAGGTAATATTGTAGTGTTTCTATGGCCCATTTTATTGCAGAGCACTGTTTCTCTATTGTAGAGTACTGCTTCTCTTGGGGAAACAGCTTTCTGCTGAGGTAGAGAGGATTGAGGTCACTGTTAGAGTCAGTCTGATATAGCACGGCACCCAGCCCTAGGCCAGAGGCATCCATTTGCAGGATGAAGGTTTTATGAAAGTCAGCAGGGCAACATGGGGGCTGAACAGATGGCTGCTTTCAAGGCCTGGAAACTAGGTTCCTGTTTGGGGTCTCAGGTGTGTATATGGGAAGGGTACTTTTCTGTTAGCAGGTCAGATAAGGGGCTGGCTCTGGTGGAAAAGTTTGGGATAAACCTACGTTAATACCCTATGAAACCTAGGAAGGAACATATTTCTCGTTTGGTAGTGGGGGCAGGGATCACCTTGATGGCTTCCAGTTTACTGACTTGCGGTTTTATGAAGCCTTCCTGTATCGTATAGCCTAAGTACTAGATAGAGTTGGTCAGTAATAGGGACTGCTTTAGATTTATAGTGTGGCCGGCAGCTCTGACAATTGAAAATACAGCGGCTAAGTGCTTCAGGTGGCCTTCCCAAGTGGGGTTGTAAATGACAATGACATCAAGGTACGCGTCAGCATATTCCTGATGGGGCCTCAGTATCCTGTCCATCAGTCGTTGGAACGTTGCGGGTGCCCCGTGTAAGCCGAAGGGGAGTACCTTGAATTGATACAGACCCGAGGGGGTTGCAAATGCCTCTTTTCTCTCAGGATTGTGGGGTCAAGGGTATTTGCCAATACCCTTTTGTGAGGTCAAGGGTTGGCATATATCTCGCTTTTCCTAATCTTTTGATGTGCTCATCGGGGCATAGGGTAGGTGTCGAGTTTGGTGATCTCTTTCACCCACCGGAAGTCTATGCAGAAGCGCAGGCTGCAGTCAGGCTTTGGCACGATCACAACAGGGGAGCACCAATTACTTTGGGAGGGCTCTATTACGTGGGTCTGCAGTTTGGCAGTCACTTCCTTTTCTACGGCTTCCCTTCTTGCAGCAGGGATGCGATACGTTTTTTGTTTTATTATGGTGCTGTCCAGTGATATAATGTTGTGTTGCACCAGAGTGGTCAACCCGGGAGTGGAAGAAAAAAGGCCTGGGAAGTCATTTAATAGAGAAGACAGTTGTGGTATCTGTGAAGGGGACAGGACGTCTCCAGTTGGAACTGCCTCAATCTTGGGTTCTTGAGTATGTGCCAGGGAGATGTGTAGGTGTTTGTCTGTAGTTACAAGGAGGGCAGGCGTAGCTGTTGCCATGGGCAACGCGGGTTCCTGTAACCACAATTCAAAGAGGGAGGGATAAGGAGCCAATTAGAAAAAGGTCCTGTGCCGATGCTCCAAAAGACAATGTAAATTCTAAGGAAAGTGCCCTCTACAAGGGCCCGTGAGGTACTGAAGCGCCACCCCCACGAGGAGCAGTGCCCAATGATGATGCTTTACACTCACAAGGGTGTGTGAGGGCTAAACACACACAGGAGTACCATTCACTCCTTTCACACTCTCATTCCTTATCTTTGGAGACACCTTACCCTTACTTGCAACCGTAACAGGCTGCATTACGCGTACTCTCTTTCAGGAACTGGTACCATCCTTAGTATTTACAACGCGGGTTCCTCCCATCTTTTGAGGTTCACATGATATATCTGTTTACCTCTGGCTTGTTGGGGTGGCAGGACACTAAAGGTGACTGGGGTTACTTTCTTTTCGATAACATTGGGGCCTTGCCATTGAGTCAGCAATTTGTTTTCAGAGGATGGGAGCAGAAAAAGCACCTTGTCGCCGGGATTGAATTCACTTACTTGGCTATTCCGGTCATAATACGTCTTTTGTGTTTCCTGTGCTTTTTCCATATTGTCATGCACTAAACCCCAGAGTTGGGTTATCGTGGACTTAAGTTCAGCTGCGTAGTGTGTCACCGTATTGCCTTCCGTCTCCTCCCCCTCCCATTGTCCTACGGCCATGTCCAGCAGTGTTCTGGGTTTTCATCCGAACAACAATTCAAAAGGAGAGTAACCGGTGGACCTCTACTCCTGTGTCCGGATGGCAAAGAGGACCAGGGGCATCTTTTGGTTCCAGTCCCTCCCTGTCTCTGAGATGACCTTCGAAGCATGCTCTTAATGGTCTCATTGTAGCACTCCACAAGGCCATCTGTCTGAGGGTGGTATACCGCTGTCCGGATCTGATCTATACCCAGGATCGTACAAACCTGTGCCATTAGGCAGGACATGAAAGGGGTCCCCTGGTCTGTTAGGATTTCAGAAGGGAACCCTACTCTTGAGAAGAAAGATATCATGGCCTGTGCTATGGTGGGAGTGGTCATACTGGATTGTGGGAATGCTGCTGGGTACCTGATAGCATAATCAACTATGACCAGGACGTACTTATGATCTCTGGCTGAGGGGGGCAAAGGGCCAACCAAGTCCATCCCTACCCATTTAAACGGGATGTCTATGATGGGCAAAGGGTACATGAGGGCTTTTTTACTGCTCGTGGGTTGGTGTATTGACACCGTACACATCCTGCACAGTGTCTTGCTAAATTCCTGTAGACACCAGGCCAGTAAAACCTACCCAACAGGTACTTTAGGGTGTTTTCTTTTCCATAGTGTCCACCCCCGGATTGGTTATGAGCCAAATGTAGAATATAATTGCGGAAAGGAAGGGGAACTAACAGCTGGGTGATAGTGTGCATGTCCCCTTTCATGACCCGTATAACAAGCCTTTTTTAATACAATAATAGGGTCTTTCTTGGTTTGGCTCTCTCTCTTGGACCTGCTTCCAAGCATGCGTAAGGGTGTTGTCCTCTCTTAAGTCTGTACAAAAATTAACAGGAGCTGTTTTACTCATGTCTTTAAGAGAGAGAGGAAAAGCAAGACGTGATAGCAGTGAATGTGTAAAGGCGTTCTTTTCCCTCCGTTTTTTCTGTTTGCTCTTCTTGTCCCTTCCTCTTGTGTGTTCAATGTCGCTCTTGCTAAATGAAGCATTGTGTAACCAGGCTGTGGTGTTCTCTTTAGTCTTGTGAGGTACTGTTCGAATCTAGGATGATTGGTACCTATGATGACAACCTCGAGTAGAGAGGGAATGACACCCACTTTCCACAGGTGTGAGTCATGTGCTACGTCCAACAGTACCTCTGCTACCGTATAGGTCTTAGTGTCCCCATGCACACACGTGGCATTCACATTTTCAACACCCCTTATCTGTGATTGGGGTACCAAGGCCTGGTCTCCCAACGTGATGTGACATCCTGTGTCCAACAGAGCTTTTATTTCTTTCCATTTAAGAGTACCTCCCTTCTCTACTGATGTGGGCCTTTCCCTGTCAGACATATGCGCCCTCTGGAGTACCCCACTTCCATAGGTTCTGCCACCGGGACCCGATGGGGACACTTTCTGGCTATGTGCCCCCATTCCACACAGTGATAGCATTGCGTTCCGGGTCCGCTTGGAACAAAGGAAGGCGAGGTGTATCTTTGAGGCATACGGGGAACCGTCTGTGGTTTGGGGTCAGGTCGAGGAGTATTCCTTGGAGGGTTAAAAGGGATTTGTGGTATACCAGCCTTAAACTCGGGGGACCTGTGAAAGGTGCAGGCTAGGTCCACAGCCATTGTGGAATTGAGATTGGGGTGCTGTTTTACTCACATACCGGTATTCGTAGGTAATGCCTCCAGAAACGGTTCCAGGTATACCTTTTCGGTTAGCTCTTCCACACTGGAAGCATGGGGCATCAACCACCTATTACCCAAGTCCTTAATCCGGTAGTATAAGGCGTGTGGGTTGTCTCCTGCAGTCCATTTTGTTTTCGGAACTTCGTCCTGTAGAATTCTTGGTCACAACCCAGGTGCTCAAGGATAGCCGCCTTGACCTCTTCGTAACTGTAGTGCCTGGGGTTTGGCAGCTTGGTAAGCTGCTTGGAGTTCTCTGGGTAGGAGGGGTGCAATATACTGCCTCCAACATTCTGGGGGCCAAGCAACGGTGGTTGCCACCCTTTCAAAGTTTATGAAAAAGTAATCAGGGTCCTCTCTTTCTTGAAATTTTTGTAATACTGACCCCGGGACATTAGGAGGCACCTTGGTGCTTACGATAGCATCTGTGAGCCTCAAGATTGCAGTGTCCTGCTCCTGTTGATTGGCCGTGAGTAGGGCAACCTGCTCTTTCAGTGTATCCTGCAGGGCTTCTCTGTCTCTCTGTGCGGTCTGGGCCTGTTGCTCCAGCACCAGCTGCAGGTGTCTCTGTCCCTCTGCTAGCTGAGTGATCATGCTCTCCACGGGCACGGGTTGTGTCATGACGAGACACTTGGGATATGGATCCCACTTCTGACACCACTTTGTAAGGTGCCCAAGAAGGAAAATAGAAGCACTATAAAACACAATAGTGTGGTAAACGTTTTTTTTTTTTTATTATAGTGTGGCTATAGGTGTTCCCCAAGGGAGAGTATTGGGCTTCACAACAGTTCCGCTGTGGCACTTCAGAATAGAGCAAAAAATGATAAAAGAACAGAAATCACTAGGGTGATGTCCTCCCCTTTCCTCTTCTTTAGGGGTCTTCTCTTGCTTGGCCGGGTCGTGTAGTGCTTCCTGAACTCTGGGCCTCTCGCTATCTTCTCTCTTTTTCAGGCCGGGGTAGGAAAGGGATAGAAAATAGGTTGGGGTTAAAACCGGGCTCTCTGGGCTTTTTACTAATCTCTGCTACCGCCACCAGAGGGAAAATGACCTTGAGGGAGAAGTGCGTGCTCAAAACAACCCTCCTGTGTCTCCACTGCCAGTGTTTCCCCACCACCCCCACCAGAGCAATCCCCTGAGCGGTACTCGCCTTGAGCCATGACCCGTCTCCAGGGCAGTGGCATAGGGACCCGGGGCGTCTTCTCCCTGCCGCAGCCCACTGGGTTCTCGCATTACACCGCCGATGTTACCTGGACTCCTCATTTGTTCCCCTCACTTCGTCCGCGCCGCTGTCTCCTCGGTCACTCGTTTCCGCTTTCAACGTCTGCTTCCCCCTCCGAATCAGCTCTTCTCCCTCCGCTGGTCCGCCTCCTGGGGTATCTCTTTCCACTGTCTTCAACGGCACCGCCGCTGACGTCACCGGATCCTTCCCGTTGGCTCTGAACACGACTAGACCACTCAAAGGCATCGGCTTGGTGGAAGGGGCTTGCCTGTCGGACGGCTGTTTCCGGTCTGTGCCACAGTCGTCCTCCGCACAAACCTCCCCCCTTAGGAATGGACGTTGGGGCCATTCAGTAAATGGATGTCCGGACAGGTAATCCGCGCTGACTTGTCTGGCTCCAGGAATGTGTTCTGTCTGAAACAAAAATAGTTGTAATGTTAAGAACCACCGGAGGATTCGCAGGTTGGGGCTCTTGTTTCTGTTTCCGGTCAGCGCCGCACCCATCCTCCTCACAGGCAGTATGTGTTTTTATGAGACCAAAAAAAACTTTAGCTTTTGTCAATGTTTGTTATAATGGTGAATTCCCGTCAGCTCCCACACCAATAAGGCTTTCCAAAAAACCATGCCAAAACAATTCACACATTGACAAAACTAAAACGCTGACCACCTATTTCAGAGCTACTTGCTTTGCCAATGCTTGTTTATTTTTGTTTCTCATAATCTTATTGAAACTGGTTACACTGAATTCCCATTATGAATATTTTTGGTAATTACTAGCATATATAAACACATGTTACTAAATGATGTTGCAAATATATGGTACCTGCAATTTTACAGTGGTTTAGCAAAATGTTTTTTTCCCCAAGCTTTCATTTATTTATGAACATTTTATTTTGACTGTCTCAACAAATAAGAGGGGGACTTGGAGGTGGTTGTGGTACAATAACCGTGCTCCTGATATTAATCACAATACCAAATATAAAGTAGCTGTTCCAACATTAGGGGTGCTAAAAGTCACAAACTCACCTGAAGCAGAGGAAATATAGTGGTGAAGGGACAGTCCTAGGTCTAGAACCCACTAGTCAGAGGCAAGCACATTCCTTGTCTCTTGTTGCCCTCACACACCCCAAAGGATGTCATGCTGCATCATCGGGTGATTGCTCCTCGTTGGGCCGACGCTGCAATGCCCTATGGGTCCCAAAGGGTCACTTTGACGGAGATCTTTTGTTACAACAGCTGTAAGATGAGTGCGGGTGTGTTGGGGAGGGAGTCCTAAGTGGAGGGTGAGAGGGTGCGTGACAAGTTAAAACTGGCTAATTGATACCAGGAGTAGATTCTGGTAATTTCAGTAGGGAATTTATAGAGGGTGGGAAGGCTAATTCCTGGGTGTAGATACATTTCAGAAATGATAGTGTAGAGTTCTAATAAAATGTCTAATTGTGGTATGATGCACGACCATCTGGGTTCTAGAATGTGATCAGTATCGGTTCTCTGTGCTAACAATAATGGACGTTGAATAAGAAGCAACTGTTTTTGGCATTGCTCCTGCAATACATCTATTCTTCCTGGAAAACTGAGGCTGTATTACAGAAAATGCCCCGGAAGCACAATAGGCATGTGCACCTGCTTTGAGCACCTCAGGCGTAATGTGCCCCAGTAATTAAAATGTCAACATGTTTCGTGCCTCACTGGTCATAAAGATCTGTGGTGCTTCATCAGGACCAAAATATCCATGGTCTGATAGTGAAAGTGAGTTGAAGGGGTCGAGAAACCCTACTAAATCAGGTCGGGCCAAATCTGTGAATAACTACAGTAAGGCTAAAACTAAATAGTTATACCGCTCCTGAAGGAACCTAAATGGATGAAAAGAGATGCTCCATAGGCTAGCGCATGAGGTCACCTGCACCTTTATGGGAGTTTCTGTCGGTGTGCTGTCTCGCAGGCAGGCGTGATGGCGGATAGGTGCTGAGAGCCAGCACACCGACGGAAACTCCGGTAAAGTTACATGTAAGAACCCCCAAAAAGTGCAGCCTGGAATTCTTTTATGACTTAGCAACAGTAATTAGAAGGTTCAGTTACCCAACCTTGCTAGTCGTGGTGCTAAGTTACTGGATTTAGAATTCAGTCATTCATGCTAATGACTGTCTATGGCAGTCTTCCATACCAGCATAGTTCTTACATAAATTATCTTCCTTTTAACCAATGTAGTAATCAGGCCCTAATAAGGAAGTAAATATTTGTATTTTTGTGAAACCATCTTCTATTTAGAATGAATAACACCATCCAAAAAAGTATGGGTGGGAGATAAAGAATACTTATGAAACCGACATAGTACATTAAGCATTTTGTATATTGCCTATGGTGTTAAGATGTCTCACCAACAAACGACACTGGTAGTTGCCCTTTTCAATCTTGATTCGTGAAGCACTTATAATATTGATCAGATCTTTTTCGAAAAGTGCTCTTTAAGCTAAAACCTAAGGGTATATTTATGCCGCTGTACGTGTAAATTATAAATAAAGAAAATAGCATTTACCTGCTCTGACTGCTGCCACTCGCTCCTGAACCTTGTCTTCCATCCAGGAACTACTGCACACAGCTCAGGCTCCCAGCTCTCAATCCCAGTGCAGCTCTCATGCTGGGAATACTATTTCCAGCATGAAAGCAGCACTGGGATTGGTCGGAGCACCCTGGTTCAGTGCTCAGACATGGACTGGGAGCCTATATTGCTTCTCCACCTGGCTGTACAACCCAACTAGGGTAGGAGAGAGCCTAAGGCCGACCAAACCATTATGCACACTTGGCAGTGCCCACCACTCCCCCATCTTTCCTGGTGCTGCAACTGCTGCATCAGTATGGATAGCCACGCTCCTCCCTAGGCTTGCAGTCTATGGGGCGAAAAATAACATGATAATAGAATTGTTTTATTATCCTTTTTTTTGTCCTTTGCCTCTGCTGGCTTTCAGCAGAGGGTGCCATGCCACTCGCCATAGCGGAGGAGCCGCCCCTGTTTGCTGGAGTTTACTGGTATAAAACAAATACCATTAGGGAAAGCCTTTCAGGTGAAGGAGGTCAGTGCTAATGACTGCAGTGTTTGCCTCCTTCACAATAAATCTGTCGCCTTGGAGATGAAGTGGTGGTCTCTCAGTCTTGAATGCTTAGAAGACATTCCTCATAGTATGAGATGTGCAACCCAAGAGTAGTGGCTCATGGAGGGAGGGCCGGGGGCAGTGGGGCAGAGCAGAGGAGAGGCAGGGAGGGGGTAGTAAACTCTGGATCATTGTCGACCAGAGTAATGTAAAGAAATAAATAAATCAAACAAATTTCATTGCACATGCAGGCTATGCCAAAATTAGCAGCAGTCACTTTTACTGAAATCTCCACTCACAAAGCGAATTGCTGCATGCTTGCTCTCCCTTGATAAGATGGCACCCTATTTTTTATTTTTTTGCAGTTTTATATAGCTAGATCTCGATCAGAAGGTATTGGAGCGCTTTACATGAGCACAAGTTACATTACACAGGGATACTGTTTTAAGATGGGGTAGATTAAGTGACTTGCCCTGAATCACAGGATGTTGAGCTAACGCCGAGACTCGAGGCTGATTTCCTCACTTTGGTTTAACCGCATCCTCAAATTCCCTAATCGAAATTAGATCTTAGCTGTCTTTCAAAGAAACTATGGGGGATATTCTCAAGAATGTGTGATAATCATCGCAAAATTAGCTTAACACAATTTTGCACATCGCAGTCTATCGCAACGAAATAACAGTGTGTTAACGTTGTATTCCCAACCCGGCAGCACTATGCGATAGTCTCACGATAATGCGCCAAATGAGCGCGTAAAATACGTGATACCCCAAAAAAACGACAAAAATTGCACTACCCCAAATTGCAATACAAAAATTAGCGACAACCAGAGACAGGTCTGCAATTCCCATGCGTCATGTGCCAAAAATGCACTATAAAAGTAACAAATAAAACACACTAAAATTACTGCGGAACACCATGGATGCACCCGGACCGAGTGCAGAGGGCAACTCGAACCCCACAAGCCCCCCAGAGGACCAGCCAGGACCCCTGTGTTTGCGGAAGGGCATGGAGAAGAGGAAGACGGGGTTCAGTATGCAGGAAAGCCGGGTCATCGTCACAGAGGTGATAAACACTACCAACAACTGTTCGTCACCTCCACGATGTCAATGCCAACACAAACGGACATATGGCAGTCCATTGTGAACAACGGGAATGTAGTCGGAGTGTTGAGGAGGTCAATGGATGAGGTAAGAGGCGCTGGCATGATGTGAAAAGCCAAACCAAGCAGAAACTCGCTGCCAACAGGAAGGCAACAGTGGCAACTGGAGGTGGGAGTCCTGCGCCACAGGAGGAGCTGGATGAGCTGGAGGAAATGGTGGCCACAGTCATCAGTGTGGAGACAGTGCAAGGAGTTGGGAGTCCAGACACAGCTTGATATGACCTGACCCAACAGCAACAGGGTGAGTAACGACCAGGGACTGGGGGACAGGGGAGATGGGCACAATGGCACACATTCACAATTATGTGTAGCACACTGCACACCCACAATGATTGTGGAACATGTCTCTGATCCCCTTGGCACACTGCAGCACACATAGAAACACCAAGTAGGCCCCCGTCAACTATGTGCACAATGGGGCCTCCTCCCTATTACCAATCCCACAATCTACCCATGCACATGTGCTGAATCCAGCAAAGCAGTGACTCTGTGAGCTACACTGAGAATGCAAGTGACACTGCATGACCGATAGCATGGCTGCAGTCAGAATGCATGACATGGTGCACGACACAACACTGAGGTGGCCCAGTGTGGATCACACCCTCAAAGTAGAAGATAACAATCTGACACCTCCATGTGCACATACAACCCCTGACATCAGCAGCACATCTGCAGACAAACAATGCACAGGAGTGCAAAACTCTTCCAAGAACACAAATTACCCATGTCGCCAACATCTCAGCACCATAAAAGGCCACAAGTCAAAGGCACACCACCTCAAAGGGATAAGGGGTGGCTAAATCAGAGCTGCAGGGCGACTCTCCCACAATGCAGCACACACACAAAGCAATCAAACCACATCAACATTGACAACAATGTGGTACAAAGTGCAATACTTTCACAACAGGTCACAACTGGTGCAGCTTGTGCGTAGAAACTGGCCAATCAAATCTGACCTAGGAGGAAACTGTGAGGTGATAATGTATGAGTACAACCTCACATCCGTCATGTAGTCGAAATGTCCACTGTTTCCCATGAAATAGCCAGCTCCTCCAAAACAGTCACAATGTACATTGCCATGCTGTCTGTCTGGAAACATGTAAAATGTGTCAACATACATGGAACACACTGTTAACCTGCATCACCCCTTTACATTGCAGAGGGACAATCAACACCTCCTGCAGAGTGACCAGACATCTCTTCAGTGATGATGAAGAGGACCCCCTGGCCATCTGCTCCGACACCCTCGGCTCGTGGAAAGGCTCTGCACCCCACCTCCAGGAGCAGGGCAGCCCAGCTGCATTGAGGTGAGCCCACCCCCTGCACAGACCACACAGCAGGAAGCACCCACCACCACTGCTGGCTCACACCACCTCACAGAAAGACACATGGCATTCCAATGCCATGTTTTAGATTGCCAGAAGGAGCTGGATGAACAGGTGCGGGTGGTTTCTGACCTCATGGCAGCCAAACTAGATGCCATACGTGGGTGTACAAGTCCCATCAGGGACCACTTACAGTCCCTAATGAACACCCACAGTCCGTTCCATGCTCTACAACAATTCTTAGCTGACCTCGCTGGAGCCATTACTCGCATACAAGAACTGTCTAGTCGGACAGACTCCAGGAATGACTGCACAGAGATGGCACAGCTGTGGAGGACAATGGAGAACATGGAGCTGATGCAGGCTGGAAGGATGGCTGCCACGGCTGAACAACAGCTAGATGTAGAGGGGATCTTCCATGCCCTGCGGATCCTCACCTTGCCATTGCTGCAACAGAGCCTGTCCCAGATGACTGTGCAGGAACTTCGACACACACATCTCCGCCCCCTGATGTGTCATTGGCACACATTGATGCAGCCATCACACTTCTGCACCCTGATGTGTCAGTGGCAATGAGTTATGCAGCCATAACACCACCACACACACCTGACACACTGGACACAGAAGTCATATCAGAGGAGTAAGATGTGGATGATAATGACTGTGTGAGAAAGGATGTTGTAGCATGCATCCCCGCCATATGACCTGTTCCTGCCTGGGTCAGCCCTCTGCATCATGCCCGGGAACAACACCTTCCACTGTCCCCCGAAACACTCTGCGACATTCACCTGGACCCCAACATGGACTGCCATATCTGCTCTGGTTACCAATGAGACAGCAATCAGGCTGCGGACTAAACTCTTCCTCTTCCGATTAACTTGTCATTCCCCAAAGGACTCTGATTGGCCCTCCACTGTGCAACCATGTAATATGGGGTTTGCATGGCCATGTACTGCTCCAGCTCCGACACTCCACAGAATGTGAATAAAACATCCCAAATCACACAGATGTGTCATGTCTATGTTCAATCAAGTATAAAAGTATGGATGAATGTAGGGACATTGATTGCACAAAAAGGTACACCCTGGGAAATGACATCAATGTGCATGTTTGACCCTGACCCACATGGATAATTAGATGACTGTGAAGGTGTGAACTAGCTGAGGCCTCATTGCTCATGAACAACAATCTCGCAACCCCCCAAAGTAGCCCCACCTCCATGTATTAAATAGGGCTGTGTGTAAACATTTCAAATTCGGTAGCATCCCTCAACTAGTGTCCCCCATCACATGTGACAACAGAACATCTCTTTGCATACCTACTCACACTGATCTGTGTGGACACAGCCTGTTTTGATGGATCACATTGATCCACATGGCAAGAAGTTGGACACCATACTCACATCGCTGAAGACACGTAAGAGCACAGGTCTACCAGCAACTATCCCAACCACAATGTCTGGCTCACAGAGGTGGAGCTGTCAATAGGGACTCACCCCCAAGTGAAATGCGTCAACCAGTCGCTCCCTGAGTACAGACAATGCTCATTAAGGCACATGATTTGTCATTCTAATCAACACTCATCACAGTTGAACACTAGTGAAGTTGCATAGACTTTATTAGCATGTGCGTGTCAGTACGGGCAAGACAAGGGCCACAACATGCAGACCAATGCTTCAAACACTAACAGGCAGTATAAAAACATGTAGAGGTGCAAGAAATGGGGAGGTAAAAATGAACACTAATCACTACGGATGACAACAGTCTCAGCCCCCTTGCCTTGCTGGACAAGTCATGTGATGTTTGGCGTCTGCTCATTGCCCTCTGTCAGGGGACAGGACTCACAGCTCATGGGATCTGCATAGTGCTGTACCACCAGACTGCACTGACCGTCTTCTCAGCAGACATTGAGCAGGTGAAAAGGTCAAACCAGGGCACATGTAGTACTACATTGCCATGTGTGTACTCTCCCTCCAGCAGTATGTCAGATTTAGGAACGTTGCCAAACGGCGCTGTGTAGCTCCACCCATGGGACTGCCTCGCCTTGCACAGGTGTGTGTCAAGACGGGTAGGTGCACACACATGCATTCTGAGTCTAGGCGAATGTAGACATGTCCACTGTTGTTGTGGGATATGTGACCATTCCTCTAAGATGCAACAAGTTGTTGGGACTTGTGCTCTGGGTTACAATCAGTTGTTGCTGCAGGAACGTAGTTACTCATCCATGAATGCAAGCGCAGCTTCCTGGGCAATCAGTTCCAAGAGTACGTGGTTGCCGAGTTCAACGAACACGAGGGAGAGACAATCCATTAACTGGTCCGGACGGATGTGCTCCGTCCACGCCGTTTCACCAATCCGCAACACAGCCCAATAGGGGAGCGCCTCGATGTGGTCACTGCACATGAGGACTTGTGCAATCTCCCATGCCCAACTGCCAGCCTGTACGCCAAATATCAAGGCATCCCATGAAATGAAATGAAAAGTGTTGCTTATAAAGCACAGCCGTCACTCCTAACGGAGTCTCCTGGCGCTTTCAAATAACGAAGATCAGCTGTATCAGATTATTGCCAAGATAAGTGCCAGTCAACACGCATCTGATATTCCTAGGATCCATGTCTTTGATGCCTTTCTAAACTGCTCTTCCAGTTCCTTTGGCATGCAATTCCAGGTCTTTGCCCTTAAAACCATGGCGATTATTAATTTGAAGCCAGGCCGTTTAAGCAGATTTGCAGAGCTAGATTTAAGTGTCCTCATGGTAGTGTATGGTTTAAATCTTGTTGAAAGGTATACAGGTCCCAGCCGGCGGATTGCTCTGAAAGTCGTCAACAATAGTTTAAACAAAATTCTTTTATGGACCGGGAGTCAATGAAGGGTCTTCATGGTGGCAGAGTCAGGCGCTCTACGAGGGAGCCCTAGGGCCAATCTGGCTGCTGCGTGCGGTACTACCTGTAGTTTCCTCAGGGTAGCTTTGTTAGTCCCTGCCAGAAGGCTATTACAGTAGTCCCGTCACGAAAGTATAAGTGCCACTGCCACTGTTTCCCTTGCTGCAAGCAGGATCAGGTCAAAGAATGTTTTCAGAGTTTTGATAATGCCAAAACAAGTCCCTGTTACCTTTAGAACATGGGGTTTGATAGAGAGGGAAGAGTCGAACCAGACTCCCAGATTTATTGCAACCTCCACCGTTTGTTGTAACTTGGCAGCAATTGGGTTAGCATTAGCAGAAGCCAGCCTGTATTTAGAGCTATCTTGTCCGTTTTGTGGAATCCATTTTGTATTTCTGGCAGCCATTTTGTTTGCCATGTGCTACCCCGTGTATGCCATGTGCTCTGTCCTACCTTGCTGTTGTCTGCTCTTGAAATCTGCCTAGAGACAGGTTATATTTAGCCTCTTCCACTTTGCACATGCTCAGTTGAGCTTGCAGCTGTCCATGCAGCTGCTGTTAGTCTGTAAATGTCAGGATGTGTTCACCAGAATTAGCAACTGTTAGCTCCTCCCACTTGTTGACTGTGCCTTTTCTGTATGACCTTATATGTGCCTAAAACCTACTTCTTGAACTTGTACATCCTTCTTCTGAGTCCCTGTGTGGGTATAAAAGGACCAAGCTCCTTCCATTCAGGGTTCTACTTCATACATTACTGAAGGGTGTTGTGTGAATGTAGTTCCACCTCATGAGGTTAATAAATTTTGCATTTTCTATTCCAGTTTCTGTGCCAACTTCTATCCTATTGGTCTGAGGACTTGTGCAGAGAAGGGCGAACCCCTTGCACTGGTAGGCCTTGCTGAGGCGCACCACTACACGTTGATGGGGGGGCTACCATGTCCTCTGGCCACCAATCCTTTGGTTGGAAAGGATTATTTTTTCCAATCGGTAAGATTTCCGTCTTATCACTATTACAGCAGAGATGGGTATTTTTCATCCATTTGATGACTGCCGTATGACAGGCTTTGAAATTTTCTTCTGCTTCCTTGGAGTTCTTTTCCAATTACATGATCAGTTGAGTATCATCAGAAGCTGATGTAGTTTCGATCCCAAAAGCGAGATCAGAGAAATAAGTGGGGCCATATATATATTAAAGAGGAGTGGACTGAGAGAAGCCCCCTGTGGGACACCTTTGGTGACAGTGCGTTCTGACGAGAGAAAGGATCCCAGAGTGACAACCTGCTTCCTATTCGACAGGAAGGATGTAATCCATGCCAGGACAGAGTTAGAAATGCCACAAGATCTCAATCTGGCTAGCAAGATGTTATGTGAGATGGTATCAAATGCGGCAGACGGATCCAAAAGGATCAGGACTGCCTTCTTGCAATTGTCAGTTATGAATTTCAGGGTGTCCGATATCTCCAGTAACGCCAATTCCGTCTAATGTTTTGGGCGAAACCCAGATTGGCGGGGGTGAAAAATCTGAGCTGACTCCAAAAAGCTGGAAAGTTCTTTATAAACTATTGTCTCTGTGATCTTACCTAAAATCGGTAACAGGGATATAGGCCTGTAGTTAGAGAGCTTAGATGAGTCTACATTTAGTTTTTTCTTGAGTGGATTCACAATGGCGAATTTCCATTCGTCCGGCACTATGCCAGTGGATAAAGAGGAATTCACAATGTTATTGATCATGGAGTTCACTATACCAATAATATGATGTAATAATATCGGGGGCATGCGTCCAATGGAGAGCCCAATTTACAGGCCAATATAGCCTTCTGGGTCTGAGATAGCGTAGCGATTTGGAAGGCTAGAAGGACAGATCTGTCCTCCCTGGCACCTTTTCATTAATAGCATCCAGGGGGCTATGGGTCCAAAAATCCTTTTGGAAAGACTTAGGGCCCGATGTAGGAGCCCTAATACCGGTCGGAAACGGCCGATTTCGGCCGTTTCCGACCGGTATTAGGGTTTTCTAATGTAGGAGCATGCTTTACAGAATCGGTATTTTACCGAATCTGTATTTACAGATTCGGTAAAATTACTGAATCGGTAAATACAGACTCGGTAAAAATACCGATTCTGTAAAAGCACATGTAGGTAGCACATCTTTGAGTGCTGCAGGCCTTTCAGATTCGGTATTTTACCACCCAATCCAATTGGGTGGTAAAATACCGAATCCAGGTGTGCATGCACATGTGTGCATGCACACCTGTGCCATGTGACAGACAGACATGCCCTTAGGGCAGGTATGTGTGCCACATGGCACACATGCCTGTATTTGGGGTGCTAGAGGGTGTCAAAGTGACACCCCCTGCACCCTTGCAGGAATCAGTAATTACCGAATTGGTAAATACCGATTCGGTATTCACCATTGATTCCTATGGGCTTCAAGGCCCATAGGAATCAATGGGGGATACCTATTCTGTATTTACCGAATCAGTAAATACAGAATCTTACAGATTCGGTAATTACCGATTCTGAAATATCTACATGTGCCCCCTTCTATTTTACCACTTCTTAAATACCGAATCGGTAAAATTCGGTATTTTAGAAGTGGTAAAATAAAATTACCTACATCTAGCCCTCAATCTTCTCTTTAAAGTATAATGCAATTTCGTTGCATAGTTTTTGGGAAGGGGGAATTTCTAAATGTAAGGCTTTAGGGTCTGTAAAGGATTTTACAATATCGAAGATTTATTTTTGATTATGCTTTGCCATAATTATTCTATTGTTGAAATACTCTTTTTTGGCTAATTTATTAGCTAAGTGATGTTGCTTCCTGTAAGTCTTAAAAGTCTGCAAATTGAATGCTCCATATTCCCTTCTCCATCTGTGTTCAAGTTGTTTGCAATGTAAATGAAGTCCCTCCAACTCTTTCGAGAATGATGGATCATTATGAATTTTTCCTTTGCTCTTTCTGACAGTGCGCCTTGAGGGAGCTAATTCCTCACCTATAGACATTATCCAGCTATGGAACCGGTGAGAATCCTCTCCAGGTTCCCCAGTCAATGTTGGAACCATGTCTTGGGCAATTGTCGGTAGAAAAGGATGGATGGCTAATAAATGCCATTTCTGCCTCGGTGCCCCTGTGTTACTATTTATGACTGCATGGTCCCTTTTGGGAATTAGAATGGCCAAAGGAATAAAACAGTTGTCAGACCAAACCTGTGGGATTGGGATTTCTATCTGAAGTGAGGTAAGGTTGGTGCAAACAGCATCCAACGTATGTCCTGCTCAGTGTGTTGGTCCCTGAACAACTTGTTTCATGCCCAGTGAGGTGACAGTTTC
Organism: Lissotriton vulgaris; assembly: GCF_964263255.1. Taxonomy (NCBI): domain Eukaryota; kingdom Metazoa; phylum Chordata; class Amphibia; order Caudata; family Salamandridae; genus Lissotriton; species Lissotriton vulgaris. The sequence goes on from NC_141693.1 coordinate 1,106,494,780, forward strand.
CAAGAAGGAAGTAACCCCAGGGCTATTATTACATTCCAGATGTAAATTAATATCTCCGAGCAGTGAAAAGTTTGAATATCTAAGCAGTGCTTCGCTGAGAGCGTCCCCTAATGAATCCAGGAAAGTATTACTGTTGCCTGGGGGGTGATATACTAAAGCACCGGAAAAGGAGAAGGAATCATTTATGGCACAGCAGAAACCCATGTTTCTGCTCCATTTAGACCTTGTAAAGTAAAGGTCTTCCATTGTAGGGTCTCTCTTTGTATGATGGCTGCTCCCCCGCCCCCGCCTTTCTCTTTGTCTATCCTACACATGGTGAAGTTAGAGGGCAGGGCGACCGCAATATCCGGATTACAGTCCTCCTTTAACCAAGTTTCAGTGATACATAAGAAGTCTAAATCATTATCTAAGATTAGTTCCTTGATGTCTAAGGCATGCCTGACTCAAGAGCATGCGTTAATTAGACCCCTCCTGATGGACGCCTGATGACAGGCTTTGATTGCTTCCTCCCTTGACTTAAAAGACTCTTTAAAATGTATCTGTGCGTCGCACTTCTGACACATAATTGGGCCTCTGATTTTGTTAACTTCCATGTAGTGTTCACACTGCTTATTGGTGTTCAACTGCCTCAAGTGATCGGTGTGAATACTTTTCCTAGTTGGAAACCGACAGCGTAGCTGCTGCTGGCCGCGGACGGGCGCAGACGTGCTTGCCTTTGGGGCGCCTTCGGCGCGCCACTGGCACGCCCGCTGCGCTTCAGGGCCATTCCCTCAATTTATAGAATGGTGCAGGCGATGTGGCAGGAGACTAGACCGTCTCCTTAGCAAGATGGTGGCTGTTACTGTCCCACCGGAAGTAGGGGAGAAATGCCTCATCAGCGCTCCCTCCACTCAATCAGCCAAAGCTGTGGTGGACCGGGAAGCAGACACAAAAACACCAGATTTAAAACCAAGGTGAGGAGTATAAATTCCCCTATGTCACCCTTCCCTAAAAGTTACCAAATACAATTGCATATAAGATGTCTGGCACGCAAACTGATTACAGAGCTATAGTCAATTAAAACATGCGACGCAGTGCACAAACAAAATCAGAGAACATAAGTTAAAAAACAAATATAGGAGCAGTGAGGCAGGCTTCTAACAGCAGCTAATAATGTTATAAAGTCCCATGTATGGGTATCATGGTTACCCTCCTGGTCGTGGGCCAACAGGGAGCACACACACAAGTCATAATCCAGTTCAGCTACCATTGTGTTGTATAGGCAGACATCCATGGGCCACTCAAATGTACATGATCGACAGTGGAACCAGGGCTGGACGCAGGTGACGTACGCAAGGCTTAAGCTCAGACGGTAATTGATGAGCAACACTGCCAATGGCAGTGCTCCCAACAAATGCAGCATACATGCACAATACAGTTCCATGTGACAGGGGTTGTGCATGTGTCCGGTATGTCCTGCCATTGCGTTGCAGGGCACCGGGAGGGTCCAGGGGGTGGTGGTGGTGGTGGGTGTTGTGACCCTCTTGGATGTCCGAGCTGCATGATCAGTAGCTCCATGGCATCTATTGTTCTTTAGGTGTGGCTCTGGGATAGGCTCCCTTTTATGGTGCAGGTTGCCGTCCGACTTGACACCAGGTAAGAGCAGTTGTTAAATCCCTGTGCCTTATCGCATGTTTTGTGATTTTACCGGCGATCTGGCTGGTCGTTGAGAATGTTGTGAGGTGGTGTTGTTGCGGCTTTTTGCACTGGAACTCCTACTCCGCATATCATTAGCGTTAGTTGCCGGTGTCGTCAGTGGCGATGTTTTTTGCGGCTTCTATCGCAGGAAACCTGGTGAAATCGGCTGTTAGCACCAGCTTGTGCATGGGGCGATACATTTATCACCACTATGGCTGTGATCAAGTGCCAATAACTTGCGATAAGTCCTTGAGAATATGCCCCTATTTCACTTCAACAGACCCGTAAGGCGTGAATTAAAACCTTTGAACGAAAACAGAAATGGGTCCAGTTATGAATATGCTCATCTTAAATAAATTAATCATGTCATGAAATCAATCAGCTTTAAGTAAGAGTATTCTTTTTATGTCCGACAATCACACATAGTTTATAAAATTAGAAGGTATTGTAATATTATGTATTATCAACTAAGTCTTCGATGGTATTGTGTTGTATAAATAAGCTGCGAATTACCAGCTATCATGCATACATATCTATGCTGATAATGGAGAGTACATTTAACAAGGAGGGACAAATTGTACATGGTACGTAGTCAGGTTCCAGCTATTTGTCTCGAATATTGAGCATAGCTGACTTAACATTCCTTATAAATTGTTAAAATATTTTTGATATAGCGCCTATTCCAACAATAAACATGGCCTTGCGCTCAGCAAAACAGCACACTGCACAGTGTCAGATGTCAAACCACTTGAATTGACCTCTCTTATTAGTTCCGATTTGTTTAGTGACGGAGCTTGCATTTCTGAGTGTTCATCTAATTGTGTTGATTTGCAGGACAATTCCCGCATGTCCCCTTGCCAGAGTTACAGGTTATTTGACAAGATAATCGATCGCAGCACTTAATATCTGGCCTTTTTGAGGTGACCTTCGGTCAATTACTGAGTAGTCATTTATGCAGAAATTGACGTATCATCATTCTTCAGACTTTTTCGAATTTGTCTCATTCAAGGTGGGTTGTGTATTTCAGTCAGATTGCAGCAAACCCATGACCCTGGCTCAGACATCAAATATTAAAATATTGCCTAGTACGAGTTGTATAGACTTCTTGGCTCCTGTTGCTGAGCCATAAACAAACACATAAAAGTGGGTTGCAAGATTGAAATCAATAATGTAGCTGAAGTAGTTGAGTTTTTTGTAAATACAAGAAATGAGCAACTGGATACATTTTGGAAACCGAGCTCGATCATACACTTTTTTAATAAATAAATCATTGTATAGATACATTTTAAAAAACTCAGGAGGCGCAGTGTATACATTTGAATAGTCATTGAAAAAGTGTATTACTTATTTTTCTCCAACTTGTAGGATATTGCTTACTCAGGGAATCTTTGCTCTTTTATCCTTCTTTTGTTTAATGATTTATTTACGTGTGCACTTATGTATAACCTTTAGACCTGGGCTCCAATTATGGCATTTAATTTGCATTTTGCATGAGGATCTGCTTGCATAGAGATATTCATGAATACCAAATGCACTTTTCAACCTCTCATCGCCACCTAGAATACAAATGACTGTGAATGAGCGTACAACACTTATGTGAAAAAACCGAGGGGCAGATGTACAAGCCCCTTGCATCACTTTTGCGTCGTTGTTGTGTCACTTTTGTGACGCAGCAGCGGCGTAAAAGTTGCGGCCCATTTACAAATTGACGCATCTAGGGAGATGCGTCATGTTGCAAAGCCCTCCGTGACATTATACCTGCGTCAGGTATAATGTATGCAGGGTGGGCGTTCCCACTCAGGAAAGCTCGTAAATGTGGAGCTGCACCACTTCTAGGGTGCCACTGCATCAAATTCTTACGCCTACTTGAGGCAAGGGTAAGGAGTGACGCAGCACAACGAGCATAGGCCTCCCCCTGCATTGCTGGAGTTGAGTTGTGCTTGCGACACAACTCCATCAACGCGTGATTTTTTTGCGTCTACAGATGCGCCAGAATTTCTGACGCATCTGTCAATCCTGTAAATACGGCGCATCAATACTGGTGCAAGGTTTTCTCAGGGTGGTGCAGGGAAAGATGCGTCACTTTCTGTAAATCTGTCCCCGAGTGCGGAAGCTGCTACAGCCAGGCTTCCCACATAGATAATAGTGACTTGAAAACTAACAAATAGTGATACCTTCCTCTGAGGGTGAAGTACTAAAACATCAACCAAATAATCTATTCCAGGTTGGCTCTCAGACATACACACACTAATGTAGAATATAAGTAGCAGCCGAAGGAACAATACAGAGAGGCTTAGATGAAAATAAACAATATATGTTTCACAGACCATTTTTTATATATGTACTTCAAATATGGTCTGTGTGCAGCCTAATGGATAGCTCCAGTCTTCAGAGTTGTTTCACTATTAATTAATTAACTTTAATTCACTATTTACGAACATTAACACAGAACTACAAATATATCTAGCTGTGTGTACAGTGTTGAAGCTGTTCTGCACACAAGTGTTTATCAGCCTTTAATGATTATGCACCAATTTGTATGAATATTTGTTTAATTGCACATTGTATTTTCATTTAGTTGCTTTGAGAAACCATTGAACAAAATAAACACCCACATTGAGTTATCCATCTGTAGACACTTTCCTATACTTTCCTATACTTTCCTATAAATATTTATTTGACCCTTTAAAAAAGACACATATGATTAATTATCCACTTGTTGTGAACCTCTTTTATTGTATGAATTCATGTTGAACACGCTATAAAGGGTCTCATTTTTGCACCATCAGTAATGTTAGATATTCCGGGACTCGTAACTACCACTTGATGTTTCCTTAATTTACCCTTCTTTAGAAAATATTTGTTCAATTGATATCTTGATTCATATATAGAGTAAAAAAAAATTCGAGATGATTGTGCAAAGCAAACAGAAAACAATGGGGCTTGTCCTTGCAAGATGGCAGCATCAGATCTGCCAACTCACACGTTAATGCTGGGTGACACACAATATTGGCTACCTTCACAGAGTCACCAGGCGAGAAGCCAATATCACATGGTGGACGATGAGTTGGACACCACCGCAATGAGTGTATTTCCAGCTTATCTTTCGATCACCTTTTCATGATTTGAACAGCAGATGCCCATTAAGGGGTGTGTAAACACACCATGATATTGGTACCAGCTGCAATAAGCATTTTGTTTGTGGAGGTAGGGATTTGGTTCTGGGATGGGGCAAAAGTGCTTCTTGGATACTTCTCGGCATGAGGCCTGCCCCTGTAAAGGGCCCATCCCCTCCTTATACAGTGATATATATTATATATATATATATACACACATATATATATATATATATATATATATATATATATATATATATACACATATATATATATATATATATATACACACATATATATATATATATATATATATATATATATATATATATATATATATATATATATATATATATATATATATATATTCAGGAACAGTAGTCTCTCACCACAAAGCTACCAGGCAGGCAGAGAATAGGAAAAACCACACGAGTCCCAATCGTCATTCTGCAAATTTATTAACAAGGAAAGTTTACCAAATCTGACGCGTTTCGGGCATCCGCCCTTGGTCACAGATCGTCCAATATATATATATATATATATATATATATATATATATATATATATATATATATATATATATATATATATATATATATATATATATATATATATATATATATATATATTTTTTTTTTTTTAAGTTGGCTGCTCTGCCTTATAGACTTGTTCACGGAGGTGGCTGCCATGGCTTTTGGGGAGGTGAGCATGGTGGGGTTGCAGGGGGGTTGTGATTGCAGGATAGGTGTGAACAAAAATAATTTTTTTTTAAAACGTACCTTGCCTCGGGGTCCCGTGTCTCTGCTCCTGCTCTCTCCTGCATCCGACTTCAGGAACAGTAAGCAGGCAGCCAAGTTCCCTCCTCTAAGCCAACCACAGCGCTGCAATGCAGCGTAGTGATTGGTCTGAGCGCCATAACACGGCACTCAGCTAGGGGCTGGAGGGGTGGGCATGTTCTCCATGCAGGCTGTAACGCATCCTGCATGGAGAACAGGGAAAGTACGCATGACTGGTTTGGGCGGCCTGAGAGGGCGGACCAAACAGTCACTGTGCACTTAGGAGTGGGCAAACCACTCCTCTACTGCCCTGCTCCAAGACCAGAGCAGCCCCGCCCACCAGCCCACTGGCAAAGCAGCACAAAGACAATGATAATTATAATTTTATGTTTTTGCTTCTTGCACTGCTTGAAGCAGTGGGGCGACGCTCCTCTGTTATAGCTGAGGAGCCACCACTGCAAGTTCACCAGCTGCTCTCACAGCGGGGCCTGCAGAGAAGTCTGCCCATTTAATAGAAAAAACGGGCCATTGTCTATAAGCACAAAAGTAAATGAAGAATGGAAATATCAGAGTCTTAGCCAAGGCTTCCAACTTCAATTTGGTGCTGCATAAATGTAAATAAAGCCTGCAGTGCAGAACCCTCTTCAACTCAGAGTGGGGAGAAAATGGCAGCTCTTGTGACAGAACATTAAGATGCTTTGCTGAGACAATTAAGAGTTGTGTTGGAGGCTGAGTGATCACTAGCTATCAGGGTTGATCAAAAAGGAACAAGGGGTGCCTGGAGAGCACCTGCATTGAGGAGGGGGATCCAAACACCCACAGAGCCTGGCAGAGGTGAGAACCACCAACAGAAAGGCAAACCTCAGGAAGGCTGACCAGGAAAGCAGAATTGGCAGCAGAGACCAGTAAGTGCTCAACTAGCCACACCCTATTCCTGGGGCTCTTGTTCCTTTAACCTATGAAACCCAAATACACTGTCTATTTCAGCTCATGCTGCCAATGAGCTGTCGCAATTTGAAATCCTTAGCCTACTTTAAAAGGTGCTGGATATTCCATCCACCTGGAATAAGAGACTTACTACTAAAAGTGGAGCTTAAGGAAAAAAAAAATCCAGACTAATCCCCAAGAAGACACTAGTCTGTCTTCACTTGGGATGCCTTTAAAGTTATCATAGAGGGCAAATGTATTGGCACACTAGCTAATCTAAAAAAATTACGAAGCAATGAAGATGCACTCCTAGAAGTAGAATTTTACATTAGGGGAAAAATGACAAAGAAAATACCACAAGAACCATGCAGCGCAGGAGGCTGTGTTTATGAGGGAAATTAAATGCAATAGCTACTAATAGAGCAAAAAGCTCCCTTCTTTGACTTAAGAATACTTCTTATTGCCGGGGCAATGAGGGGGAATGTATTTAGGTAGACAGCTTAGACATATGTTAGAATGCAATTATATTGGTGATAAACAGCACCATTCAGGCGAATTTTGGTGATTTAAGAAAGAAAACTAGAAGTCTTTAGGGAGTTTTACAGTACTCTCTATACAAAAAGGCAATTGTAAGGAGAAAGTCAAACAAATTAACTATGATCCACCAACCTCACAAAATTCACTAGCATCCAACAAGGCTCCCTAGAGACACCTATTACTGAAGAGAAGGTCAGCCTGCTATAGATACGTTTCAATCTGCGAAAAGCATAATGGCCAGACAGCTTCACAGCAAATATCTACAAAGCATTTGCAGCAACACTGGTGTCCCATTTGACCAACCCCTCCAACTCAATCACCTAAAATGGGCAGTTTATTAGAAATATGTGGAGAAGGATGTGTATCTCTAATAAATAAACCAGGGACTCTGTACGCATCATATAAACATAAAGCGATTTTTAACCTGCAATAAAATATTAGACACCAGGTTAGAGTCCATATTGCCAACACTCCATCCCACATCAATCAAGCATTATACAAGTGTGATACATGCAAAACAATTTTCAAAGGATAGTCCACTTAATCAACAAAGTCAAGAAAAAAACAATACCTATATTATTAGCATCTCTAGATTTAGTAAAATATTTTGATTGCATGGACTGAAATTTCTTTGCTGAAACATTGCAGGACTAATTACTCATGAAGGCGGTCCAACCACTGCCACCATGTGGGTCTGCCCTCAGTTTTCAAAGTGTGGTGGTCGGACCGCCATGAGAACATCAGCTCCACCAGGATAGAGGATCCCGCCGCTGGGCTGGTGGTCTGCAACTGGCATGAATATGCTGGTGATAGTGTTGCCAGCACCGCAAAGCATATTACAAATTGCCTTTTCATCACCCTTTTCACATAGGTGAGCCCGCCAGGAAAAAGGGGATGGAGAGGCAACTAATTGGGCCCTAACAGGGCCACCTGCCAGACCTGGGCCTCTGGGTGCACGCAGGGGGACACATGAGGTGCCCTCTTGTAATTGCAACCCCATTCCGTCAAGGTGTGGCAGGAATGCAACAACATACAGGACCATGCTGCAGGCGCTGTCACATGACACAGGCGATGCCCACTGCATCAGGCCACGCCCCCCGCCGACACTCCAAAAAAGCGCGCTGAATGTTAGCGCGAGCCAGTGGACTATTGACCTCCTGAGGCACAGCCGGGAGATAGTGTGTTTAACATTTTAAAATTGTAACTCTTGTGTGATACTGTGTTGGTTTTAAACTCACCCCCTCCCTGGGCACTTACTTCCTTCTCCTCGCGCAGCCGATATTATTGCTGCCGCGGGATTCATTCCTGACTCCATTTCTCTGGTGACACAGGCGACGGCCACTGCATCAGGCCACACCTCCCCACCTCCGGTATATCAATGTGTATCTCCCGCCGCGCAGTGGACGAGCGCAGCGGGCGCGCCGGCAGCGCGCCGAAGGTGCGCCTAAGGCAAGCCCGTCTACGCCCGTCCGCAGCTGGCAGGGGCCGGGGGCCAGAACCCCTGCACTATCTCAGATAGACCTTTGTTACACCCGCCAGGAACTTTTGGATTTGCGAATAAGCGCTGAGTATACCTGTTTGCCTGTTAAGGATAGTGCAACTGATGGACTTGGGAATACGTGCAGTCATTGTGGCTACTCATTCAGCCACTGTAAGGCCTGTAATGGATCCACCAGAAAGCTTGGATGCGCATTGATCAACTGCAGGTCCCTTAGGAAGCAAAGAATGGAAGTGCGGGATTTACTTGAGGATTGTAAACTAGATATCCTGTTCACTACCGAAACTTGGCTCGACGAGGAGTCATCCCCCCAGGTGCTAGACGCACTCCCCCCAGGTTATGGCATTTGTAGGTTAGATAGACCATGTGGGAGGGGCGGAGGGATTGCGATTATCCATAAGAACGGGATTGAATGTACTCTGGAGGCCATTTCAATATCAGATAGTGAGGCTGGAACCTTTTCTATATCTGTCTCTAAAAACTATATAATAAAAGGCCTCCTAGTATACAGGCCCCCTGGAGGTAGCAGTCAGTTTGCTGCCAGTCTGATACAGAATATATTATCCCCAGCTTTGCGCTATGAGAAATTTCTGCTGTTGGGTAACCTTAATCTTCATTTTAACGATGCTTTGAGCATCTCGGCCCAAGAGGTCCGTAATGATTTACTAACTCTGCAATTAGTTCTTAAATCGGAACTGCCCACACACCGACTAGGGCATACGTTAGACCCTATTTTCTGTAACTGGGACTCCCTCATAGTTGATCCCCCAGAACCAATGGTATGGACGGATCACTTTTTGGTACCATTTCAGATTAATCACTCCCCTGGTATTCTCCAAGGGAAAAGGGATGGTACTCTCAAGCTACAGAGGCGGTGGGCTAGGTTTTCCCCCGCAGACTTCAAGACCGGTTTGGAACAGGGAGGACCACCGAAAGGTCTGGGCCTAACAATTGATGGGGCGTGTGAAACACTTGATCGACGCATCCATGCTGCTCTGGACGCTACAGCACCATGGTCTAATAGGGAACCTATGCGGCGTACTAAATCCGAGGCTTGGTTTAATGAGGACTTAAAAAGGGCTAAGACCGTATGTAAGCGGTTTGAAAGAAACTGGAGACAGGATTACTCACCAGACCATGAGAGGGAATATAAGCTGAACCTTAAAAAGTACCATGCTCTCATAAAGAAAACACGGGCAGATTATTATACGGAAAGGATTACTAAGGCCGATTGCTCCGCCAAAGAACTCTTCACAGTATATAAAGAATTAACCTCTCTGGCCTGTCTGGAAGAAAGAGCAGCTACCTCGGTGAAATCTTGCAATCAGATAGCTGACTACTTTCATAAAAAGGTACAGGATATATATGCTGCCTTCTCCAACACAGCCAGGGCCGGTTCCAGCGACCAAACCCTGCTGGATGAGGGACCTTCAGCCATAGATAAGCTGTGTGCTTTTCTGACCCCTGATATTGTTGAACTAAAAAAGGTGGCTGGAAGTATAAAATCAGGCTCTCCTAGAGATCCGGCACCCACCAAAATTCTGAGAAGCAATATGGAGACACTAGCGCCATATGTCAGGCATCTCCTGACACTGTCGCTTGACTCTGCCACGGTTCCAACGACATGGAAACAGGCTGTGGTACTTCCACTTAAGAAGAAACCACAGATTAACATCGCTCAAATGAGCAAATTACGGCCTATCTCACTTCTCCCTTACATCGCCAAAATAGCGGAAAAATTGGTGAACCAACAACTTACGGCTCACATTGAAACCCAACAACTCTATCACCCCACCCAGGCTGGCTTCCGTGCTCTCCATTCTACGGAGTCGGCTCTACTCTACTCCACGGAGATGCTTAGGAAGCATGCGGATGAGGGTCAAACTGCGGCACTGATTCTTTTAGATCTCAGTGCCGCGTTTGACACTGTGGCCCATCACACCCTGCTACAGCGCCTGAGAGAGGGAGGAGTTGCTGGCAAAGCATGGCATTGGCTGAAGTCCTTTCTCCTTGGTCGCAGCTTTTATGTGGAGCAGGGGCCTCATAGGTCCAGAGATATCGCCCTGAGCCAAGGAGTTCCCCAAGGCTCGAGCCTAAGTCCCACTTTATTCAACCTCTATGTTGCCCCAGTGGCATCTATTGCGGAGAAACATGGGGTTGTTGTGGTGACTTACGCGGATGATACTCAGCTGGCTGTAGCTCTTTCTCAGCCAGCTGAGCAGGCGGCTAGTCAGTTTACATCCTGCCTGCAAGACCTGGATAATTGGATGTCAAACAATTGTCTCAGATCAAATGGAGACAAGACGGAGGTGCTTATCGTAGGCAAGTCTCCGTCTGTTTGGACATCCGCATGGTGGCCCCAGACCTTGGGCCCCTTACCTCAACCTAAAGAACAGGTCAAGAACTTGGGTATTTGGATGGACTCAAAACTATCTTTTGAGTATCACACTAGACGTGTAGCCGGTACTTGCATGGCATTCTCCATTGTCTGAGAAAGACACTCGACCTGCTCCCAGTGTCAGCAAGGAGGGCCCTGGTCCATGCCCTGGTGACTTCCAGGCTGGACTACGGGAATGCCTTATATCTGGGAGCTAACGTGAGATGTCTTCAACGTTTGCAAGGTATCCAAAATGCTGTTGCACGCCTAGTGTTAGCTCTGCCAAAAAAATCTTCCACCAAAAAGGTATTGGGGACGCTCCACTGGCTTCCAATTAAAGAGCGTGTCCAGTTTAAAATCCTGTGTATAGGCCATCGGATCGCTCACGGTAAGGGCCCGAGTTTCCTGAGGAATTTGCTCACATTGTATAAACCAACTAGGCCCCTCCGGTCGGAGGGCACTGGGCTAATGTGTATCCCGAAGACTTGCAGGGCCAGGATGGGCGGCAGATGCTTCCGCCTTCTGGCAGCACGGAGTTGGAACACTCTTCCTCTCAGACTCCGGATGGAGCCGTCCAAAAAAGTTTTCCGCAAGGAACTCAAGACACATCTGTTCCCCAAATATTGAACTGCTTTCCTCAGGCTGTACTAGGGATCTTTCAGGCCACTACTAGCACGGGGACACACTGACTAGTGTAACCAGGCGCTTTATAAGCTCAGTTAATAATAATAATAATAATAATAACAGCGGCGGACTGCATTTTAGGCTCTCTTATGAGCCTAACAGCCCACTGCTGCAGCCCCTCCTCCACCACCACCACCCGGATTCAACTATGAATCCGGTGGGCGTGCTCATCCCGGCTTTGGTGTTTCTCCTGCGGACGGAGCGATGGGGTCACAGGAAGACCACCAAACTCGCAATAAGGCCCTATGTTCCTTTTGTTTTTGCCCAACCTTCATTTTAATGGTTATGGTGGGACAATATGCTCCATTTATGGAATCAGTGTCAGTTGGAAACTCTCTGCCCTTTTCCCTTGGCGAGGCACACAGCAGGGTTGTCCCATCGCCACTGCTTTTCGCACTCTGCATAGAATTCTTTGCAGCTAAACATCAAAACAAATAACGGAATAAGGGACATCCCATTTGGGTAGAAGGACCATTAAAAACACTTCATGCCAACCATGTCCTTCTTTCGTTACCATTATAATAATGGGGTAACCCTAGAGGTACTGGACCTGGGTAATTAGTAATATAAACAAACAATGGTCCGAGACCCAATTGCGTTGAAAGCAAAAGATCAAGATTTTAGTAGTTCAAGGTGTGTATAAAACAAATTCACAGACCTAAACACAATTAATGAAAAACAAAAGAATAGGCAACAGCAACAACCTCAGACTCTTTTCATAGCATTTAATGCATTTTCTGAAACAAGATTCAATCTACAGTTATTTTACATTTTATATACAGTGCCCCGTATCTAGAGCGTGCAGTAAAGGAAAAGAAGGTGTTGAAAGGACGTGATCGTGAAGAGGTGAAAAAGGAGAGGTTTCACACAGAGTACGCAAGAAAATTTTTCAATATTATTCAAGGAAACACCAGTCAATAAAGAACTGGAACAGTGGAACCTGGCCACTTAAATGAATAAATATGTAGTCCTTCTGGTTATTCAAGGGACATTAGATGAGTCAATGTCTGCACTGGGGGGGAATAGTGATCCAGGTATTATCGGATGTCGACGTTTCGACTCGTCTTACGGCCTTCCGGTTAGTTATGCCTGGGCCATGCGAGTCTTCCTCAGGACAGGTGCAACGGGGCAAGGGATCAGGCAGATGACCCTATGGAAAATACAAATAACCATGAGGGTTGGGGCTGTTGCCTATTTAATTTAAAACTATGGGAAGGGGTCAAAATAGCTTACCCTTCACAGAATGAAGTAGGCGTAATGTCCTCCAAGGTAACTTGGTCCAAATCATTCAAATAGGGGTATTGAGCAGATCCACTGAAAGAATCAATGAGGAGTCTATGTTTATCAATAATGTATACTTGGTGGAATTGATAACAGGATAATCAATGTAAAATTATTACCTTGTTCTGTGCGTAGGGGGTTCCTATCAAGATACTGAGATCATATAACACTATATGTCTCCTGATGCACAATCCATAGTCAATTGTGCTGCTTAGAGAAATCTTCACGTTTTAAGTATGCCTGAAATATTAAGGACCAAGCTGTGATAAGTATCAGCACAATAGTGTACCCTAAATACTTAAAGAAATGGCCAAAAGAGGAGAATAAAGAGCCATTTACCTTGATTGGGCAGCTTGTCAATGCTGAATATGAAGGAAATATCCTCGCCGATCGAGAAACTTAGAACCGGCAGCTAAAGGCAAAGAGACAAGGATAAGTCCCCCTATTCGAATAGGTCCGCGTTAATGTACCTCAAGTAGTCCGGTTTACTCACTATTATTAGGACAGACAGGGTGCTGCAAAGTAGACCCGCGTCGGTAACCCCTGGGCAGAGTAAACTAGCACCGGGTTTGGTGACTCTGTTGTAGCGCGTTCACGGGGTAGAACGCGACGACGGACTAACCAATACCCAACCACTTCCGGGTCGGAAAGGGCGAGAAAGGACCCTTCGCCCAAGTCGTTATTGGCAAAAAAGACCTTCAGAGGACATTAAGAAGGAAACGGGCAACCAAGGCCCTTATAATACTTAGCGCTGTGAATACTAGTGCCACCAATTATGCAAAAATTTCGTGCCGGAAATTACGGCGATATTTGATCGAAATTGATAGTAAATTACATTTATAACATGCTTAGTACATAAACATTCGGTATGGTGGACATAGGCCAATTTTTAGTACATTGGTCCTAGAAGAATCAGTGTAAGAGTGAAGGACCGTGGCGGCCATTTTGAATAGGGGAGACAGAGATCAACCCCCAATGGTCCTCATGATACACAATTAAAGTTGCCAATCATCGTTGAATGACTTCCATGACTGGCTTAACCAACAACTGGCGGACATTCAATTTACCCTAGAATGTGATAAACATAAGATCAGTTTTCTGGACATACAAAACAAATCAGAACAAGGATACTTGTATACGACTCTCTTTAGGAAGAGCAGTGAACGTAACACACTACTTAGGTACTCAAGTCACCACCCTCGGAACCTCAGGGACAACCTCCCCTTTGGGCAGTTCTTGAGGCTCCGAAGGAATTGTACTAAGAAGGAAGATTTCTTCGATGAGTCTTCTCTCTTGATTGCCAGACTCAGTGAGAGAGGCTACCCCATCCGCCTACTCAAGAGGGCACGGAAACGAGCCTGGCATAATCACAGGGACCAATTGCTCATGACACAAGAGAAGGATAAGAACGAGGAAAGGCTAGTCTGTGTTACTACTTACAACACAAAAAGCAACCAGATAAAAAAAGCCATCAACCGACATTGGCATTTGGTACAGGATGAGGTAGGGGGACTTTCGACCCCCTTACATGCTTTTAGAAAAGGGAAAAGCATCAGAGATCACCTCGTAAAATCACTCCTCCCAACACCATCCGTACCTTCTCAAACCACACTTTGGGGTTTACCACCGGTAATCGGGCATAAGAAATGCGGGAATTGTAAAGCCTGCCCCATGTCCGTGGAATGCACCACTTTTACACATAACGACCAAACACATTCACTAAAAGTTCACAGTAACTGTAATACCACAGGGGTGATTTATGCCATCCTCTGCCCCTGTGGCTTTATGTATGTGGGTCAAACCATCCAAAGAGTCAAGTGTAGGATCCTCCAGCATGTTAGCCGGATACGGTGCAAAACAGCAGGGGCTCCACTGGTACATCATTTCACTACTTTTTCGCACCCCCCGGAGAGTATCAAATGGTGGGTTGTGGAAAAAGTACAAGCTAACCCACGAGGAGGTGATGTACAAAGTATCCTAAGCAGGAGGGAATGCCGTTGGATACATCTCCTTGACACGGCACACAAAGGGCTGAATGAATTGGAGGAGATTAATAGACAAGTGGGAATCCTCTAACCATCACCCTTTTGTTCTAAGTGTTAATCAGTTATGACATTCATATCTTGTACATCCAATATGACTGACTTTCAATATGTCTATCATGCGCTGTATGTATGTAACTTGTAAATATTACCTGTCCCCCTTTTTTCATGTGTAAATATGTTTTTTAATTGTGTATCATGAGGACCATTGGGGGTTGATCTCTGTCTCCCCTATTCAAAATGGCCGCCACGGTCCTTCACTCTTACACTGATTCTTCTAGGACCAATGTACTAAAAATTGGCCTATGTCCACCATACCGAATGTTTATGTACTAAGCATGTTATAAATGTAATTTACTATCAATTTCGATCAAATATCGCCGTAATTTCCGGCACGAAATTTTTGCATAATTGGTGGCACTAGTATTCACAGCGCTAAGTATTATAAGGGCCTTGGTTGCCCGTTTCCTTCTTAATGTCCTCTGAAGGTCTTTTTTGCCAATAACGACTTGGGCGAAGGGTCCTTTCTCGCCCTTTCCGACCCGGAAGTGGTTGGGTATTGGTTAGTCCGTCGTCGCGTTCTACCCCGTGAACGCGCTACAACAGAGTCACCAAACCCGGTGCTAGTTTACTCTGCCCAGGGGTTACCGACGCGGGTCTACTTTGCAGCACCCTGTCTGTCCTAATAATAGTGAGTAAACCGGACTACTTGAGGTACATTAACGCGGACCTATTCGAATAGGGGGACTTATCCTTGTCTCTTTGCCTTTAGCTGCCGGTTCTAAGTTTCTCGATCGGCGAGGATATTTCCTTCATATTCAGCATTGACAAGCTGCCCAATCAAGGTAAATGGCTCTTTATTCTCCTCTTTTGGCCATTTCTTTAAGTATTTAGGGTACACTATTGTGCTGATACTTATCACAGCTTGGTCCTTAATATTTCAGGCATACTTAAAACGTGAAGATTTCTCTAAGCAGCACAATTGACTATGGATTGTGCATCAGGAGACATATAGTGTTATATGATCTCAGTATCTTGATAGGAACCCCCTACGCACAGAACAAGGTAATAATTTTACATTGATTATCCTGTTATCAATTCCACCAAGTATACATTATTGATAAACATAGACTCCTCATTGATTCTTTCAGTGGATCTGCTCAATACCCCTATTTGAATGATTTGGACCAAGTTACCTTGGAGGACATTACGCCTACTTCATTCTGTGAAGGGTAAGCTATTTTGACCCCTTCCCATAGTTTTAAATTAAATAGGCAACAGCCCCAACCCTCATGGTTATTTGTATTTTCCATAGGGTCATCTGCCTGATCCCTTGCCCCGTTGCACCTGTCCTGAGGAAGACTCGCATGGCCCAGGCATAACTAACCGGAAGGCCGTAAGACGAGTCGAAACGTCGACATCCGATAATACCTGGATCACTATTCCCCCCCAGTGCAGACATTGACTCATCTAATGTCCCTTGAATAACCAGAAGGACTACATATTTATTCATTTAAGTGGCCAGGTTCCACTGTTCCAGTTCTTTATTGACTGGTGTTTCCTTGAATAATATTGAAAAATTTTCTTGCATACTCTGTGTGAAACCTCTCCTTTTTCACCTCTTCACGATCACGTCCTTTCAACACCTTCTTGTCCTTTACTGCACGCTCTAGATACGGGGCACTGTATATAAAATGTAAAATAACTGTAGATTGAATCTTGTTTCAGAAAATGCATTAAATGCTATGAAAAGAGTCTGAGGTTGTTGCTGTTGCCTATTCTTTTGTTTTTCATTAATTGTGTTTAGGTCTGTGAATTTGTTTTATACACACCTTGAACTACTAAAATCTTGATCTTTTGCTTTCAACGCAATTGGGTCTCGGACCATTGTTTGTTTATATTACTTCTTTCGTTACCATCACAAGAATCCTCAATAGTGCAAGTGCAACATCGGTCAAATAGAATTTTAGGAGGTGGCTGATTTTGTAATTAATAGTAATCAACCGGAAATACTTATTCTCACACTAACTTGAACTGAATACCCTAGCAACCCATACACCCTTCAAATGGACAGATATCTGGGCATTAATATCAGGCCAAACCCTACAAATCTCCCCTAGCTACTGACCTCATGGAGAAATAATTATCACAGGTAAGGCCCACTTTTCTTATCTTGTCTGAATGAATTGTTATGTTAAAAGGTTTTTTACCGCGCACGGTCACCAATTGGTTTCATGGCGCTCAAAGACAAAGCAGGGAGGAAAGGCAGTGAGGTTTATTCGTGGGCTAGCTGGAAAAGATGGGTTTTAAGGAGTTTGCGAAAACATGTATAATCTGGACACAGTCGAATAGTGGAGGGAAGGGAGTTCCAGGTAGAGGGGGCAAGGAAAGAAAAACAGGAGCCGCCATGTTTTTTCGGTTTAAACCTGGGGATGATTAAGAGGTTTTGAGCAGAGGATCGAAGATTCCTCTAGGGAATGTGGCGCTTAAGGCTGAGGGAAGTGAAAGCTGGAGCAAGACCAAGGAGTGACTTAAAAACAGTACATCCCAGTTTGAAAATGCATCGTGAGGCTACCGGGAGCCAATGCAGTCTCCTCAGCAGGGGCGAGACATGTTGGTGCTTAGGCTATTGAAAGACCAGTCTGGCCGCCTGATTTTGCACCAGCTGGAGCCGATGAAGATAGTAAGCAGGGATCCCTACATACAGGGAGTTGGCGTAGTCGATACGGGAGGTGACAAGGGCCATGATGTCGAGTATAAGAACCTCTATGGTGAGGAACCTTCGGATTTTACAAATTCTGCGCAGATGGTAAAAGGATGCAGAAGTGACAGCGTTAATTTGATGTCTCATAGACAAGTCACTAGAGATAATCACGCCGAGGCTCCTCACGGTATTGACGGGACAGGGTGGGGGGCCAAGAGATTGGGGCCAGAAACTGGGATCCCAAGGGTTGGAGGACCGTTCTGTCAATACCAACTCCGTCTTGCTGGGATTGAGCTTCAGCTGGCTGAAGTACATCCACTCTGAGATGGCAAGCATAGTGGACTGAAAGTTGGTACGGGAGGAAGAAGAGGAGTCAATGGGGAAAATTAACTGTAAGTCATCCGCATAGTTGAAGATGGTAACTGGGATGTGACGAAGGGAAGCTAGAAGGGGTTGCATATAGAGATTGAATAGAAGGGGCAAAAGAGCGGAACCCTGGGGGACACCACAGGAAAGTGAGGAGTAGGGGGCAGAGAAAGTGGATAAATGAACCGATTGAGAGTGCTGGTGCAAGAAGGAGACGATCCAGGTTAAGGCCAAGCCCTGAATGCCCGCATTTCTGACACGGTCGATCAAGATAACGTGATCGACCGTGTCAAAAGCTGCCGACAGATCTAATAAGACAAGGGCCTGGGTCATGTTCTTATCGGCACCTTGTCTCAGCGCATCCATCACAGCCACGATGACAGCTTCCGTTGAGTGGGCCGGTCTAAACCCGGCCTGCTGGTCATCGAGAAAGGAGGATTTTTCAATGAATGCGCTGAGGCATCGGGTGACATAAGTCTCCAAAACTTTCCCCAGATAGGGGAGGAGGGAGATAGGCCAATAATTGCTCAAAACAGATGGATCAGTACCAGGCTTTTTGAGTATAGGCACAACGACAGCTTGTTTGAAAGCATAGGGGACAGAGCCTGTAGCAAGTGAGTCATTAAGAAGAGCCAGCGGGGGACCTGGACAGGCCAAAAAGGCAGCTTTCAGAATTTGAGGGGGGCAGCAGTCATTGGGGGAGCCAGAGCTAACCGCGTGTAATAGGGAAGTGAATTCAGTCTGGGAGATGGGGGGGAATTCAGACAGACAACAAGGATTCATGGGAGGTAAGGAGCAGACACTGGATGAGGAAGGGGAGGGATTGTTGTTTTTAATGGTAGTGATTTTCTCAATAAAAAACGAATTGAGTGAATCGCAGAGAACTTGTGAAGGTTGGGGTTGCGCAGTGATACAGTCAGGCAGCGAGAGTTCTCCTACGATTGAAAAGATGTCCTAACACCATTACAAAGAAAATCCGGCAGAAGATCCCATATTTATTACAGATGATCTGGGACAGGTTCACAAAGAATTTTTCATAGAACTTAAAACTATGTCACTACATTTTGTTTAGGCTGGCAAAGTAGATCAAGACTAGCATATAACTTATTGTGCCTACCCAAACTAGAGGGGAGGGCCTAACATTTCCAGACTTCCATTTATATTTCAAAGCATCCCAACTTAGGGGCCCATTCCGCTCTCGTCGGGAAAGCATCCCGCCCAAATCTATTCTGGAATTATTTCCGGACGACTCAGATCAGGGGAGTCTGACTGAGGGATTTGGATGCATCCGGATATGATTCGGTCAGACTCATGTTGCCTTCAATGGAAGCCGGTGTTCCAAACAAGAACACTGGCTCCCATTGAAGAAAGGGGTGGCTGGGGAAAATCATGCACCTTGTGGCAGGCGCCCCATGGTGCCTGGCACACTGTGCATGTTCTGAAAGAGGGGCTCATGGGGACCCCCACAGGCCCCATTTGGAAGGCCCCGTACGAAGGGGGGGCTACTATGGGCCCCCACAGACAGATTCCGACCGCCGTTTTGTTGGGGGCCAACCGAATCGGAACGGCTGTCTGAATCTGTCATCATAATCACTCGCTCAGAAACCTTGTCCATAGAGCTGTACAAATCAGCTCTGAAAGGCTCAAACTATACGAGTGCCTTTTGGAACCAATTTGGTCAGCCCTAAGGGTTTCAGGGCTTAGTAATCGTTGTTTCTGAATTGGGTACGATTTTATTGTAAACAAGGGCTCTGTGTTGGATTCTGAAAACCTGAATCCAATTCGGAACCCTTCCGAAAGGGATCGGAATCTGCCCTTTAGAGTTATAGCAGAATGGTCTTTGATAGCACTGGGCAAGCTTTGGAGGCTCATGGATAGAGTGGTCACTGGTAGAACAATAAGGGATTTAATATGGAAACTAAGAACAGATAGACCAGAATAATTCTTTAGGAATTACATTCCCCTCGCCATATACCCCCAACTCACTACAATCTCTCCTTAGACCTGCATTGCATCGTAGTTCATTTGACAGATTTAAACAACGGAATTACCTACCTATCTGTGATTTAATTGAGCACTAAAATATTCTCATATGAGCCAAGCAAACAGAACTTTCACTTAAATGAACCTGAATACTTTCACCTTGCGCAGCTGCTACACTGAGCAATGCACTTAGAACATAAATTGGTAGTGACACAAGATCTGACCCTACGTTGTAATGATAAAATTGTAATTCTAGTCTTTAGAATATACTTGGGTCCCCAAAACAGCTGGAAATGCACCCTCGTATATCGGCCCCCAGGTCCCCTTACTGATTTCACACTCCAAATAATGGAATTAATTGCCCCATGTCATCTCTTCAAAATATTTCGAGCTCTTAGGAGATTGTACCATACACAGCGAAAACGCAGCAAATCAGGGTGCCTCTGCACTCCTGGCAGAATTAGCCACTCTTGATCTAGATAAGATCAACAATGGCCCCACACACTCAGCTGGACACACAATTTCTAATTCTCTGGCCATTTCACGCAAAGTCCCCTGCCTACTAACAAGAATGGACCCCTAATTAATTAATCAGGGGCCATAGGCTACACAACGCTCCCCCTTTAACCCTCCTTTGTTCTCGCAGGCAATGCCACAAAATCACGCTGGAAAATTTCCAAGGGTATAGTTCCAACACCCTGGATTCTAGAGTCAGAAAATGTGGAGGAATGCCTGGCCCGCTTTAACTCTACAGTTAGAACTGCCATTGATCATCTGGCTCCTGTTAAATAGGGCCCTAGCCTGGCTAGGCGCCCCAGACAGCGTGGTACTCACCTAATATATGAGCCGAAAAACGGCTCTGCAGAAATTTGGAATGACGATGGCATGATGTACAGGACAAAGAGAGATATAAGATCACTCTGGCTCAATACCATAAAAATATAAAAATCTCATGCAGGACCCATATTGTGATGCAGCTTGATCAGGCAGGGAATTGCTCAAAAGTGCTCAATCAAATATTCAAATCCTTCACCAACCCAAAAGCTTGTAACAATGAGGCAAACCCCTCACAAGCACTTTGCGACAAAATAGCTATATATTTTACACAGAAAATTGATTTGATCTATGACAAAATCACCTTGGCTGGGAACCATCAACATGATTCTACAATCTGCAACCCTCACGTCTTATTGAATGTGCAGACACTAGAAAACGTCCCTCCTCTTGCTATGAGCGATGTAGAATCAGTATTGAAAACAATTAAATTAGGTTCCCCTTTAGACATTATTCCAGCTAAGACCACCGCATTGCTCTCCAAACAGCCCCCCCCCCCATCTGCTCCATTCTTAATATTTCTATGAGAGAAGGCCATCTTCCCATTGAATGGAAGATGGCCCAAATAGTCCCCATCCGAAGAAGAACAACAAGACCCCAGTGGAGGATTTATCCAACTATCGCACAATTTCTCTGTTACCTCTCCTGAGTAAGGTACTGGAAAAACACATCAATAAGCATCTATCTGATCCTATTGAAGCTACAGGCTGCCTAGATTGATCTCAGTCTGGATTTAGGTCCAGGCACAGCACTGAGCCAGCTTTGATTGCTGTGACTGACAATACCAGGCTGTCCCTGGACAATGGACAGGCAGTACTATTGGTGCTGCTTGATTTGTCAGCAGCCTTCGACATGGTCCCTCACCAGATACTGCTCAGGAGACTCAGAGAATGTGGAATCCAAGGGCTAGCCTACCAATGGATGTCGAGTTTTTTCTCTCACCGAACTCAGATGATCAACTTAGGCCCCTTTCGCTCCAAGACCATGGGACTGTCTAAGGGAGTACCCCAGGGCTCATCTCTTAGCCCTGCTCTGTTCAACATTTATGTTGCTCCCTTGGCGGTATCAATCTTGTATGCTGATGGCACCCAGCTACTACTCACCTTTGACAAACCTAATAACAACACTCAGTCCACCTTGCGAATGGTTTGATGTCTATTTCCAGCTGGATGAGGAACAACTTCCTCCAGCTCAATGCGGGGAAATCCGAGATCATGCTGTTTGGAGATGCT
This sequence comes from Lissotriton vulgaris, assembly GCF_964263255.1. NCBI lineage: Eukaryota > Metazoa > Chordata > Amphibia > Caudata > Salamandridae > Lissotriton > Lissotriton vulgaris. The sequence continues at coordinate 1,106,516,814 of NC_141693.1, forward strand.
CCTTTGCTGTGGTCCCTGAGTTTGTGGCCTGAGTAGTTAGGCGCCGCCCCAGCTCCCAAGACTGTGGTAAAAAACCGTGTCATACGCCTAGGTCAGACACTGACAATGAAGGAGCATGCTGCAACCACTGCAGGCTCCTGATTTTATGTGCTAAGCCTCCCACAAAGGGTATTTCCCTTTCTTCCCTGACCACGCTGAAAACCCTCATCCAGGCATTGCTGTTGAGCCGCCTGTACTACTTTAATGCCCTCCTGATTTCAGCTAATGAGTCATTGCTAAGCGGATTACAAGTAGTCAAAAACACGGCGGCTCACCTATTCTCAAATGCCCCCCAGAACAGCCTCCCTCCTGCTTTTACAACAACTTCATTGGCTTCCGGTGCGCAAAAGGATAACAGATTTGCTGCATAGTGCAGAGAGCCCTCAACAGCAGTGGTCCCAGCTACCTTGTAGAAATATTTACCCAATATCTGCCTCCCAGGCCCCTACGCTCACGTACTAAATCCCCTCTCGCTGTACCACAGTGCAAAAAGGCGCGCCTGGGTGGCAAAGCGTTCTTTCGGCTACCTACCGTTTATTGGAACTAACTCTCTATCCACCTGTGGGAATGCCCTGATTACCTTCAATTTAGAAGGTTCCTTAAAACTGCACTGTGTTAATTTTATGTATAGGTTCGACCAGCTGCAGCTTTTCCTCAGGGAGGAGATACCCCTTAAGGGTGATTCCGGGGCTTTACAAATTAATAAATATCCAATAAATAACAGTGTGGTGTCCTCTTCCTCTTTCTCCTCCGATGAGTCTCCAGTTTCCCCAAAAAGGCCCAGGGTTCTGGGTCGCGATGGGAGTGACGTGCCTCTCATGTCCAGGGAGGAAGTTCAGGGCATGATTGAGGCGGCTGTATCCAAAGCCCTCCAGGCTCGTTCTTTGCCGGTGGGTCCACCCTGGGCTCGGACAGTGGATCACGGTGCTGTGTTGTCCCCTTTTGGAATGGGGAGGGACCTTCTAACTCCTGTGGCATAAAATATGCCTCAGGGATGAAATGTGGGCCATTTTGGCACATGTGCAGGACAATTTGGGATTTTCTCCTTTCCAGCAGGGTGAGGACGGTGAGACCCTTTTTCCGCAGCATGTAAAGCCCTCCCGGTTCGGCATGCCTTTTCAGGGTCCAGTTCAGGAGATGGTGATGAGAGAATCGCGTGTGGTGGACAAGGTTCAGGTCCGCTGTTTCTTCCAGAAACTGTACTTATTGTAGGGGGATGACTCCTTGCCTCACACTGTGCGTTGGGACTCAATTCTGGCTACTTTGATTGGTATAACTGCTATTCAGCCAGAGGATTGCACCTTGACTGACGCTACCAATAAGAAGGTGGACTCTGGCCTTAAGAAGGCTTTTACTGCGGAAAGCTTACTCTGCCCAGTCCTTGGTTCAGGTTTTGAAAAATTGGCCATGGCTATGCAGGATGAGTCGGAGTGTTCTGAACTTCTGGCCACCATTGAACATCAGGCTAAGATGGTGGCTGACATTTCTTCTGATATTATTAAAGCTTCAGTTATGTCCACTGGGACCCAGTGGATGTTTCAGATCACTGGGTGCTGGATACTGTGGAGCATGGTGACAAGATTCTTTTTTGGCAGGTTCCCCCAGATACAGGGGTTTGGCTGACTCCTGTTTCGTCTGCCAAACTGCGAAGTTTGGCTCTGCTAGAAGGGGTAACAAATCTGCTTGCCAAAGGGCTATTTGCCTAAATGTCAGTCTCAAAAATCGGTGCTGGGACCTACTCCATTTTTTTCTTGGTGCAGAAGGTGTCAGGAGGTTTTCGGTCAGTTCTGTATCTAAAGTGGGTCAACTCCTGGGTTCGAGCTGTTCGCTTCTGTATGTTGACCATTCAAGCAATTATTCCTCTTGTACGACCAGACAAGTTTTTGGCTTCTTTGGACCTCAAGGGCGCTTACCTGCATGTCCCTGTCGCAGCCTCTTCTCAGCGTTTCCTGAAGTTTGCGATAGGTGACGTGTATTTTCAGTTTTGTGTTCTCTCCTTTGACCTAAAGTCCTCTCCGAGGGTCTTCACGAATGTCCTGGTGCCCCTCATGGCTCTCCTTCATGCAGAAGGGGTGTTAGTTTATCCCTATTTAGATGACCTTTTAACTACATGCAGCGGAAGAGTCTCTATTGCTTGCTCTGGTTGAGATGTTCTTGGAGGTTCTTCAAGGGCACAGGTTTTTTGGTGAACTGAGAAAAATATTTTGCCCCCTCTCGGGACATGGTATTCATCGGGGCTCGTTTTCAGACTCTGGAGGGCCGTGTTTCTTTGTCCGACTGATGCCTGGTCTCCTTGCATACACAGGTTCTTGCCTTGATGTCCCAGGAAGCTCCTCTGGCAGTGGAGTGGTTGAGGGTGCAGGGGCATTTGGCTTCCGTGGTGTTTCTTTTGCCCTGGGCACGGTTTCACCTTCTTCACCTGGCCAACTGGATTTTTGGCGGGGTGGTCTCCAGGGGTCCAAACTCTCTTGTTTCCTTTGCAGATGACGGACCAGATCCGAGAAAGCCTCTCTGATGGCTTTGCCATCGCCATCTTCCGACAGGGGTCTCGCTGTCACCCCGGCTCTGCTTCTAACTTTGAATGCCAGCCTGTCCGGTAGGGGTACTTGGCTGGGGTCGTAGCAAGTTCAGGGGTGCTGGTCTGTGCCAGATTTTCAAATGTAATCCAACTTAAGGGAGTTGCGGGCAATGTGGCTTGCTCTGCCCCATTTTCAGGACTCTCTTCAGGGTAAGATGGAGGTGGTCCAGATGGACAATCTGGTGGCGAAGTCCTATGTCAACAGACATGGTGAGACCAGGCCCAGGTTCTTGAACTTGGTGACCAGTGACCTTTTCCTGTGTGCTCTGGTCTGGGTTCTGGGTCTGTGGGCCCTATACATTCGGGGAATGGGGAATGTTCTGGCCGATCATTTGAGCAGGGATATTCCATTGTCCAAGGACTTCTCCCTACTTCCCAATTTGTTCAGCCAGTTGGTGGGTTGTTGGGGTCTCACGGTGGTGGAACTGTTTGCGGTCCCGGGGAATACCAAAGTGGAACAATTTTGTTCTTTGTGTTGGCATCTAATGGTGTCGGCATTGACGGCTTGACTTCTTCTTGGCCTCAGGGTCTTCTTTAAGCTTTCCCTCCGTTTCAACTGGTCCAGGCTTTTCTGGTATGGGCGCGGAAGGAGCAGGCACCGGTGACGTTGAGGGTGCCCCAGTGGCCTCGTGCGAATTGCTTTCCGATCCTCGACTTATTGAGTTGCGACGTGGAGTGGGTCCTTCCTGTAGTTCCCTCTCCATTGATTTTTCCGGCTATTCCCTGGGCACTTTAAGGAAGTTACACTTGACGGCTTGGTTGTTGAACAGCGGGACTTAGCTGGGTTGGGGGTCCCGGACCATTTGGCTGATACTTTGTAAGCTTCCTGTAGGTCCTTTACACTTCTCTCTTATGCTAGGCTTTAGAGAGGTTTTTCGGCCCGGTGTGCTGATAAGGAGGTTGATCCTACGGTGGCTGACCTCTTTTTGGTGATACAGTTCTTGCAGGATGGAGCCCAGTTGGGTTTGTCAATGGCTTATGATGCGGGTACAATGGGTGGCCATTCAGGCTTTTAGAGGCTCCTTGCGTAATTTGCAGGATGACGGGGGTCTGGTCCCTAGGTTTTTCAGTTTTTTTTAACCTTTTTCCTCTGCCTGTTCATTCTTTTCCATGTTGGAATTTGCAGCTTGTATTGGATGTACTTTCAGGTTCTCCTTTTGAGCCCCTTGAAGGCCTGGAGCTGATGCTCCTATCTTTTAAGGCTTCTTTTCTGTTCGCAGAGGTAAGGTTAACACCCTCACCAAAAGGAGCATAGTTTAGTCTAAGAGCCTAAATAGCGCTAGAAAATAATTGTCCAAGTTAGATAAATGTCCAGATTCTCAAAAGTCCTGATTCCTGATTTCCAATGCTCAGAACCTGAAGACTGGCAAAGCAGTACTGGTAGGTGATGCAAGAAGGCGATTGCTGGATTGGTGTGAGTATCAATAGGGTTGTGAAATGTTGTTAATGTGTTAGAAGGTATGGTATGTTTTTTTGAAGTGTTGAAAAAATAGTAAGGGTTTTGACTGTTGCTGAAATTCTGCTCATTTTTGACTTGATGGTTATTTCATAGGACAGAATTTTCCTGATATTGATTATATGTTCTTAACATGAAAAGTTAGCGTTGCGTTTTATGTTGTCTGGAAATCCCGGGAAGGAATAGTCGATGGTAAATGGAACCCACACTGCAGTGAGGTTACTCGTCTGTTGGAATACCACTGAGAAGCTAGGTAGGGTTGGCAGTGTTAAATTAGGGACTAATTTCTGTGTAAAAGTAAGAGCGATTGATAGCAAAGAGTTCGCTGGTGAAACTTTGGTCTTACATAACCTAGAAAGAGTAACACCAAAGGAGTTGCAGGTTCTTCTGAGCTTGAGTGAAGGGTAAGCGGAAGCGATTTACTCACAGAGTTTGAAGAGTAAATGGAAGTTCTTACTTTGTGAAGAGTAAGCGGAATGTGTTACTCACAGTGAAAAGAAATCTATCCTTTGTTTAATGGAACAGACAGAGAAGAAAATGTTTTTATGTTGTTACTAACAGAATTTTGATTAAGAAAACTCAGATAAATATTGCAGTAAGATTTAGCTTGACAGGTTCAGTAGTAGGAGTTAAACTGACAGCATTGGAGAAAAGAAATTACATTAAACTATTGCAGAAATGAAAATGTTTGAAGGTTAAAGAAACTGCTGGGAGATAAAGTGAAAAATGTGTTTTTAATTGGTGATGCCCCTGAAGGAACACCCGTGCATTTTATGTCTACCAATGTGGCCCAAAATTCATATATATGGGGTTCACCAATGGTGCTGGATTACTGAAAAAGAGGGTCCTTTGAGGTTTCCAAAAGATGGCACTTTTGAATTGCAAATTATTGACAAATTAAGGGAAGTGTTATGTGAAATAAAGACACCATCTAGAGCTGCACAATTTGAGGCTTTAAGCATGTGGGAAAAAGCAGAAAGAGACAAAGCAAGTGAGGATGAAAAGGTAAAGCACCAGATACAGAAGAAGGAAATTAAAGATGACAAAGAGTTTCAAATAACTTATGATTCAGGGGATGAAATAATGGATGCATTGTTAACTAAGTGTCCGCCACCTTATGTGGTCCCCACTAAAAATACTGAAAATACTGTACCAGTAAGTACTACAGTGGTTACTGCTTCTGATAAACAGAGAGAAACACAGATTGAGAGAACTGTGCAGACATCCCAGATTAACCCACTATCTGTTGATTCAGCACTGACAGCGATATCTCCAGTTGTTGCTGCTTCAAATGTGACTGATTCAGTTAAAATATTACAAACTGCAGATTCATAGGCAATGACTAGAACAATTGTGACTGTCCCTATTAATGTGGTACCCACTCAAAAGGTTCAAAGAGCTGCAGAAGGAGTGATTTTGTGAGGGTTTATTTCAGAGACTCAGAATTCACAGATTATTGAACATAAATTACCCCAGACAGTCCAAGCACTGAAAGGTGCGGTGAAAATGGTCTTTACAACATCTGCAGCCCCGGGTAAAACTAATATATTTGAAGATGGGATTTTTCAAACCTGCTTTGAGGAAGCAGCAGTGATTAAAAAGATAGAGAGCACAGGGGAACAAAGTAACACAGACCCTGAAAACGAGAAACATCTTAGTGTTTTAAATTCAACATTTGAACATGAAGAAATTAACAGTCCCTCCTGTAAGGAAACAGCTACATGTGCAGTATCTACACATGGTAGACTGACTGATTTGGCACAAACATATGAAATTGGGAGGGGGTGTGGCCAACTGCAGAAGGGAATGGCCGCAGAGTAGCTGAGCTCTGCTGCACCACTCCCGAAATCATCCGTCCAGTTCTATCTGCCCTGGCCAAAACTCAATCCTGAGGGGACGAAGACACCTCCTAGTGTGTGGACAACTAGTGGACAAAGTTTGGGCAAGATCGGAGGAGACCGATTAATAAGACATTCAGCGCCGGCTCTTATAGTTGTGACCCAGCCGCTGAAAAGGGAAGCTGCCCAGCACAGGGTATGTCTGCGAGGCTGTGGATGAGGCCTATGCTGCGACCGCCCTAAAAGTAAGCACGGACGGAGCTGCGGATCCCCTGCATGTGTTGTGCAGGCGCATCCTGCGGCCCTGATCAAGGTGAGTGCGGCGAGGGGTGAGTGGAGCCCAGGCACAAGCTTAGTCAGCTCCCAGCTTTCGTCCGACTGAGACTTGGCTATTGCCGCTGGTTACACTGGGGCACTTCCTCGCTACGGCTTGCCCTCCTCGGGATGCCTGCAGAGGGATATATATAGGTTCGAGGACCAGCGTAGCCAAAGATCACCTGAGGGCCAGATTGAATGGCTCCCATGGGGCCCAGCAAACAATCAGGGGAGTAGATTCCTACCAAGGAGGAGTGGAGGCCTAGACACAGTATCGGGGCCCAATTGGCGGCCCGGATTGAGGTGTAAACCCCCCTTGTGTGGGTATCACAGGGTTCCTGAGCTTCCGTGGGCCCTCCCTGTGGCTGTGAGTGGGCACAAGCAGGCGGCCATACATGACCCATGTAGTGGTGAGGACTTCAAAGCGGCGATGCGCGGTGACGCCTTTTGACTGTGTCCCAAGCAGCTGCTCCAATCTGTCCCACCCTCGATTTACCTACAAGTCATCGCCTCAGCTACCATGGGGTGACCACATCAGATCCTGGTCGTACAACACGGTCCTGTGGCCCCCAGTGTTTCCCTGGCACTTATTCTGTATCCATGACACCTCCTCTGAGCAGTGCTGATAGTGAAACTAGATCAACGGCTGGGGATGCACCCACCAAATCCGACAGGCGGGTGGAAGACTACACTGCAGGCAGCGGTGAGTAGTGGGTGTGGCTGGACACCTCCTGTTGCCCTCGGTGAGAGGCAACATGGTGACGGGTTGCAGTGGCCAAACAGCGACTCAGGCCAAACTAAACAAGTTTGAGTGAAAAAAACAACAGATTGATGACCACGGAAAGGCTGAGGCCCATAATGACATGACCAAGCCCACGAACAAAGACCTCCTTGCAGCAATTACCGCAGTGCGTACCTCCTTAGAGACTCGGATCAACACAGTCGCCACTGAGGTGACCCTGTTAAGGGAAGACATGAGACGGATGTCAGAGCATGTGAGCAAGGTTGAGGCCACTACGGTGGAACTGGGGACTGGCACCACACTCTTAAAAAAGCAGGTTTCAGAATTGCGCACCTCTCATTAAGCCATGCCCCAACAGCTCGATGACTATGAAGGTAGGAGGAGGCGCAACAACGTCAGAATTCTTGGAATTCAGGAGCGGGCGGAGGGGCAAACAGTGACCTTTTTGTAGAGGAACTCATCTTGAAGCAACTTGATGTGGCCTCTCCAACTGCTTCTCTATCAAGCGGGCCCATCGGGTACCCGGGGGAAGGCCTAGGCTGGGGGCTCCCCCACCACTATTGGCATGAGTGTTTAACTTTCATGACCAGGCTGTGATCCTCCAGACCACCCGGGCGGCCCCCCTTTGACAATCGAAAACAGCCGGGTCACATTTTTTCCAGATGTCACATTGAGGGTCCAGAAGCAAAGGCCTAACTTCTTGGAGGTGAAGCGAGCCCCTAGAGATCAGGAGATCAAATATTCCATGATGTTTCCAACTAAACTTCGGGTGGAATCTGAGGGTAAACTGTGGTTTTTCACAAGGCTGGAGGACGACTGGGACTGGCTTGAGGGCTGGCTAACAGTTGGCAAGAAACAGCTTAAGTCTCATCCTGCAACAAATGGACAGGGCGATTGACGACAACAGCAGCGTTCCCCTCCGCACTCGGACTCAGACTCTCAGGGACCAGTGGGGTGACTATGAATACAGTTTGTGATGATAGATTGGTTTGCTGGCCCGCTGGGTCATGCTGCCTAAATGGATACTTTTGTGGCATCGATTGTATTAAGTTAATCACATGGGACGACTTGTAGTCCCCAAATGCCATATGATTTTGAGTTTTCGATAGTATGGTTCCCATATGGTTTTGCCTTATATAATGCAAGTCATACCCCTAGAACAATATATTGCATGGTGTGCCCTAAGGGTCTAGAGGCCGAGCGGATTTTTGATGTTGAGTTGAACTGTATCATGGTAGTGGGGTTGCTCACGTTCCCGATGGTGGTAAGGGTGGGCGACAGGCACTCAGCAAGTTGGGGGGAGGCAGGCAGTTTTAGGCTCGCTATGCAGGGAGGCAGGGTGGGGGGGTTCCAGGTTGAGTAGGGGAGGTTTGTCTTTTATGGTTTTCTTGTATTTTGCATTGGTTCAACATACCTATTGGCATATTGGCATCATGCATGTCCCAACATTTTACAATATAGGTGGGCACTATGGACGCTGCCCTGTAATCATCGTTGCCTTGGGCTGTATCTGGCAGGGAGTCCTCTGTGATCCTTCCTGGGTGGGTTCATGTGAATGTGTGACTCTTTCCTCGCAAGTGTTTGATGGCACCTGATAGAAGACTTAGAGTCTCCACTTGGAATGTGAATAGACTGGGGGACAAAATCAAATGGGGAATTGTTTTACGATATGTTACAATGGTTAAAGGCACAAACTTGATTTTGTAATGCTGCAAGAGACCCATCTGGTCAGGAATACATGCATGGCCTTGAATAGAAAGGGGTACACAATGGTGGTACATTCGGGGTTCTCATCGGAATCCAGGGGGTGGGGGTCCTCTTCCGAAGGGGTTGCCCATTCATTGCGAATAATACATAGACCGACACTCTTGGTAGGTTTTCAGCCATTACAGGCACATGGGAAGGGCGTACTCTGAACATAGTCTCTGTCAATGCCTCCCAGGACTACAACAATTGACTCAACGAGACGTAGGAACGCTGTTAATTGAACTACCCATGGGGACATTAATATTGGTAGGGGATCTCAATTTAATGATGGACGGCACTAGGGACCGTCTCCCTCCCAGAGACAAACCCGCATGAGGCTCGTAGCTCCAGGAGTTTGCCAACTCCCTGGGTATTGTAGACATATGGAGGTGGCTGAACCTGACACACACCCATTACACCTTTCAATCAGGAGCCCACTGTAGCCAGTCCCGCATTGAGTATATGTTTACCCACGCCCAAGACATACATAATTTCAAGGAGGCCCGCTGCTTGGCACAGGGGAACCCTGATCACTCACCCCTTCTGATGACGTTTGGTCAGTCAGGGTCCAGGCAACCTGGCTCCATCAAGATACAGCCATGGGCGCTCAAAATATCTCACTTTAGAGAGACACTCTTGCAGGACACTGACTACTACTTCGAAGAGAATGTGGGGTCGGTAACCTCAACAGTGACACACTGGGGGGCGTATGGAGCGGTAATTAAAGGTAGGGCACTATCCTTGACAGTGGGACACCGAACTGAGCGCCCCCGCAGGGTGACTGAAATAGAAACAGACATATTAGCCCTAGAGGTGACCCTTTCACAGGCCCCTGATCCCAACTCACAACACACTATTTAAATCAAGATACAAGATTATAGACAGCTCCTATTGGAGGAAGCCATGATGTGCTCCTTTTCTACCAGGCATTTAATCTATGAGGAGGGCGGGCATATAGGCAAGCTCCTGGCGTGATTGAAGCGTAAAGAGCAGGCGGCACGTTGGGTCCAAGCTATAGCTAACCCGGATGGGGGACTCATTACTGATCCTCAGAATATTGCAAATACGTTTGCCTCTTACTTTGAAGACGTTTATAGGGTGCCTGAGGCTTTTAAGGCCCGCTGTCAACTGACCTACTTGTCACAGTTAATATGACATGTCTCTACCCGCAGGAAAAGGATGCCTTAAAGGCAGACATGACCGTGACAGAGATTCGAAAAGCCATAATGGGGGTGCACTCAGGAAAAGCACTGAGACCTAATGGACTTCCCATTGAACTCTTCAAACCCCTGTCTGCAAAATTAGCGCCCCATCTTTTGGGACTATGTAACGAATGCTACCAGGCTGGGCTCCTTCCGGCAGATATCCGTACTGCAGCTATAGTGGTTGTTCACAAGCCCAACAAACCAGCGGAAGAATGCAAATCATACCGCCCAATCTCCCTACTCACAGTAGAAGCTAAAATCCTCACTAAGCTCCTGGCTAACCGACTCCTTCCTTACATCACCGGGTTAATCCACCCAGACCAATCCGGCTTTATGCCGGGTAGGAATACAGCCAGGAACCTATGGCAAGTACACAGGGCTCTGGGGAGAATCAATACTATATAAGAGGCAGCAATCCTGTTGTTCCTTGATGCCACCATGGCTTTTGATACCATTGAATGGGACTTCCTCTTTGCAGTGTTGAGCTGCGTAGGATTCGTACCCCGACTGATTGGCTGGATTAAACTACTATATACACAACCCACTGCATACGTCACTGTCAACAATCACAGTTCTGGCCCTTTTCCCCTTCATCGGGGCACAAGACAAGGTTGCCCGCTGTCCCCACTCCTTTTTGCCCTGGTATTGGAGCCGCTTGCAGTTTGGATTAGGGGGGATCTGGGGGTGCGGGGATTCAAATGGACACGCAATCAGGAGGATCGAGTTTCCCTTTACGTGGACAATATCCTCCCCTACCTAACCTCACCAGCGCACTCGCTGCGGAGAGCGCTTCATATATTTCATATTTTTGGAGCGCACTCGGGGTACAGGAAAAATTGGTCCAAATCCCAGATGTATGTATTGTGGGGCAAGCCCCCACCCAGCCCGAGGGGATACGTGATACCAGTAGCCACTCATGGCTTTCGATATTTGTGTATATTTGTAACAGCAGATGCGCAGCTATTTTTTGAGCGGAATCTAATGGTGCCCCTTCAACGTATAAAATCAGATGCCCGACACTGGCTTTCTCTTCCTCTCACTCTTTTGGGACGTGATCCCCTCTTTAAGATGCTAGCGCTCCCTCGTTTTCTCTACGCACTCCAGAACGCTCCATAACCAATCCCAGACTTTTATTTTGCCCAAATCGACAGTGTGTTGCGTGGGTTACTCTGGGAGGACCATCCACCTTGAATTGCTATGAATAAACTTACTGTGGGATGGTATGACAGAGAGATAGGTTTGCCTGATATTCGACTTTACTACCAGGCATCCCAACTGAAGGCAATTAACAGTTGGGTGTTAGGCCCCCATGACAATCCCAACTTCCGCTCCGACCATTGGCTCATGGGACGAGGGGGCTATAACCGGGCACTATATACCAACCCTCGCGAACTTCACTTGACAGGACCCACGGCCCGTACGGTTGAAATATGACATGGAACTATGAGGAGACTGGAGTGGCATAATCGTCTAACAAAAGCAACGCCATTGTGGGAACCGGATATTCTGGACCACCTCACTGTATGCCCCAGGTTGGATAAGTGGGACACTATCGGGATCTCCACAGTAGGGGACATGTGGGTGAAGGGTAAAGTGGCCAAATTCTCCGACCTCCAAGCTAAATACCAACTAGAGCCCCCAGAGACTTTTAGATATCTCCAAATCAGACACGCCATTTCTAAGGGCTTACCTGGGGGGACTCCTCTCCCTGATTCTTCCCCATTGGAAGACCAGTTAATATTAGATCCAATGGAGCACAAGGCTATCTCCCTAACATATAAAAAAATTGTAAAGAACCGCACTGACCACATGCATAAGATACATACTAACTGGGAATCGAATCTGGTGGCAATTAAAGATGAAGATTGGGGAGACGATCTTGCCTCCCTCAGAGAGGTAGCACTCCCCATGCGTCTCCGCCTTATACAACTCAAGGTACTCCACTGGGTATATTTTGATGCTAAGCTATTGTTCTGACTTGGGAGATGGCCAGATCCACTCTGTCTTCGACACTGCAACCAAGTATGTACTTTCATGCACATAATATGGGAATGCCCATGCATACAACACTATTGGGAAAGGGTGACACGCCAACTGAATAGGGCATGCAACAAACCTCTGAGTCCCTCTCCTAAGCTCTGTCTCCTCAACATATGGGAAGCTACTGTTCTCTCCCAGATGGACCAGGCATGGGACGTAATGGGGTGTATGATTGATAAGCGCAATATTGCACAGAAATGGGGTCAGGACTCTAGCCCGAATGTGGCGGACTGGGCGAAGGATATGGATGGGGCAATGATAGCTGAGAAAACTGGTTTTAAGGGAAAAGGCTGCACCAGGAAATGGGACCACAAATGGGGAAAGTGGAACAAATACCGTGGGGACATATGCATCTCCCCAATAGTAGAAATGCGGCCTGAGAGGCAAGCACTAATGGCTCGCCTCATGATAGCCCCCTCCATCGGTGGTATGCGATGTGGATCTGTGTAGGACCCTAATAAGTACTCTAATATGTGATATGTGACTTTCATCCAGTTGAGGGTGGTAGCTATAATCGAGGCCCCCCTGGGGACAAGGAACCAGGATAGCATTTTGCACAATGTATGTACTAATTCAATGCCAAAGTTTGTGTTCTGCAATGGACAAATCATTACGTCTGTACTGTAATTGAACCAATGCATTTTCTTATAAATAAAAACAGTTAAAAAAATATATAAAATTGGCGTTTCAGGAAGTGTTCCATTTCAGAATCATTTCAGGGTACATATGAATGATGAAACAAATGAGAAAATGTGTTCTTCAAGAATGCCGTTGCACATTGCAGAAATAATAAAATATAATTTCAAATGCAATGGGTTTGAGAAACTGGGAGACAAGTGGGCAGGAAAACATGAGAAGAAAAAGAAACCACCAGACCTTGTTGAAGAAAATAATAAACAGGATGAGGGAGAAGCTTTTGCTTACTCATTGAGAGAAAAGGTGGGAGAAGTGCATGTTCATGTGGCACGGAACAAAAGTGGACTTGCAGCATTTCTGAACACGTTCCCACAATTGAGAGGCAAACTTGTGCTGTGGTACCCACAAATTGATGGATTTGTTGAGATTTTAAAAGATTTGTGTGTTAATTTGAAAAAGTTCTTTGACATTGTCATGCAGACTGAATTGTGGTTTGAATCTAAAGTTGTTGTGTAAAGGCCTGGTGAGGAGACAATGAAAAGGGTTGACATGAATGCACCATCATTTTCTGTTGTTATGGAGAAAAACGTAGCAGTGATTACTTTCCTGGAGGGCAGAGTGCCAGCAAAGAATGTTAATTGGGTACAGATTAAAAGAACACCGGATGGAAGTAAAGGTGTTTTGGTTTGTGCAAATTCAGGTATGGGTGTTGCACTGCTGAAAAAAGTATTCTTTTGCCATCTTTATAACAGATTTGAGCATTGGAAGAAGTAATATAAATTTAAACATGATGCACAAACACAGCTAGAAATGCAGGTGCAAAATATGCCAGTTAATCAATTGCAAATGTCAGTTCAGAAACAGGTACCAATGGCAGGAGTTTTTCAAGCTCAGATGCTCCCACAAAATATGGAAAAATGTTCAAATTAATTTAAATAAGTTGTCCAGAGCAAATGTGAATTATTTCCAGAAACAAAATCAGAACCCAGTTCAACAGGTTGCTGTATTTGAAAATAAGAGTTTTAACCCTAACAATTCGGAATTTACCAAGTGCTTTGTGAAAGCAGTGGAAGGTCCAGACTTAGTTGTAGGAGTTTTAAACAACAACATTACAAACTCAGTTTATGAAAGGGTTGCAGCAAAATCAGGCCCACTTGATCAAAATTGCCAAGTTGTAGTTTATGACTCGGGTCTGGCAGGAAAACAATTGTTTTGCAAATTAAACAGCACAGATTTCTGTTCACCAGATAATGTTAATTTTCAGATTCCGGATGAGGATGTACATTTTAAAGTGGCCCAACTAGAGACAGATGTAGCATTGTTTTCAGAAAAGACAGTTGAAGAAGTATCTTCTGATTTGAAAGAAATAATAAAGACGGAAGTAAGGGATTTCACAGAGAAGGATGTCAGATATATAAAATGTGAAGAACATGTCTTATTAAAAGTAGAATCAGGTGACATGTATTAAAGAACACCATCGGTTGCAGACATGTTACCCATGGAGATAAACTGAGTAAAAGATTTTTAATGGAATTGATTGGAAGTTTATGTTACTTTTTGATCACAGGTTCACAGAAACTAAATGAAAAGTACAGATTAGTACAGGAGATTAATAGGACAACTTTTCCATGTTGTCATGTGGTACCGAATGTAGCCAATACATTTTTTCACATTCCATGTGCTGAAGAATGGCTTACTGTTATTGATTTCTGTCAGGTTAATGTCACAGTGCCATTGCATGAGAACAGTCAGGAGTACTGTCAAAAGGAAGATGAATGTCTGGGACACATAATTGGAAAGGGAAATAATTCCCCAGATGAATTCACCTCAAATTCAGAAAGAAGTCAGGAAGTTTTTGGGAATGGTTGGCTGCTGTAGAGAGTAGTTATTAAACCTTTCCCTAGTGGCTAAGCCTTTACTGAGGCTGACACACTAGGATGTGTCTGATCCGATTCCATTGGACAACAATTGCAGAAAAGCATTCCTAGAGTTGAAAGAGAAAAAATGTTGCGCCCTGACGCTGGGAATGCAAGTTTATACACCAATTTGCAGTGAGAGGGAGGGCTGTGCTCTTTCAGTGCCTATTCAAAAACATGAATGTGTTCAAAGGTCTGTGACTTATTTCCCAATGACCTTTGACCCCAACATCAATGAAACAGAATATGAATGTCTAGATGTCATGAAAGTATACATAAAGCCAAGATCAAACTTTACGAATAAACGTCTGATTCAGCCCAACAATGTCCATTTTATAGATGGCCTATATTTGAAAGGTAACAATGACACATTAAAAGCAGCATATGCTGTACTTCTTATACATTATGTTGTCGAAGATTCATGGCTTTCAGTAGTTACCTCAGCCCAAAATTTGAAATTGATTGCCCTTACCATAACATGCAGTATATTTTCTCAAATGGGAGTCACTGTTGTCATGGGAGAGAGAAATGCTAATTCAGTTGCACAAAACTGTATTCGGTTTGCCTATACATTCAATAGGATTTCCACA
The DNA here is from genome assembly GCF_964263255.1 of Lissotriton vulgaris. Classification (NCBI taxonomy): domain Eukaryota; kingdom Metazoa; phylum Chordata; class Amphibia; order Caudata; family Salamandridae; genus Lissotriton; species Lissotriton vulgaris. Next base: position 1,106,531,915 of record NC_141693.1, read on the forward strand.
GGTGAATATGAAAAGAATACTGTTTATTTTGAGAAAAAACAACTGTATAGTAACAAATGGGTCATTGCAAAAAATGATACCCAGATATAGATTGCCAGTTTCTCTGAAATCAGATCATAATGATGTCTCAAAGATGATGTGTGCAGAACCACAGATTGGAAAAGGAATGCATTGTAACTATCTGCCTGAAGTTTCAAGCATAATAAAGCAACACAAAGGCAGCACAGAGTTACACTTTGCAAAAGACTGTCTTTCAGCATTACTAAAGTGGCTTGAGTATTTACATGCAAATGCACATGTGAAAAACACTGATGAAAAAACACTAGCCATTGCTGTGTAGGTCTGGCTGATGTGGAGCGTGCAATTTCTCACCAGAATGCAGCTGCAACACAAGATCTGCATAATGGATGATGCCACAACTTTGATCTGAGAGATGCTGTGCTGAAACATCTGAATCTGATCAAAGTGAAAATAAAAGTGAAAAAGTGGATTAAAAAAGTGCAAAGAATTGATAGTGCTCTGTCAGAGCTTCTCAGCACCTGAGTGGTCAAATTGCATGGAAAAAGTACAGAATGCCACACACGTATGAGCCACCCTGATGGCAAGCAGATGACAAAGAGCAAAGAAATGCTGAAACTGTCCTGTTGGATACTCCTTTTATTATTTTAGTTATTTATTTTAGAGAAGACTAACTGTTCCAAGAAGCTACTTACAGAAATCTGCACTAAACATTTGAGCTTGGCTATATATGGTCTGATTACATATAAAACTTGTGTTGCCTTGGAAATAGAGGTAACATTATTTTATGTTCAGCTCTTGCAATAAAAATATAAAATGTGAGATCAACTAAGTGTGATGAATTTCAAATCATTTGAGGTATTATGAATTGTTATCATGAAAGGGAGGGTTGATAGAGCTAGATTTCATCAAGATTAAGCATTGCTCTGTTTTGTATTTCAGACAGACTGCATTTAAATTGGGACACAGATTTTGGTGCAAGTGAAAACACATGGCCCATGAAACATGAAATGAGGCCTAGTCAAATGCTTTTTAAAAAGTGGCACTTTTGGTGCATGCAAAGTGAAAGACATGAAATGAGGCCTGGTCAAAATGCTTTCAATATGAAATGCTTTAATTTAAAACCATGCTTAATTATCTAATCATGGATGTTAATGTGTTAAGTTTAGATTTAACCTCACTATAGAATGTACATTTAATTTAGAGAATGGCCTCTTTAGCTTTGAATATAAAATGGAATGTGTGCTCTCACCTCCCAGCTCCTTTCCCTTGTAATCTACACTCCCTATTTCTGTCTAAGGTGACTTTGGCTTTGTTGCATATTTAGACAATACATAGTCAGTTCATAACACATCTTCTTATAACGTGTATTATTTCATCAACCATGCACCAACACGACACGTGGGGCAAACGCATTTTGCATGAACAGCTATCTAAAACATTACAGCATGTTGCTATGAGTATGTATTAACTCTGTGCGCTTTGAAAATTTGCACTGGTCATGCTTATGCTATGTTGTGCATTGCCCATTTTTGCATGTTGTGCACAAATAATAGAAAAGCTGCTTTAAAATAATAGCTTTTGCTAGGTAATACCAAATATAGGGTACTAGTATGGGGGAGGTAAACATAATGTTTTTGTTTTCATAAATTAATATTCTATTGTGTTTGTTTTGTTTTTGGGCCCAAAATAAAATGGATGCCTAAGAATCCAGCATGGCTGAGAATTGTTAGCAGTGTGCTGAATGAGAGATGCATGCGCAGACAGAAGATTGTGCCAGCTGCATGAACTGCCTTGTGCTTCAAGTGAGGACACATGGGTCAAGGCCACAGTGAACTGTATACTCCTGTCATCATGCCAACGTACCAGTGTTAGTGGGAGAGTGTCATTCCTGCGTGCGATGTGAAAGCGAGAAGGAAATGGACTGATATATTTTTTAATCTAAATGTTGCAACATTTGTATATTTACTGATGGTGAAACATATGACTGAATTAAGCCTCAAAGTTTTCTTTGTTAGGACTGGTGACTGGTTGGATTTGCAATGAGAACAGGATGGTGAGACCCTCATGCCATCTATGCTAACCAAGCACAGTGTAAGTTTCTACTGTAACTGCAACATTATTAGTGTAGTCAGCCAAGAATTAGATTATAAATAATGACCCCTTAGGGGGTGTGTCAGCCTTAAGCCTTAAGCCTTTGGTCTTAGAGGAGAGAAGGGGAGATGAGCAGATTCTGAACAGACATCATATGGTGCATGAATAATGCGGGTGCAGCCTGAGAAAAGATTGCGTCCGAGGAGAGACAGAGGGAGGAAGGGGCAGAGAGGCATAGGCCAGCCTTGCCCATCATAATTTTAGCAAGGCAGATCACATTCCTCTGTGGACTTGTGAAGGAGGGGCATTTTCAAGGAGCAACCTTTTTGTCAGGCAACGGAGAGGGAGACAGATTAAACAGACCAGGGCAGAGAGAGGGCAGCTGATGGAACAGGTTAAGATTTAGATGCTAAAACTCTAAGTTTATGCTTCGACTAATTAACTAGTTTTGATTTGTCTTATGCATTTATTTCTCTTTATGGGTGATTATTGCCAATTATTAATTATTCATTAGCCTTGCAAAACTCACTCTTGAATTATATTTTTTCCTGAACTCTTTAAAGAATTCTGACTGATATTTGATGCCTCATTCCCTTCTTTTAAGGAGTGCTTTGTACGCAACCTATAATATGTTCTGCATTAATTCTATTTTCCTAATTTCAATTCAGTAACCTGATTGATATTTGACTGATGAATAAAGGGTCAGAGAAACCTAACTTGTAACTATTAAATAAAACCCTTTAAAATACTCACAGTCCTCTTTATTGGCTTAAATATTAATTACATTTTGAATCTTAATGTTTATGTAAAGTCTCCTGAAAGTGATACACGGTGGCAAATGTCCATCACCTTAAAATGGTAAATTCGAGGTAAATGAGGTTTTGCATTGAGAAATTACCATGAAATTATCACTGGATCACCATCACTTTGGCTATACAAATGGGGAATTGGCGGCTTTGTCCTGTAAGTATCCCTTCTGCAAGATCTTTTCGGACTGAGAGGTGCTGATTCCGGTGCCATCCTTTGTTCCGAAGGTGAATTCGGCTTTTCATCTCAGTTAGGAGGTGATTTTGCCTGAGTTTTGTCCTGATCCCTCCTCGGATGAGGAATGTCGTTTTCACTGTTTGGATGTGCGGCGGACTTTGTAGTGGTTATTTACAGGTGGTGGAGTCTTTCCAGAAGGGGGGCTCTTTCTTTGTGAATTTTGGTCCTGCTAAGAAAGGTGAGTAGCCGTCCACCCTTATTTTGAGTCATTGGATTTCGTTCAACGGTCCTTTTTGCTTATGGGGTGAATGGTGTGGATCTTCCGGTGAGGGGTGCAGGAGCATTCCACGCACAGTATGGCTGGTACGGTTGCTGAATTACAGGGTACCTCAGTGGTGGAAATCTGTAGGGCTGTGACGTGGACTTCCATTTCCACTTTTGTTCGCCACTATCCGATTGCTGGTCTGGGACGTTTGGATAATGTCCTGGCCACAGGGGTTTTTCCTCCATGAAGGTGTAGAGGGTGTTTGAGTTGTGAATGGTCACTTTAATAAATGTGTGTTTTTTTGCACTCAGATGTCATCTGTTTTTGGCTTGCTATGTCTTCACTTGTTAAGAAGGAAGGCGAGGGAGGGACGGGAGGTAATTTGTCCATTACTTAATGATAACGGCATTATTCCTAGTCCTACTCCCTCGCCTTCCTTCGCGGTCAAACTGAGTTCTAGGCTTGGCTTGTTTATGTACAGGAGATGGTGGGGCGGGCAGTGTTTTTATTTGTTGGGGTAGGTCTGGGGGTAGGCGGAGGGCTTCACTTGTTAAGAAGGAAGGTGAGGGAGTAGGACTAGGAGTAATGTCATTATCATTATGTAATGGACGCATTTCATCACACTTCTTCTGTCTCTCACTTTGGAAAACCCAATGGTCCAACATAATTGGGAAAGATTTAGAGGAATACCAGTGGGAGACATAGTGGCATGACATATCTTTAAACTTGCAAAGTGTTTTGCCAAAAGGGGCACACTATCATGTGATCTACGATAATACACACAGTAGTTGAATAAATACAATCCCTACACAAGTTACTGTGTTGGAGAATTTGAGGGATGGAGCTGGGCTTTAAATAAGTTATAAATTGTACAGAGAAAAGGCCTTGCTATAGTGAACTACTCTTAAAATAGTGAAAACACTATTAGGACATGTAAAACACCCCAGTACATGTCTTACCTTATAAACACAGTGCACCTTGCCCATGGGCCTGCCTGAGGCCTATCTTAGGGGTGACTTTTATGTAGTAAAAGGGAAAGTTTGGGCCTGGCAAGTGGATGCACTTGCCAGGTTGAATTGGCGGTGTACAACTGCACTCACAGATACTGCAATGGCAGACCTGAGACATGTTTGCAGGGCTACACATGTGGGTGGCACAATCAGTCCTGCAGGTCTTCTAGTAGCATTTGATTTACAGGCCCTGGGTACACCCGGTGCACTTGGCTAGGGAATTACTAGTAAATTAAATATGCCAATTGTGGATAAACCAATCACAATACAATGTAGACATTGAGCACTTGATCTTTAGCACTGGTCAACTGTGGTAAAGTACCCAGAGTCCTAAAACCAGTAAAAGCGAATTGCAACACAGTCAAAAATAGGAGGTCAGAAGCAAAAAGACTGGAGAAATCACACCAAGAGATGCAGGTCTAACACCAGCTTTCTGAGTTTATTGAAACTTCTAATGCACTACACTACTCTGATTTGGGCTTTAGAGACAGACATAGCATGGACTCAGCACTGCTTGTAAAGTGGAACCTAGTCCTCGGTTACATCATGGCACTGGCTCTTTTAGATCTCTCACCGGCATTTGACACTGTATATCACACAATTCTATGTGTGCCACAATAGGGGTACCCCTGAATACGTTTCCTAAATCAAGGTTAAATTACTGTGTGTGAAAAAAACATTTAGGAAATAGATTAAAAGTGGACCTAGGAGAGTTCAAAAGTAGTATAGGACCAGAATGAGAAGAACTATTCCCAAAAATATAATTTTTATTATTTTCATTTTTTTCTAAAAATAGATTATAATAGAAAATGCATGTTTTCATAAATGTTGAATCTTTGTAGCAAAAATATAACATACAATATTAGTCACAATTAGGGTACATATACAATTCAAAATGCGGCCTATGTTAGATGTATGAAATCATTATATAGTTGTTATTGAAGCTGTTCATACATACTTATCCATTCATACATGGGCTAATTTAAATAATTCGATACATATCAAACATGATATAGTTTATATTAGACATGGATTTGTGTACCAAAAATTAATAAAAAATAACAAAGAAGCAAAATTGTTCAACAAATATATGAATTAAAGACATAAGGAGATATGGTCATGGTTAACATAGTTCATATCTACACGCGTTTCGTCTGGACACCTTCATCATGTAGCCATAATGGTCTAGTAAAATGCATGGATAGTAACAAATATGGAACTGAGGGCACAAATGGTGAACAGCCAGATCAAGAAAAATACAATCAGAGGTGTAAGGGAACCGGACTGCTTAGAGCGTCAGAGGTAATGACGCGGTATTAGTGAGACCCATCCAGTGAAGGTAAAGGGAATGCGTGATGTCTTGAGTATCCCAATGGAGGAGGGAGCTGCAGCCGCGTGCTCCTAATTCCAGATATAGGGTTGCGCTAGGTCCTTGTTTCTGGGTTGCAGACAGTAAATGCTGGCTTCCAAGATGCGGAAATTATCAAACAATTCTATTACATCCCTTTTCGCTGTTCGCTATTCTCTTTTCTTGAGTCTTGTCTAGAGAACAAGTTTTCTGGATGAGTCCATACAGCACAGAAGCGAAAGCCCAACACTGTGGGATCCCTCAGGCCTTCACTCGGCCTGACCCTTTTTAATCTCTATATTTCGCCCCTTGCTATGTTGGTGTAGTAGTTTAATATCAAAATTATTTCTTATGCTGATGACAGACAATTATTATTTTCATACAAAGAAACTAAGCCTGTGTAAAAGCAGTCATGGATTGGCTCAGCACCATCAACCTCCAATGTAACTCTTAAAAAACTGAAATTCTGTTGTTTTGGACTGACCCTTTGACAGGATAAATGGACTGTTGACCTGCTGAATACTGCCCTCCCCACACCCCAGACAACTGGAGCCATGTACTTGGGGGTACTATTTGAGGCCAGCATGACTACGGCAAAGCAAATCTTCTCTGTAGTCAAGTCATGTCTTTGGATCCTGCAAATTCTAAAAAAAGTCTTGTTCTTCCTTCCTTGAGATTGTCAAAAATCTGTAGTACAGGCCTTGTTCCTGTTCCTTTTTCATTTTGACTACTCAAAGTCAATCTAGCTTAGCCTTCCTGATTACCCGCTGATGGAGTAAGGTTTCTTATATAAGAAACTTGCTCAGATGCAATACTCTCGAATAACATGTAATAATGTAGCCAACATGTTTTATGGATACTAATAATTGCATTACACTTCATTTTACATCATCTAGGGTAAGCTTTTCGATGTGTTTAACTAACAAAAAATCAGAGTGGCTTAAAATGGCTGCCGAAAATGCGGGAATCTTCTGCGCATGTGCCTACTGCATCTACGTAGTATGACCTCTTTCACTTTGGTGGGAAATCTTTGCAGCTGAGCGGAAGTATTTAAGATGGACGCTTAAACCTCACATTTTAATGCACATGCTATGCTTAAACTAAACCTTGAGTGTCTTACTAAACTGCTAATGAAATAGTTAAAATAAATTTAAGGGATTAGAGTAGGAATAAGTGGTATACAGTGCATTCATTTCTTTTTGTATTCTAACATGTTTTTCTTTAACTTTGTTATTAGTTCGTATTTGGGGCTGGAGGGTGACTGAAATCTCCATCTTGCCTGATTATACGCAAGCGCATTGGACTCTGTCAAACTCCTTCCTGCGACATTGAAACCCAGCCAAGGACACTTTAACCGGAGAAGCGCCTGGGAACACCCTCTCTTGAACCGGAGAGGGGAAGGTGAAGAAGTCAAAATGTTGTATACATTGTAGATTACACTAATATGAAATACGGTTGGGAATAAAGCATGGAAAAGCAAAATTAAGGGGTGGGAATTTTGAACAATAAGCTTAAGAAATGTCATTACATTAGTATGGTGTGATAACCTCTCCCCATCACATTGTCCAATCAGAAGTAGAGGATTCACGAATATTGAAACATTGGGGAGTGGTGCATACACTTGGAATATTATAACTAAGGTAGGCTCAGTCAGTTAGTTTGTCAGACTTGCCAACGACCTATCACCGACCCATCACTGGAGCAGAAGACGGGGGATGCTACAGAGGTCAGAGTCGCTGCTCGAGCACTCTGACAGAAGAATCGAGAAAGGAGACGGAGAGAGAGAAGAGTCAGAGAGATCGCTGAGGGAGAAGAATCTGTCCATCCAGAAGGGTAAAAAATTAAGGAGAGTAGTACTTTCCAGCTTCTTATCCATTGGTTGGCCCTCACACCATTTTAGGTAAATATAAATCTGTGTGGTATGTCCTTGTACCGTTTTCCTTTTCCACCCTTCCTCAGGAACCAATGTCATGAGATTTTACTAAGTCTTAATATTTTACTTTAATAATTTTCTCCTTTAAAAGTTGGTGTTTGACATGTATTGGTATCTGACTCACAAAATGATTGCATAAAAAACATTTTTAAAACTCTCCCGAGTCTGTGGTCATTCAAAGAAAAAAGATAAATGTCATTTTTACCTATTCTGCTAACAACCTGATTTATTGACCAGAGGAAATCAAGAACTAAGGTGATAAGGTTTGGTAAGAAATGGTGTAAAGGTAAATTTGATCACAAGGCAAAATATGTCCTGGTCACCAGCGGTGATTATCAGCTTATGTAGGCGTGTCTAATGGTCCAGGTGAGAATAGTGTTTTTTTAGAGTAACCCAAGCTGGTAATCTCGCTGCATCAATATTTCTTGGTAGAAGAGCTATGGTTAGGGTTTAGTTAAGTTAGGTAGAAAATTGTGTATTGAAATATTGATTCATGTATTAACCAACACCTGTATGTATAGTTTTATGTTGTCCAGAAATTCCCGGGAATATTGAATAGCGTGTGGCAAATGGAAGCCACACTGCAGTGAGGTTACTTGCCTTGATGAAGAAAGTGTGGAAAGTTAGGTAGAACTTGAAGCACTAGTTAGGGATTATTTTCTTGTATAAAAGTGAGAGTGATTGATAGCAAAGGAGTTTTCTGGTGAATACTGAAGGAGTAGCAGGTTCTTTGATGCTTGAGTGAAGAGTAGGCAGAAGAGGTTTTACTCGTAGTGTGTGAAGGGTAACGGAAAAGTTTTACTCACAGTAGAAGAAATGGACTTTTCTTTGAATTAAGTAAATCAGGCACAGTAGCAAATGTTTTTCGTTGTTAATTAATGAAATGTGTAAGTAAAATTGAAAGAAATTGAGTTTCGCATTACCTTGTAAAGGAGGGCTCAGTTGCAGGTGCTGCACTGACTTACTGAGAGCCGCGCTGGGGTTGGTTGCGACAGAGGGCATGTAGCTGAGGTAAAAACATTGTAAATTGATACTTGTATAGCGCACTACTCACCCGCAAGGGTCTCAAGGCGCTTGTACGAATACCGCTGTGGAACCCATCCTGGCTTTCCCTGTGAGGCATCTACTCCTGGGCACCCCTAAGTTGGAGGCCAGGCATCCTTAGCATTGTGAGGGCTGTTGTGGAGATTAAGCAAGCTATTACCCAGAGTTGCAGAGTGGGACTCCATGATTGGAATAGGCACCGAGGCGGGAATGATCAGGTCCGTGGAATTTTTGAGGCCAAGACCCGCCGAGGCGAGGAATTGAACCCTGGTCCAGGGCTAGACCTCTGCATCAGGGTCTGCCGCTCTAATCATTGAGCCACACTTCTCCACACAGGTAAAATTGTAAAGGAGGGGTGAGTACAGAGGAGTGAAACTGACGCCACAGAAAAGCCGCACAAGTACTGGTTAAGGTAAATAAGTAAACCAAACTTTGATTGGTCATCAGAATAAAAGACTCGCTGGTATATAAGCATTAGAGTTGATTAATCACCAAAACAGAAGTTTCGGTAGTAATAGACAGTGGAGATTGTATGGGCAGTCATGATCCAACAATGATAGGGACTTGTCCTGACAGAAGATTTATTGGATTTGCCCATGAGCAATATATTTGAGGGAATCCATGTAAAATGTACGGAGAGAAAAGGAAAATGTAATTGATGCAGAAAATCAAAAATTATTTTAAAAAGGATAATCCCATTAAAACTAGAGAAGGAATTATTATCCCTCCCCGAAAACACCTGCATCCTACATGATGATAGAAAGGGGCTACCACACTTGTGTATGGTTAGAAATTGGATAGAATACACAAAAGATGCTGGAGTATTGGCATTTTCTGAGCACAGAACATTTAATGGGAGATTTTTACACAATTTACGAATCTGCATGCATGAGTTAGAACTGAGACCTAGATTAACACAGTATGAAGCTTTAGAATAGGGGTCTCCAAACCGGTCCTGGAGGGCCGGATCCATGCCAGAATTTTAAAATTACTACATGTATCTCAATGGGGATATCCAAAAAATCTGGCATGGATCCGGCCCTCCAGGACCAGTTTGGAGACCCCTGCTTTAGAAGAATGGGAGACTGAGGCCTTTGAGCGAGACAGATCACGGTGTAACAGTAACATGAGTACATTTTATCCTAGGTTTCCTCAAGAAACTCGAGATAGTCAGATGAAACGATGGAGACAGGCCATGGTAGAAGAAACAGGAAGTAAATGTACAGAGAGGACAAAAACATTTAATGACTGGTAGTGGAGATTCGCAAGATGATTATTTTGAAGATATTTTAATGAAAAATCCTCCACCTTACCAAAAAGAATTAAATAGAATTACCCCTAGTGTCCCGCTTCTGAAAACACCTTTGGTTCCTCAGGTTGTACATGAGACTACTATGGAAAGGGTACTTCAAGAAAAAGAAAGGGGAGCAGTAATTAAAAATAGAAGTGAGTTAATTCAGAAAATGACCCAGCTAAATACAAATACTGAAGCACTAACGATACCAGTGACTATAGGTCCTGTTGTTCCTTTATATGGGGAAAAGCAAAATTGTCCTAAAACACCTGTCCTGACTACACTGATCACACAACCCGGAAAAGAAAATATAATAATTGATGATTATGCAAGTGAATGTTGTGAGAAGCTGGCCTGGCATATGCTGTCCAATATTCTAGTGGGCACCTTGCACCAGTCCAAACGACCCCTTATTGATGGTAGGTTAAAGACAACCTGATAGAAAGCTATCCTAGTGGTAGCTGTGGAGAGCAGCCTTCAGGCTAAGTCTTGAAGGAATGTAAAGCAGCTTGTTTTACCAGTCTATAATCTTGTGAATGACCAAATGAAAGGAGAAACACACCAGGTATATATATAAAATATATGTATTTATTCTAAACACACTCCTCTAGTCTCTTTATGAGGCTAGAGTCAAAAGTACATCAGTTAACATTATTTAGCACACAGTAAATTAGCACAGTATACGTTCAGCCCTAGGGGCCGCACAAACCATTTACTAGGAAACTGGTATAAGAACCACGACTGACATAGATGTAAGGCCTAGAGCCTTTAGAACCGCTGGGGCCACCAGGAACCACCCAAGGTAGTGACACAGGGGTCCCACCGAGGACGCGTGCAGTATCTAAACGCAGCTGCAAATCACTATTTACTTCTATGGGGAAAGTAGCGGGGTGGAAAATTACAAAGGAAGGACACTTAGAAGAGGACTTGGAGCAAACCCCTTTAGAAATAGGCAGTTCTAGATTCAATACCCACAGGAGCACTGGAGTACTCGTGTTACCTCACCCAGGGAAGCCAGGTGCATAGGTGTCTTTTCGTGTCGGGTTTTGTAGTCGTTTCCAATGGCGAGCTGCGAGAAAGTGCTGCAGGCGACCAAGTCGAAAGTGTCCGGATGGATCCAAGCCTGGGTCGGAGTCGAGAAGGACATGAAAGAAGAGTTGACAGAGTTTGGGTCACTAGCCAGTGACCGGTAAGGTGAGGAGATGATGCCAACTAATGTCGGTGATTTCTGGTGAAGAAGGTGAAGCTTGACTTTTCAGCCACGAGGAGCAGGAGGTGTCGGCGACAACCAGGAGCTGGATTCAAGCTGTCCCATGAAGTATAACGAGTGCTGCGGTGTTGGATTCCGGATGGGACCCAACAAGCCTTGGCAACAGCAACCCACGCAGAAAACAGAGATTGACTTTGGTGCATACCATTATAAACAAAATGGGGCCTCACCCTGTAGACACTTATTCCCATTAAACGTGACCAAAACCAGGGTTTTCAATATTCCTCTCAATTCCCTTATGTGTGTACAGTCCAACTACTCATTTTGTTCACAATGTAGCATTAAAAAACAAGAAATGTCTGCTGCCATCCACACTCCCCACCGTCCATCCAATGAAAAACTGTGGGAAGAGAGAGAGAGTACCTCACGGTAGAACCGCCAACGGGGTTGCTGGCTAGCAATTACCAGTTTACCCACTTATCATCATTGGTAACTCCCTCTCTTTAGTGAAAGAGATAAAATGAGAAAAAGAAAAGAAAAGAAAAGGAAAGAAGAACCAGTGCTTGTTCTCCTTCTCGAGAACCACAAACAATGGTGATCACTCGTGTGATAGGAAGACAAGACAAACCAATGCTTACTATTGTGTATATACATATACCCCCCAGAAAACTGTGAGAAATAATAAATGTGATCCTCCCCATTAAAACTGTAAGGCTTGCTGGCCACTCAACTTTTATTCTGGGCTGCAAGCCCTCCAAATTAAAAATGGTTCCTATCAAACCATATCTAATACTTCATTTCCATTGCCAACATGTTTCGTTGCTGTATTTTTGCACAACTTCATCAGGTCTAACAGGGGGTCATCTTCTCAGTCTTTCACTTTGTATTTACATACAACACCTGTGATGGTACATAATGACATATAACAACATTGACAAAATTGACCCAGTTGTAAAAAATCATCACATGCCTATATCGAAGGCATAGAGAATTGCAAGAGACTGTAATGGCACTTAGATCATTTGGAGCATAATTACCTGGAGGTTGCGAAGTTACAGCATACCCACAACCCTCCTCATCGGGTCAAACGTGTCAATCGATCACGTGTCCCTATGAAAACTATCCACAGTCTGGTCTTCTGTAATTACATATAGAGACGCTGTTTATACATCACACCACAAGAAACGCATATTTTACATCTTATAGGATCATACCCTCTTGTTGTGTACTTCTTGCCTATTCCTCTCAGCCATTCTCATTTTTTTTAGGAAAAGGTCTCAAGTCAATACGTATGCTTGTGGCGCCTATTGCCATAATATACATATTTAGAGGAACAAGCAACATACAAAGCACTCACATTATCACTACCAAATACCAGGGCTCACCTTTACTGACTACCACATTTGGTGCAAAGGTATCTTACCGACCGGCACAATCCCTCTTACCGATGCAGCGTGCCACCGGCGTTGTTTAGGAGCTCCGACTCAGAATGCCCGACGGCATGTGATTTTAACTCCCACTCTCGTCCCGCCCAGCTAATGCGTCTCCAGTGTCACAAGACGCACGGCATACACAATTGCGGTGGCCATCTTTAAGTGTAGCAGGAAATAACTCTTAGTGTTTACTACGGTGAGATTTTTATTGTAAATGTCACGTATGTACCGTGCCTATTATTTTCAAAGCACAATTTGTTACAACAAGGCACTCGAACGAACTGCAATATACAGTTTTTTACGTGTGAAGAAAAACTTCTTTCAAAGGAGCCACCAAATCACATACCAAAGGTTTCATCAACCCAGAATAGTATCGCCGTTACAGCCAACCACTCATGCGCACTTATGAGCCTTTATATTCCGCAAGGGCACCTTCTGTTATACATATCACAATATTACCGCATCACCATGTTGGCCATCCCAGGAAGGGGTAAACACTGCATAAAGTTTTCACTGTTCAAAATTACAGCAACCTATCCAACTTTCCACAATGTTCCGCCTTTAAACAAGAAGGACACATCTTGGCAGTATGTAACAATATTCTGCTGCTACCTCTGCCATAATCTTACAAAGAGAGTGCTAACTAAATCATTGATTTGTGCCCAAGGTTTTAGTGAGAGAATGAGTTTGCGTTGAATGAGTAGGAAGTGGTGGCGCCCTGAGCAGTGTGATCTTGTTGCTGAGACGGTTGTGCGGTAGGCACGCGGTGCAGAACAGGACAGGGGAACACAAACCCAATGGGAAAAACAACCCCTGAAGTGGTGTAGGGAGGCCTAAACCAAAGGGAAGAAGAACAAATCCTGTGCACACGCAAGTGTAGTAAGTAGTTCTAGTGTGAGGACTAGAAATTCTGCTGAGAGAGAATTATTGCTTCAAAGTTCAAAAGAACGTCGGGAAGAAAGGTTTATGTGAATAACGTTTTTTATAAGTCAAGTAATGGTCAGTACAGAAAAATAGTAGCCAGCCAGCTAAAATGTTTCTGTACTGACCATTACTTGACTTATAAAAAAGGTCCATAAAGGCTTCAGTAGTTGAGCAGTTGAGCCGATAGCGCAAAAACTGGGCCACATGGAGATTATCCCTTAGAGCTCGAGGATGGAACGACCAATAATGGAGTAGGGAATTACTATCCGTTGTTTTGGGGTGGACATTTGTGGCCACTCTCCGTCCTGCTGCGGTGATATCCACATCAAGGTATACGGCCGATGTATTACTAATCGACCACGTAAAACGGAGGCAGTCATCAGCCTGATTAAGCCACGTCAAGAAGCTCAGGAGATGGTCCTCTGTACCTGTCCAGATACAGAGGACATCATCAATATATCTCCCCCACAGGGAGATGTGTTCCCTGAAGGGATTCCCGGTGTGGTTGACCATATTCACCTCAAACTGGCCCACATAAATGCAGGCCAGACTTGGGGCGAACGTGGCCCCCATAGAAGTCCCAGACACTTGCTGGTACAACTGATTTTTGTATTCACATTTATTTTTTTTGTCAATGCAAGTTCAATGCTTTGCATGATGAAGGATGGAGGGGTGTCATAAAACCACTCAAGGTCCCCCAGTGCATGCACTGCTGCCACCAGCGTGGCATCCTGGGGGATGCTGGTGTAAAGTGATTCAATATCAATAGTCACCAGCAGCTGGAACTCAGGATCAAACTCAACATCCTTCAAGATATTCAAAATATCAGTAGTATCCTGTACATAAGAATCTTGTGTGATCACTGCTGCCCTCAAAAAGACGTCTGCAAATTGAGACAGAGGCTCCAACACATTGAATGCCCAAAACTATTGGGTGTCCAGGGGGCGGGCGCTGAGGCTTGTGGGTTTTCGGCAAGATGTAAAATGCCGGAGTCCTTGGTTTCTTGTTGACAATGAAATACGCCTCTTTAGATGTAATCCACTTCTTTTCTACAGCGTCCGAAGCCATTCTCATAATCATATCCATGAGATCAGGCGTGGGGTCTCTCATAAGAGGATGATAGTTGGTACGAACCCCCAAAAGTCTCAACACCTCAGCTTCATAGTCACATGTGTTGAGGACGAGCCTGCTTGCTTGTCACCAACTGATTGTCTTGCAATGATTTCACAGCTGACCAATCTTCCTTACTCATATTGCAGGTACGATGCTGCTGTTGAGATTGTTCTAAAATTTCGATATTGTGAAAGCATGCTGTTCGAAGACTGCCACCTCTGGACCAAGTGATGAAGGGGGGGACAAAAACTAGAGGGGTGATGCAAGTTAGTATCAAACATCGATGGAGCAGCCCTTTCCTTTTCAGCAAAGAACTCATGGAGTTTAATTTTTCTCATCATGTCAAATAATTCCATTCTACACATGAAAGTGTCATGTCTGGGGGCCGGGACGAAGCTGAGTCCTTTATTAAGAACTCTCAACTCAGCAGATGTCAAGATATGGCTTGATAAATTAACCACAATGTCATTAGGACTTTCATTATCCCGGTTAATCTCTTGATTTATGCCTGGAAGGATTTGCCTCTGCTGCGTGTTATGCGAGGGGAGTATGTCTGCCATGTTGGTTGAAAATGGGCCCTGACCCTGCCTCTTCCTCTCTGGGCTTGCCCCCCCCCCTTGTGTGCCTCTCTGGGTTTGCCCTAGAAAAGCTCTCAGCAAACCCCTAAGTCCTCATCCGACCTTGTGTCAGGTGTAAAGTTTACTCTACTTTGATTAGATATAGTAGGGTGATTAGGGGGTTCTTCCTCCTCACTGCTGGTGTTGTCAAACGCCCAAGTATTTGGTGTCTGTCTCTGCTGTCTTTGACCACCCGAAGGTCTGAGGGACTAGCCCTTTGGAAGGGAGTCAGGGCACGTCTGGAGCAACCAGGAAAGCCCAAGAAACAGAAGTTACCTTCGTGGGGACTCACCAGTCGACGGACCAGTGATCGTGAAGGAGCCTCAAGCAGAAATGCTAGAAGCGGGCCCACGGAACACTCGTGGAGTGTAGGACCACAATATTTGGTGCAGATGGTGCTCAGGGCTTGGACTAAGAATAGCCCTATGCACAACTTTCGAAAAGCTTGAGAAGTGGATGCACTATAAAATGTACACGGTGTCCAGGAGTTCCGGTCCCACGTCTCTCGTGATGGCTGTGGGTCTCAGCTTTGCTGGGATCTCGTGTCGCCCTCGGAGATGTCTGGAAGTCCATGTCCTGAGTCGCAAATCCATTAGAAGCTTTGGAAATGCAGACCGGCAAGATGCTTCTTTGGTGCCTGTTTGAACAGAAGAGCCTCTCCTTGACTACAAGGGAGATTCTTTCATCTTCTAGTCGAAATAGAATGTTGAAGGTCCAGGATATATGTTGCAGAGTTTTGTCCAGGGTAATCTAAATTCCTAAGGACTGGGTTCCCATACTTATACTACGTTTAAGGGTTGGACTTACTCTAGGGACCCACCTGTGGGTGGATTCGGGGAGGGGGTGGTTATACCCCTTTCCCTTTGTCCAGTTTCACGCCAGAGCAGGGGCTGAGTGCCCATGCAACCGGTTTGAACTGGGGTATGCACCTAGCACTGTCTGAAATGCATTCACCGAAGGCACCCACCCATTCCCAATACACTAAAGCCTAGCTGAGGAGGTGGTTACACCTCACTGTGACAGGAAACCTATTGTCCATGCCTCCCCTGCCGGATTTTCATCCAGCAGCAGGAGGTCGGACTCATGTCTGTGGCAGCAGCATCCATTTTGTGATGTTCAGGCTCTTTTAAACTATTACTGGTCAGGTAAGTGTGTACATGTCTTCTCCCTCTAGAAGGGTGGAATTCTACCCCCACCGCCAGCACTGGTGGGGGGTAGGATTCCAAAGTGTTTGACACCAAACACAACATGTTGCCATGCATCCATTCCAAAGTTAGCATTTACAGTGCTCAAGCATGGGCACCCTCTCACACAAAACCAAGCACTCTGCCTTCAGGGTTGTTAAAACCTGCCATAGGAGTGGATTATAGGTTTATATGTGTCAGTGATATAAGGTAGATATAGGTAACCTATATCTTAGTAAGACGTGCATGCAGCACCTTACCTAGGCTGCAGTAGCAGACCTGTGGTGCCATTTTGGAAGGCTACCCAGGGATGGCATAATACATGCTTCAGCCCCTGGTAGGCCTTTGGGGTACCTATGCCCTTGGTAACTAAGATTCCATATACTCACAAGGGTTACCCAGTAACCAATCTGGAGTGTACCTAATGTACATGCAATCAATTTAGAGAGGTAGCAGTTATTCTGGGTTCCTGGTTAGCAGGGCCTCAGCCAGACTAAAGTCGAGAAACAGTAAAACACCAGCAAAAAGTGGGGGAAACCATAGTAAGTAGACCCTACTCTCCTACAAATGTGAATCAATAATTTCCTTCTTGGATTTGCCAATAAGAGAGCCAATGAATGATTAATTCAGAAAGGTAACACCTGGATGCTCAAAAGAGGTACAAATTGAAACATCCACTGTAGTAACCCCAGAAGAAATAGAAAGATGGACACGAGAAATAGAAAAGCCAAAAACACAGCCAAAGGTATTGGATATATTTAAATTAAGAGTAGAATTGGAAGAAATGATAGCTGGAAAAGCAGGGGTATAGAGATTAAATACTTTCAGTGAAGAAGAGTTGTTATTCATATGCAGAAGGATCACCCGAAATCCGAAGATATTTCATGAAACATTTATGAATTTGGCTTCAGAAATGGGTATGACGTAGCGAAATCTAAAGTTTTGCAGAAACCACATAGAGCAGAATTTTCGGAGAAAGATTTAGAGAACATGAATGTGTGAGGAAGGAAATTACAGATAAAGGAAATGTTAACCTTGTTGCAAAAATGGGGAGATTTGGATAGATGGAAAATTAGGTGGACATAGAAAAAGAAAGAAGCACAGGCAAATCGAACGACATCTGAGTATTTAATGAACAGAAAAGTTGAAATGCCCAATAAGAGAAGTTCCAGGGGCAGGTTATGTACATGTCCCATTGACCCGACAGGATATTTGATCTTTTACTAATGATTTCCCAAAACTTAGAGAAAAACCAGTTGAATGGTACAGGTGAGTTGAAAGGTTTGTGAAAGTCATGAAAGTTTTGATGAAAGATTTAGATGGTTTATTTGACATAGTTGTTCCTGCTGATTTATGGGCAGAGTGTAAAATTACAATAGATTGGCATAATGATGAATACCCAAGAGATGCAAAGACAGGAGCCCCATCAGCTTAGGTAATGAAAAAATATATCAAAACACCACAGAGAAAATGGGGTCCAAGGGATGTTTTAAGACCTGCCCAGGTTTGTATCCCCAAATACGTATACTCACAACACAATAGAAAGTCTAATGTTATAGTCAGACTAGTGGACTATAGACAAGGCCTGACTGTTAACAAATCAGTCACAGATACAAAATTCCTATAAAGCCTATAGAAAAAACACACACAAATGAACCAAAACTGGAGAAAAAAGTGATTGTTGGTGAGACTCAAACTGTTTGGATTCTCATCAAATATCAAACGATGATTAATAATCTCATCTGGTTATCCAAAATCCTGGGGTGGTATGTCTCTTGATCATTGAGACCATTTCCACACCCAATCCGTGAATATGCAATGGGTCAAGCCCACAATCACTGTGCTAACCGAGAGAGAAATGAAATTGTATGGGAACCTGTGCAGTCAAAAAATGGAAAAGTGGTGGATAAAATAGAGTAAAGAGACAGAAAATAGTTATCTTTTTTAGATGTAATGTCTTTCTCCCTGATTAAAATCAAGAACAGTGCAAAGAGGCAGTATCAAACAAATAATTCACTGCCATGAGGGGCCAACATTTTTCAGCCTATAGGGAAAGGAATCCCACAGCTTTCTTCAGGGCCTCTGTTCTACCAAATGCTACTGCTGGTGTGAATATAAGAAAGGCAAATATGCTAATAAACAATAAAAAGGATACAGATAAACATATTAGTCTATATTCGTATTCCTCCGTGTCAATGTTGTGTCTCACATCCAGATTGACCGGGGACTAGACCTCTCCTCTCCTGGACCCAGACCTCCCCCCTGACTCAGGACTGTGCTGCGGGGCAACAACAGACAGAGCGTGGCCTCCATCTTCCTGAGCTGGGTCCAGGAGAGGTGAGTAAGGTGGGGATTTGTGTACCCCGTCCTGAAGAAGGAGTTCCCACTCCGAAATATGTTGAAGCACACGAGAGGTGATGTACATTGCACTTCATAAGAACCTCTGAACACAACCTTTTAACAGTGCCAGCTCGGGTGCCCATTAAATTTTTTGAGTCCACCCAACGAGCCAGCTACTTTTTAAACCATCACTATAGTCACTTCAAACCCCACCACTCACTCATTTTTACAAAATACCTCACACACACCTCACATAGTCATTGCAAAAAGTGCTCCCGCGTAGTCGTAGGTAGTAGAGGGGTGCGAAGACCCCAATGATGAAGCATGACACCAAGGGTCCTTTTGGAGTGTGAGGGGTATTTAAAGAACACTACGTGCTCCCCACCATTGTAGAGACCACCCACACCCATTAGTGGATTCCTTTTGTTTAGAAAATAATGGACTAAAAAGCAAGAAAAGGGCTAGCTTTTCAGAAAGTGTAGGAGATATATTTAGTGCATTGATACCTTCAGTGGGAGTAATTCTGAATACACAAACAATTTGTAAATTATCTACAGTGGTGGATCGTTTATCGACTGACACTGCTGGAGGATTGTTATTGATCAATACCCAACTGGTTGTGGTCAGATCTATGGTTTTACAAAATCGACTTGCCCTTGATATATTATTGGCAAAAGAGGAGGGATTCTGTAAAATGTTGAAGGAGCAACATTGTTGCACCTTTATTCCTGATAAAAGTGTTGAAATTGGAAGATATGTCAAAAATATCACGAATTTGGAATAAGACCTGAAACCACTGGAAGTTGACAGTGTATGGAAGAAACTAACAAATAGTATTTCTTCTACTGGTACTTCGTTTTCTAATATAGAGAGAAGTATTATAGGTCAAATACTGATGCCAATAATGGGAATATTAACAATAATGGTTTAGTGCAAATGCTGCAGGAAAAGAAAATGGTATGGAGTGAATGAAAAGGGAAGGAAAAGAAAACATGAAGAAATTCAGCTTGGAGAGATAAATGGAGATATTTACAAAATAATGAAGGGTTTTCAAAAGAGAAAAGGAAAGGTATCTTCCAAAAGAATTGAAGAAATTGAAATGTGAAAATGCTAAAGTTGGCATCTGGTTTCGTAATTAGTGATGGCCTAGAATGCCATCAAACAGGGGATTGATGGAACAACGTTTCGTACATAAGAAACTTGCTCGGATGCAATCCTCTCAAATAACATGTAATAATGTAATCAACATGTATTGTTGATACTAATAATTTTATTACACTACATTTTACATCATCTAGGGGAAGCATTTAAATGTGCTTTTCTAACAAGTAATCCGAGTGGCTTAAAATGGCAGCCGAAAACGCGGGAATCTTCTATGCATGCGTCGACTGCATCTTCGTAGTATGACGCTTTGGTGGGAAATCTTTGCAGCTGTGCAGTAGTATTTAAGATGGCCAATTGAACCTCACATGCTAATGCACATGCTATGCTTGAACTAAACCTCGCACGGCTTACTAAACTGCTAATGAAATAGTTAAAATAAATTTAAGGGATTAGAGTAGGAACAAGTGGTATACAGTGCATTCATTTATTTTTGTATTCTAAAATGTTTTTCTTTAACTTTGTTATTAGTTCATATTTGGGCCTGGAGGGTGACTGAAATCTCCATCTTGCCTGATTGTGCGTAAGTGTTAGAAACGGGACCCCCGGCTGGCCAAGGCTTGTGCCAAAGTCAGTCAGAGATCACCATTCCCAAGTCAGGGCAAGAGAGTTACACACCAAGATAACCCCTGCTCACCCTCAAGGTAACGTGACGCGCGCAGCAAGGCTAATCTCGGAGGCGATGTGTAAAGCGTTTGCGCACGCACCCATTAACAACACCCAAGGCCCACCACAAAGGAAACTCTACACAAGGTTATATAAAAAATAGCCTTTATATTATAGCAAAAACACATTAGATAAACATACACTTTACAATGTGCCAACAGGCACGGCAGAATTTACAGGGGATTATGTACAGGACAGGGCCACATGGACAACTGTCAGGGGTAGGCACTTTTAGGAATAATAATACTTGTAGGTATAACACTGAGCACGTAGACATATAATGACTGTAGCACCAAAATAGTAAATATAGCACACAACCAGTAATCACTGGTAAAGGGTAAATACCTCCTACAGAACCCTAACCACCTTAGGACAATCACGCAGGGAACTAGGACCTTATTATCAGGACCTATAGGAGGCAAAACAATCACCTAAGCAGGTCACATTTAGCAAAGGTAAATAAACATAAAACAATCACCTAAGCAGGTCACATTTAGCAAAGGTAAAGAAACATAAAACAATCACCTAAGCAGGTCACATTTAGCAAAGGTAAAGGAACATAAAACAATCACCTAAGCAGGTCACATTTAGCAAAGGTAAAGAAACATAAAACAATCGCCTAAGCAGGTCACATTTAGCAAAGGTAACAAAAATTGCGCAGAAATCACATTACCAAGTAAATCATAAATTGTGCAAGGTGCACATGGCACAACACTAGAACTGTCCCCCAGGCCAACTGGCCTCGCAAGGGCTGAAATGCCGTTAGTGCAAAATGTCAGGGCAGGCTGCGCAGGCAGCCAAGAACACAAACCTCAACGTGGCAACTGCCCACGAGGTGCTGGACAGTTGAAAATACTGATGATGCCAACGTTGGAGCCTTGTGGGCTCAAGAACAATGGTGGGGCGAAACACAGCGTGGGAGCCAAGGGGCTCTAACCAACTGACTGTCCCTCAAGAGCCTCGATGAGCTCTGCAAAGCAATGGCACCTCGAGCCTCTCTGGGCTCGTAAAATAAATATGGGAACTTAAGAGCCTCTCTCAGGGCTCTACAACAATAAGGTGGCCCCTGGAGCCTCTCGGGGCTTGAAAGAACAAAAGGACGCTTGGAGCCTCTTGTGGGCTCGGAGAGCAAGAATGCCCCTAGAGCCTCGTGGGCTCTTCCAACAGCTGTGGCGCCTTGAGGGGCCTCTCCGGCTCTGAAAACAAATGGGCACCCAGAGCCCTTGATAACGGTGGAGTCCCGCTCGGGGGACTCAGAACAATGGCCCTCGAGCAATGTTGGAGCGGCCCTCTGACCAGGCGGGCCGCTCGACAGCCAGGCAGCACCCCCCTCGGAAATCCCACACTCACCGGCTTCTCCGCTGGGAATATTTCTCGGTCCCGGCGCTGCTCCTGGGCCGGGAGGTTCACCAGTCGGCGGGCGGGGCTCTCTTCCTCGGCAGAGCCTCACGGAGGAGCAAGGGCACTTCCTCTCTCTCTCTGGTGGTTGGCTGTTTCCTGGGTGCACGCAGGGAAGCCCTCGAGGCTTGGCCAATCCCTGTGCGGCCCCGGGATGACGCGACGGGAGTCCCTGAGGTCGGGGACCAATCACAGCGCGGTAATTCTTCCTCGGGCCGCCTATGGCAGCGCGGCCCTGGGGACAGACCCCTTGACTCCTGGGGAATGGCGGCGCGGGGGTTTACACGGGCTGGGCTCCCGTGAAGTAGCCAAATAGAAGTAAGGATGCGGCGTGAGCAGCCGCTAAATAATTAAATAAAGCAGGGTGGGCACATGTTCTTGGGCACAGCAAATTCGGCAAATACCGGGTGGGCACTGGCTTGGCAACCACAAGCAGGGTGGGCACCTGCACAGCAAGCAAAGCACTCCCAAGCACTATAAGGAAAATAAAGCGCTCCCCAGCGCTAGGCAGGCAATCTCAGTGCTCCCCAGCGCTGAAGGACAGGAGAGAGCGCCCTCAAGCACTCCAAGTAAACAAAGTCCAGCAAGATTCTGTAGGCAGGCAGGGAGGCAAGGCTGGGCCCAGAGCCAGCTCACTGGGTCTCCAGGAAGGGAGACAATGAAAGTGGCGGTCCTCCTGGCCCCAGCAACAGCAGCAGCCCCCTCAGGCAGGATCCTGGAACAGGAGGCAAAACAATCACCTAAGCAGGTCACATTTAGTAAAGGTAAATAAACATAAAACAATCACCTAAGCAGGTCACATTTAGCAAAGGTAAAGAAACATAAAACAATCACCTAAGCAGGTCACATTTAGCAAAGGTAAAGAAACATAAAACAATCACCTAAGCAGGTCACATTTAGCAAAGGTAAAGAAACATAAAACAATCACCTAAGCAGGTCACATTTAGCAAAGGTAAAGGAACATAAAACAATCACCTAAGCAGGTCACATTTAGCAAAGGTAAAGAAACATAAAACAATCACCTAAGCAGGTCACATTTAGCAAAGGTAATAAAAATTGCGCAGGAATCACATTAGCAAGTAAGTCATAAATTGCGCAAGGTGCACATGGCACAACACTAGAACTGTCCCCCAGGCCAACTGGCCTCCAAGGGCTGAAATGCCGTTAGTCCAAAATGTCAGGGCAGGCTGCGCAGGCAGCCAAGAACACAAACCTCAATGTGGCAACTGCCCACGAGGTGCTGGACAGTTGAAAATACTGATGATGCCAACGTTGGAGCAGCAGCCCCCTCAGGCAGGATCCTGGAACAGAACAGAACCAATTGTAAGGGGACAAAGCCCCTTCTTATACTACTAAATCCTTTGTCTTTGTCACAGGGTGAGGGGAGAAACCAGTCGCAGCTGGTTTTGGAGCACCCTTGATGTGCTCAGCCCCTCACTCTATTCACTAGCAGGGCTAGGGTCATCAGTCGCACCACAGGGGGCGGAGCCAGCATTGTGTGGGGAAAGCCCAGCCCTATTCAGGAACCAGATGCACTCCTCCCCAGCCATCAGCATGCTAATCTCTCCACTCCCTGGAGCCAGGCTTACCAGCCAGCCCCAGCCAATCACACTCCAGGCACATTTTACACTAATATGCCAACTCCTAGAAGTGGCACTTCCACACAAGACACAATCATGCCACATACATCATTGCGAAGCATTCACTCACACGAGTTCGCACATATCAAACCCGAGCCTGCACTCCCCACGCATCAGGAACTACCAGGGACACAGACATTCCCCATGCATTCCTATGGGAGGGCAGGCCAGCCTTACTACACGCACGCACTTTACTCTGGGACACAGGGAAAAAGTGCGCAGAGACCAAAAATCATCAACACAGATCACATATTAAAAGCAAAAAGATTAGGGGTGAACCTGCCAGAAGGGCCAAGTCCAACACTAAGCGTACTGGATTCTCTCAAACTCCGTGCTGTGGCATTGAAACCCAGCCAAGTACACTTTAACCAGAGAAGCGCCTGGGAACACTACCTCTTGACCCGGAGAGGGGAAGGAGAAGAAGTCAAAATGTTGTATACATTGTAGATAAAACTAATATGAAATGCAGTTGGGAATAAAGCATGGGAAAGCAAAATGAAGGGGTGGGAAAATTGAACAATAAGCTTAAGAAATAATATTACATTAGTATGGTGTGATGACCTCTCCCTATCCCATTGTCCAATCAGAAGTAGGGGGTTTCACGGATATTGGAACATTGGGGGGTGGTACATACACTTAGAATAGTATAACTAAGGTAGGCTCAGTAAGCTAGTTTGTCAGACTTGTCACCGACCCATCACTGCAGCAGAAGTCAGCAGATGCTATGCAGGGCAGAGACGTTGCTTGAGCACTCTGACAGAAGAATCGAGAAAGGAAACACCGATTGAGAGAATAGTTAAAGAGATCGCTGAGGGAGAAGAATCTGTCTATCCAGAAGGGGGAAGAATCGAGGAGAGTAGTACCAGAGAGGGGTGCAACACTGGCGTTGCACTTAAAAGAGGTCACCTGTCCTGTCCTGAACCTGTCCTGAACTGTTGGATCCTGACTACTTGGGAGTCCCATTCCAACTCATTGGCCAGAGGCAGACCTCACACCATTCTAGGTAAATATAAATCTGTGTTGTATGTCCTTGTACCGTTTTCCTTTTCCACCCTTCCTCAGGTACCAACGTCATGAGATTTTACTACGTCTTTATGTTTTACTTGAATCATTTTCTCCTTTAAAAGTTGGTGGTTGACATGTATTGGTATCTGACTCACAAAATGATTGCATAGATAACATTTTTAAAACTCTCCCGAGTCTGTGGTCATTCAAAGAAAAAAGGTAAATGCCATTTTTCTACCTATTCTGCTAACAACCTGATCTAGTTACTAAGTTGATAAGGTTTGTTAAGAAATGGTATAAAGGTCAATTTTATCACAAGGTAAAATAAGTCCTGATCACCAGAGGTGATTCTCAGCTTATGTATGCGTGTTTATGGGCCCACGTAAATATAGTGTTTTTTAGAGTAACCCAAGCTGGTAATCTCGCTGCATCAGTATCACATTGCCTCCAAGTTGTGCAAAATACTGCAATTTGACTACTGTTTAAAATCCCGAGATGGTCGTCAGTAACTGTCTTTTGCAGACAACTGCAGTGGCTTCCAGTAAAAATGAAAAGAGTTATTTTTAAAGCACTTGTGATTGCTCACCATGCGCTCCATGTCTCGGGTCCCAAATATCTGAATTTGAGGATTCGTGAATACAGCCCTCGAGACTCTTGTGTTCCTTGAATGCTAGACACCTGACTGTCAGAAAAACAGGCGAAGGGGCTCTTCTGTCTCATTTCTTGTAACTACTCGCTGGAACCAGCTCCCTCTCCAATTAAGAAACATTATGAATGAGACTGCGTTCAGGAAATTGTTAAAAACACACTTATTTAGCAATTATGTGCTCTCTATACCTGACTTGCCAGGGCACTATTGGGTAGCATTGCGCTTTTAAACATCCTCATTCATTAAGTCATTGGTAAATCGTTCTACATATACCTATGGCCTGTAAATGATATGCTACTCATTGGCTGCAGTACTCATTGTGCCACCCACTAGCGTAGCACTGTAAAACATGTCCCAGGCCTGTGCCTGTAGAGCAGTTGTATAACCGCCATTTCCACCTGGCAAAATAAACTTTTTGCCAGGCATCAACCTTCCTTTTAAATACGTTTTACCTACCCACAAGTTAGGCCCTAAAGGGTCTTAGAGCAGGGTGCATGCTATTTGAAAAGTAGATCATGCATATTTAAAGTTTATCTGTCCTGGTAGTGAAACTTCTCCTTCTCTCCGTCACTTTTTACACTTAATAAGTGATAACTTTGGTATGGAGCAGACAGAGACATACCTTTTTCACTCATTTCAATTGTAATTTAAAATCCTCTTTAATGATAATGTTGGATTTTAAATGAATATTCAGAAAATGCTAATTTCAGAAAGTTGCAATTTTTCTGCCTACATCAAATGTTCCTTTCTGCTATTTTCCAATATAACATGACTGTTAATGGCCCCCCTCAGGTGTGATGTGTACTCCTTATAGACAGGGAATAAAGGACCTTCGGTGTGGGGAAAGGCATTTCTCTCTTGAACAGGATGACCTGGGATTGTATTCAGTCCTTTCCAAGTTTCAAAGGGTAGCCTAGGCTGTACTCAGCCCCTTTCTGACTTAGATGCTTGCCCACACACAGACCTGCCTGGCCTTTTTTTTACTAGCCCGCTGGAAGCAGATCCAAGAAAATAGGAAAAACTGGCCAGACCCAGTTTATGGTTAGACAAATGGGGTGTTGCCCACACAAAGGCTGGGTCTGGGTATGAAAGTGGCACCTTCAGAACCTCTCAACACAACACTCCTGGACCTGTAGAGAAGAAGGAATGTCCTGCTCTATGAAGCCTGATGAAAGACTGTACCCACTTGCCTTAAAGCCATGACCCTAGAAGTGACTCCAACAGTCATTTGGCTGACCCTCCGTTTGAGCTACAAGGACACAACAAGCTTCCAGAGGCCATCCCGTGCAACTGCCCAGCTGAGCACTACCAACTGGACCTGCCTGAACCCTGCTGCTGGCCTCTGTTGGAGTGACTCCTAATGCCTTAGTGGTGGCTGGTCTTAGAGTGTACTCCTCCAACCTCATAATTGCTAAAAGTGGACTCCAGGTGAAAAACTAGAGGCTGTAGGCTCACCCCTCCGTCAACAAGTCTCTCTCCAGATGCAGCTTGCAGCACCACTGCCTCTTTGACGGTACTTCTCATGTGAAAACTGGACTAAGTTAGAAGGTCAACTTTCACCAGAACAAACCTGGTCCCTCTACTTGACCTGTGCACAGCTGGAGTCAGCCTTAACTTTTGACTTAGACCCAGTCCGGTGCAGCCAGATAACCATGAGTGGCACTTTGTGCTTTTAGGTGCTATTTCTACGGAAAATTAAAAAATGCATATCTCCGTATCTGCTTATTGGATTTTTACCGTACTGCTGTTGTTTTATTTATTAAAATGTATTCTGTTGTTCTGACCGGGTTTGGGATTTTTCTTGCGTTGTGTTCACTTTATTACCATTTGAGGTTTGAGTGCTGCCTCAATACATTACACCTTGCCTCCAAGTTAATCCTGACTACTTTTGAGCCAAGCTACCTGATGGTTAAGCACAAGTTTATTATGTGACTATTGTGAAACACCGTGACAAATATTGTGTTTATTGCTTGAGTGGGGTTCTCACCCTTCTAAGCTAATAAACCCATTTCTTACAGTACTCAATAAAAACTACAAGATTTATTAGTAGATGGATACATACATTGATGGATCTTGAATGACCCATAGGAAGAGTTCTGAGAACTACTATGTCGTGTTCAATCCACCATCACATAAAGGGCAGCCTATGCCTGAGCAAAATAAACATACAGGAAGAGAGACACATTATCCTGTACTTATGAATGAATGTTGCCCCTTTGGCCATGCCCTCTTGGGAAAGGTGGCATGGCTATTAACCTTGAGGAGCTCTGAGCCTCAGGGGACCTTTAAAAGTCACAATTCTGGATACACAAATATATACCTGTATTTGATCATGGGTACATCAGTTTTTGCTCTCAGACTGTGTGAGTTATGCCTTAATAAAGGAGGTGTGAGGCTGACAGAGCGACAGCACGTTACTACTTTGAGAATTGTCTGTGTGCAAAAACAAAATGGCTACGCGGATGTTTGCTGCTTCGAGTGCCCGGAATGTGGATTTACCCTGACCCACGACTCTGACTCACGAATAAGGAGTGTACAGGAGACACTACGGGGAACATGGCGGCCGCTGAGTGAGGTGGTCGGGAGCTTTCTCTCTGTGCAGCGGCGGGCGTGGTTTGTTGGGAGAGTGTGGGTCACAGCGGCTTCGGTCTCAATAGCTTCGGCAGAATCGCGGGCGTGAGGGAAGAGGAGTGAGGATTGTTATTGTGTCGCCGAGCGGGCAGCTTGGTGCGGTTTTTGCTATCCAACGAAGCATATTGCAAAACTCGTGTATCAGCATGTACCAGCGTGTTTTAAATCGATTACTGGAAGCCGCTTTTCAGCCCGGCTGAGAAAGGGAAAAACAACGGCCCTGGGGAGCGCCTGGAGGGAAGCAGAGGTACGTCTTAGGAAGAGCCGCTCTACAGCCACGAGACCTCAGTTTCTGCCCTGGGTTTTACAGGGAGAATCGTTGTTTTTAGAGGCCAGGGAGCAGTCCTGATCTGGTTACTTTCCTTTACATGAGAAGAATTTGAAAAACAGCTCCTTTCACCTGGGTCCTCGGCGGCTGTATGAAGAGGAATCATTCATGATTGATGCAGACAGAGGCTTTAATAATGCAAGACGCACACAGCCTCCCATGATCCCGGTAAGGAGACAGAAGAGGGGAGGTCAGAAAGACCTTTAGGGGATAAAGGAGGGTATGGAGGATGGGGGCTTAAGCAAGGTGTCAGGCAAGAAAGGCAGGAGCGACAAAAAAAAAGAGGAGAAGCAGGAGAAGGAAACATCAGCTGGGCACAATTTAACCCAGGATTCAGCAAAAAAAAAGTCTACAAAAGTCTTAGCAGTCAATAGATATACTGTAAGAAGTAGAGGAGTTTGGGGCGTAGAAAACTTGGCGGTCATTGTAAAAGGAGCGAAGGGGAACCCGGTGGTTCAAGTAATTTCACCCAAAGATCTAAAAGAGGCTAAAGGGGATAAGTCGTCTTCTCCAATATCTGAAATAAAAGGCTCTATAACGAAAAGCAAGTCAGGGAACTCGAAAAATAAGGAAAAAGAGAAAAAAAAGAGAAAGAACCTAGGGGGAAAGGGCAAAAGCTAAAAATCAGACCTTCTCTACGCTCATATTTTAAAGTGAAATCCCTGCAGTCTCCTCCTAACTATTCAACTAGTTTTGTAGCTCCAGAACAAAGTGTGAGTACGTCAGCGTTAGCCTCAGAACTTAGCCAGAAAATGAATTTAGATTTAAAAGCAGGACCCCAGGAGGATATTGTCGCCCAAATACCATTAAAAAATAGGTTTGGATTACTGGCAGGTTTGGAGGACTCTGCATCGGTAGATAAGGATGACCATACTGTAAACCTCCTCCAAAGTATTCAGAGGGACCAAAGTTGTTTGCCTATGGCAGAACTCCCCTTTTGCCCCCGGACGATGGTACTGGCCTAACTTCAGAGCGGATACAGGAATCTCCTCATTATCTGGGGAAACTAATGTTAACTATGTATGCAGAGATCAAACAAAGGTTTTTTGTCTCTGAAGAAAACAAAAAAAAAATCCAAGGCCAATGTGGGTTGATGGCAGAGAATCAAAAAAAAATCCAAGGGCAATGTGAATTGATGGAAGTCAAGATCAACTCTTTAGTTAAGAGGGTTGGAGTTATGGAGCAAGCATACGGTCAACTTGCAGCAAAGGTGGTCTCTAATCAGATGGGGATCACTAAATTACAAAAAAATTAACAAGAACTGAGAGATAAAATTGCATTTCTTGAAAATAATGCGAGACGCAATAACATCAGAATCCTAAATGTTCCTGAAGGGGCAGAAGGAGGTAATATTAAATCATTTATAGTCTCGCTTATTTTAGAACACAATAGTGATCTTGATCAAGCTTCTGTAGAAGAGGATATACAGAGAGTTCATTGTGACCCCTTCATTGCTCTCACCGGCAGGAAGTCAGCTAGGAGGATTTTGGTAAATTTTAGAACGTACACATTGAAGGAAAAGATACTCACAGGGGCATTGAAGGCAGGATCTTAAAAAAAAAAAGACTGGTCGTATCGTATCAGATCGGACCTATCTCGCACCAAGCTTGATCGTCAATGGGAACTTGGTAAATGTACTCCTGAACTAAAAGAGTTAGGAGCAACAGCAACAATTAGATTTCCGGCTTCACAGAGAGTGATGCTAAATAACAAAATGCACAATTTTAGAGATCCTAATGAAGTAAAAGCCTTTATAGATGGAAATAAAGGATAGCCACATCAGTAAGTTATTTGTACATAGATGCCCGCCGAGACAGGGAAAAGCTCAAAAAGAGGTGTAAGATTATACCTCAAGAAAAATGGGAGGGTTCCCCAGGGTGGGTGAGGGGGGCACAGATAGGGAAATAAAATGTATAAAAAATCTCAAGAAAAATTTCACAAAGGATGAGGGAGCATTAGGGGAAAAAAACAAAAAAAAAGTCCTCAATTGTCACAGCCGTAGTTTAGGTTTAGGTTTTTTTTGTCTACCAAGCAACATAATAATAATAATAATAATACTGAGTTTTATAGAGCGCAAGCAGCTACCTCCGTAGGAAGTGTCCCGGCGCTGGCGTGAACAGTGAGAGTCATACTGCAAAGAGATGAGATTTATTGTGTGAAAAGCCATGTTTTCAGTAGGCTTCTGAAACAAGGTTCAGAGGGTGCTTGTTGGATTTCCTGTGGCAAGGTGTTCCAAAGCAGTGACGTACTTGCGGAAAAAGTTCTGCCACCCAAGCGCGCCCTTTTCACTCGAGGGACGTGGAGATGGACCTTATAGCTAGACCTTAAGAGTCTGACCTGAGAATATCTAGGCAGTCGTTTTTTTAAGTAATTTGGGCAGGTCCCATAGAGGGCTCTGTAGGCCAGGGTGAGCGCCTTGAATTTTATGCGACTTGCCACAGGTAACCAGTGTAGCATGCGCAAGTGAGGAGAAATGTGATGTCTAAAAGGGACCTGCCTGAGTAATCTAGCCGCTGAATTCTGAACGATTTGCATCTTATGCAACAAAAACTTCGGGAGGCCTAAATAGAGGCCATTGGCATAGTCTAGCCTTGAAGTGATTGTGGCGTGGATAATCGTTTTGCGGCAGCTCACTGGGAGCAGTCGGAGAAATCTGCGCAGGCTCCTCAGTTTACCTATGCATCCTCCAACAACCTTCTGTATCTGGGGAGCAAAGGATAGGCCATTATCCCATGTAACCCCCAAATTCTTTGCCTTTATGCTCGGAGATGGTGCGGGACCCATCTCTTCCGGCCACCAGAACTCAGCGGGGGGGGTGGACGCTTGTGCCAAAGAAGATCACCTCCGTTTTGTCCGCGTTTAATTTCAGCTTGCTGGTATTCATCCAGCAGGCCACGTCTCGAAGGCAGCCCTTACAGTTAGAAAATGCTGCCTCAGAAACCTCAGAGAATGGGAAGACCAGCTGGGTGTCATCAGCGTAGGAAATTGCAGTGACTCCCCAATTGGCAATCAGCGTGAGCAGCGGGGCCAAGTAAATATTAAAGAGCAGCGGGCTCAGGGCAGAGCCCTGTGGGACCCCGCAGTTCAATCTCCTGGAATCTGAGGAGAAGGTACCAAGAGCCACCTTCTGCGATCTGTTGGACAGATAGGAGTGGAGCCAGCCCAATGCCTGGGCTTGGAGGCCGATCTCAGCCAGGCGTTGTAATAGCCTGTCGTGATCCACCGTATCAAAGGCGGCCGATAGATCCAGGAGCACCAGCATTGCTGATGCTCCTGAATCCAGCGACCACCTGACTGACTCGGCCACCTTGATCAGGGCGGTCTCGGTGCTGAAGCCGGCTCTAAAACCTGATTGTGTTTCATGCAGAGCGTTACTATACTCCGTGAATTTATTTAGTTGCCGCTGGATTAATTTTTCGAGCATTTTACCCGGCGCTGCCAATAAAGAAATGGGACGAAGATTACTCAAATCTTCTGGGGCCCCGTTTGGCTTTTTTTTCAACTGGAGTATGGTAGCGTGCTTCCAGCACTCTGGGAACACTCCAGAAGAAATGGACACAATCCATATGTGCTGGAGAGTAGGTGCCACAAAATCCGCCATCAAACTCCAGAGTTTTGGTGGGCAGGGATCATCAGGAGATCCTGATTTGCAACTGTTAATTTCCTGCATAACGGCATCTCGTGCAATTGGTTGAAATTGGCCCAAAGTTAATTGAGGCGCTCTATACTCCATGACATCTGATTTAACAGTGCTTACTGCAGGAGTGAAAGAGTCAGATACTTTCAGAATTTTGTTCTCAAAATATTCAGATATAGTATCGCAGAGTTTGTCAGACGGAGTCACATCCAGCTCAATACATCTGGGTTTAAAAAAAGACTGCACTATCTTGAACACTTCTTTGCTAGAGTGTTCTGCTTGATGGATGGAGGTGAAGGAAAAAAGTTTCCTTGCGATTTGTATAGATTTGTGCAAAGCACGGATGGCGGCCTTGTAACGTGCCTTCGCCAAGCTGCAGTAGTCCGCCCTCCAAAGTCGCTCTAACTTTTTACAGGCGGACTCCTCCACCCTCAGTTCCTCAGAGAACCAGGGAGCGGAGGGGGAGTCTCTGCAGGACATTGCCCGTTTAGCTGGCGCAATAGAATTCACCATATCGCCTATCCATTTTGACATAGCCACTGCATCCTTATTAACATCAGATGAGAGTACAGGAGGGTTGTGGGCCAGGACAGGGCCTATGTTTTCAGGGATCAGGCTTTTCCACTGCCTCTTCAGAAAGGAGCGTCTCCCTGTTTTGGGCCCTGACCCGGGTAGCCTGACCGAGAATGGGATTAAAGCATGGTCCGACCAAGTCAACTTTAGAGGTGTACCCACTACCAAATCGTTGATATTGGAGAAGATTAGGTCAAGCATATGGCCTGCTTTGTGTGTGGGAGCTGTGCTACATAGTGTCAGGTTAGCAGCATTCAGTGTTGAAATAAGCCGCTCAGCTAGTGGGCAAGCCGCCGCCTCGGCATGCACATTAAAATCCCCCACAGCTATAAAGTAAGAATGGAGGATAGAGCTTTGGACAATGGCATCAATAAGAGCCTGGAGTGTGTTTTACTTTATTTTTTGGAATGCCGGTACAGAATAAAATTAGTGGTCTGAAGATAATGACATGGAATGTCAACGGACTAAGAGTCTTACCTAGAAGACAAAGAATTTTAGAATATCTGAGACTCTGTGATTTGGATATTATTTTTGTTCAGGAATCACATTTGGCAAAAGAGGAATAGCCAGATGTAATAAAATATCTACCTTGGCTAGATTACTGTTTATATACTTCACAATCAGTTACTATAAAAGGGGTAGCAATTTTGATCAAAAAAACATGTCATAGTGTACTGGGAGAAACATTGGTTGACCGTCAGGGAGGTGGATTATAGTTGAGCTTAAAGTAAAGGGTCTCTGGGTAGCTTTAGTGGGGTATTATGGCCCCAATTTAGATGAAACAGAACCCCTGAAAACTTTATTTTTACATCTACTTGAGGTGAATCTCCCTATTATCATGGGGGCGATTTCAATACCACTTTGGATCCAAGTCATGACTCTACATCTAAGAGGTCAGCAGCGTCAACCCAAAAATGAGGGCGGTAGTGAAGCAAATAATGCAAGAATAGATATTTGGTCTACAAAGGGCCCCAAACTTCGACAAGCTGCAGGGAGGTACACTTTTCATAAAAAAACCATGGCCATAGGTCACAAATAGATTTCTTCTTAGTTTCATCTTCGATTAGTCAGCAAATAAGTAAAGTATCGCACATACCAGAACATTTGTCAGATCACTCTACAGTTGTTTTATATCTTGAGGTAAAACATAAAACAGAGGAAAGGAGATGGACTATGAATAGATCCTTACTATTGGATTTAACAATAATAACTACCCTGCAACTATCCACAAAGGAAATTTTCAACATTAATTGCCTGCACCTTTGAACACGGTCTGGGACACTTTTAAAGCCTACCTCAGAGGTATATTAATTGGTCTCCGTAAATCATATAAGAACAAGGAAAAAAAAGAACTTGAGGTACTAGAAAAGGCAGTGAAAAGAGCACAGAGAGTCCTAGATGACTATCATAACACAACAAGCATTGGAAATGCAATAGGTCTCGCATTAGAAAAGTTGGAGCTATTGGTCTTGTAAATGACAAATATTTTATTTATTTGTTGGTTTTTAAAATAGCTAAATTGATAGCTTTGTCATTTACAACGCCAATAGTTATAACTTTCGCGAATGTGACACCTATAGCATTTGGAATGCAACATGTTTTGTATTTACGTGACATAGATGGCAGCTCTGGTCGTTAGGCCACATCTCTAGAGAGCAGGAGAGTGCAGCAGGGGAGAGAAGCACAGCAATGCAATAGGTCTCGCATTAGGAGATTTTGAGCTATTGGTATTGTAAAGGACACATTTTTCATTTATGTGCTTGTTTTGAAAATTGCGAAATTAATAGCTTTGTTATTTACAATGCCAATAGTTTTATCTTTCGCAAATGTGACACCTATTGCAACACAATATGTGTTTTAGCACTGAGTGGTGTGAGGGTGAGTGGGTGTGTGAGGGTGAGTGAGGGTGAGGGTGTGTGAGGGTGAGGGTGTGGGTGTGTGAGGGTGAGTGAGGGTGTGTGAGGTGGTGAGGGTGAGGGTGAGGGTTAGGGGGTGTGAGGGTGAGAGGGTGACAGAGTGTGTGTGAGGGTGAGGGGATGAGGGTAAGGGTGTGTGAGGGAGAGGGGGTGATGGTGAGAGGGTGCGAGGGTGAGGGTGGGTGAGGGTGTGTGAGGGTGTGTGAGGGTGAGGGGGTGTGAGGCTGAGTGAGGGTGAGAGGGTTGTGAGGGGTGTGAGGGTGAGTGAGGGTGTGTGAGGATGAGGGGGTGAGGATGTGAAGGCGCGTTTGGCAGTGTATGTTTTAACGCTCGGAATATCATAATTAAACGTACGTAGCGTCACCAGAACTCATTTTGTTTAAAAAAAAAAAAAAAAGTAATAAAAAATTCGCAGTCTGTTGCTGTCCTTGCAAATCAGAGAAACACTGCACGGTAACAATTATTCACCTTCCTTTTAAGTACGTGCAGTTGGGCACACCTGGTGTTTTCAGTCCAGTCCAACCAAACACCGCAATTTGCGCGCACATTCAGAATAAACAAATCTTCTTTCGTCACCATGAAGCCAGTAAGTGTTATTCTTTACACTTGAAAGCTCTAGCATGCATCAAAGTGGACAGTCACGCTGTCTGTAAAGCTGTGGATTTGCTTGTTGACGATTTGCACAGGCCAGTAATCAACTAATGGCATCAGACTGAACAGTTAATCGTGTTGTTTACTTGGTCGGAAGGAAAAACGTCAGCTGAATTGTGTCAGCACTTATAAAATAATGGCGCGCGCCTGTTGAGACTTGCTGTCTGCTGAATTATCAGAAACCACGCAACGTTTGCTAAATTCCCCAAAGTTTGATTTCAATGAAGAAACACACATGGAAAAGAGGAACTTGGCCATAGTATACACGTTTAAAGGTGTACGGTTTTGTTGACATTGTTACAAAAACACTGATATTGGGGTAAAGTAGAATTATGTAACAGAATACTGCGCATGTGCACAAACAAGTTCCAGGCTAGACACAACATGATATCAGCTCTCCCAGTGATACTTACTCTTGATAACAGGAGGGGCCAGAGAAGGGGAGGGGGGAGGAGAAATGCGACACGGCGGGCAGGGGAGGGGGGAGTAATCAACTAATGGCATCAGACTGAACAGTTAATCGTGTTGTTTACTTGGTCGGAAGGAAAAACGTCAGCTGAATTGTGTCAGCACTTATAAAATAATGGCGCGCGCCTGTTGAGACTTGCTGTCTGCTGAATTATCAAAAACCACGCAACGTTTCCTAAATTCCCCAAAGTTTGATTTCAATGAAGAAACACACATGGAAAAGAGGAACTTGGCCATAGTATACACGTTTAAAGGTGTACGGTTTTGTTGACATTGTTACAAAAACACTGATATTGGGGTAAAGTAGAATTATGTAAGAGAATACTGCGCATGTGCACAAACAAGTTCCAGGCTAGACACGACATGATGTCAGCTCTCCCAGTGATACTTACTCTCGATAACAGGAGGGGCCAGAGAAGGGGAGGGGGGAGGAGAAATGCGACACGGCGGGCAGGGGAGGGGGCGAGGGGGGAGGAGAAATGCGACACGGCGGGCAGGGGAGGGGGCGAGGGGGGAGGAGAAATGCGACGTGCGGATGAGGGAACTGATGTGCACGCGCTTTTAAGCTCAATGCGCATGCGCATTAAGCTTAAAAGTCACGGGCACTGCAAGGAATCGCCACGATTCCTTGCAAGTTAGTTAAAGATTGGTTAAGCCCCCATAGTCTCGCAAGCTCGATGCGCATGCGCATCGACAGGCGAGACCTAATAAACGAAGGGGAACTAGCCAAGACTAAGGCTAATCAAGCTGATTACTTAGAGATTAAGATAAAACAAAAATGGGAGGCGAGTAAATTTGCAAATCATGATTACGGGGATGGCTGCGGCACATTTTTACCCTGGAAAACAAGGGCAGACCTAGCCTGGAATACCATTAAAGAAATTAAATGTCCGGAAACCGGGCTAGGAATAACAAAGGGGGGAAGGGATTAAACAAGCATTTTCAATGTGTGATCAACATCTCTATACAGAGAATCTAAGTCCAGACCCTGATCAAATAGCAGCCTTCCTTCAAGATATTGATCTCCCAAGTATTAGTGAAAAAGTAGGAAAGAGCTATCAGCCCCCTTCACGATTGAGGAAATTTATGGAGGCATTAAAAGCTTGAAGAAATGGAAAGCTGCAGGACCCAACGCTCTACCTAATGAAATATACTCTACTCTAAAGGAAGAGTTAGCGCCATATTATTGGATATGTTTAACTCCATCTATATCTCACAATCGGCTTTACCTGTATCATGGCAAGCAGCCACCATAATTGTATTATTAAAACCTAATAAAGACCCAAAGATATGTGAGTCATACAGACCGATCTCCCTACTCAACTCGGACTATAACATTTTTACTCAGTTAGGGCCAGATGTAGGTAATTTTTATTTTCCGACCTCTTAAATACCGAGTCATACCGACTCGGTATTTCAGAGGTCGGAAAATAAAAATACCGAGATGTAGGTAATTGCAGATGTGCAATTACCGAATCGGAAACAGTCGGTAATTTCCGATGCGGTAAATACCGACCAGTTGATGCCCATGCATTCCTATGGGCTTTGAAGCCCATAGGAATGAACGGGCATTTACCGGTCGGTATTTACCACATCGGTAAATACCGATAGCCACAAGGGTGCAGGGGGTGTCACTTTGACACCCTCTGGCACCCCCAAAAGAGGCTCGGGTGCCATGTGGCAGGCATACCTGCCCTAAGGGCAGGTCTGCCTGTCATATGGCATAGGTGTGCATGCACACATGTGCATGCACACCTGAAACGGTATTTTACCATCAAGTATTATTTGATGGTAAAATACCGATTTTGTACTGCTTGTGGGACTCAGAAGAGTCCCACCTACATACCAATTTACCGGTAGCCATAATGTTACCGACTCTGTATTTTACATACTCGGTAAATTTACCTATCGGTAAATTTACCGAGTCTGTAAATTACAGGGACCTACATGTCAAATTGCTTTTACCGGGTGGTAACGGCCGAATTCGGCCGTTACCACCCGGTAAAAGCCTACCTACATCTGGCCCTTAATCACCAAGAGACTGGAGAGGGTGATCGGTCTTGTCATTCACGAGGACCAGAAGGGCTTTATTAAGGGCAGACACCTTCACGACTTAACTCACAAACTAATAGGTACAATTGACTTGGCCACCACATACCACAAACCGTAAACAATCATGACTTGTGATGCAGCTAAAGCGTTTGACAGGGTGAATTGGGTGTTATTACAGGAAATAATTTGGCGTTTCAATCTGGGTGATAAGTTTTTACAAGTTGTTAAATCCTTATATAATAGCCCAGTTGCACGGGTATTGGTACATGGATCCCTTTCACCTCAATTTAAAATAGGAAGAGGAACCAGGCAAGGGTGTCCCCTTTCTCCACTGCTTTTTGATATGTTTATTGAGCCACTTGCTATTAAGCTAATGAAATCTCAGGAAATAACTCCTTTTGTTTGTAATGACTGAAAAAAAAATAAGCCTTTACGCGGATGACCTAATGATTTTTACGGGTCATTTACAAGATTCAATATCGACTATTTGGGAAATCATAACAAGATTTGGGGAAATATCTGGTTACGAAGTGAACCACGATAAAACTGAAATTATGCACTGGAACAAACTTTACAGTTCTCCACAGATTAAGCAAAATATTAGGGGCCTCATTTATGAGGCTGTGCGTCACTTTTACGCCGCCAGTGCGTCACTTTTTGTGACGCACCAGTGGCGTAAAAAATGCGCCTTGTTGCGCCCTATTTACAAAGTGACGCATCTAGGTAGATGCGTCACTTTGTAAACCCCAGCGCCACATTATACCTGCCCCAGGTATAATGTATGCAAGGGGGGCGTATTGACGCAAGGAAGGGTCGGAGAAGTGACGCAGTGAAATCTATGAGATTTCACGGCGTCACTTTTAGGACACCGTTGCGTCAAAATCTTGCGCCTGCCTCACAGCAGGCGTAAGACTGACGCAGGCCCTTTCACATGGGGCTTGCCCCATGTGAAAGGACGTTGCTGGAGTTGCGTCACTTTTGTGACACACTCCAGCAATGCGTCACTTTTGCGCTTACAGATACGTCAGAAATACTGACGTATCTGTAACTCCTTGCGACATGATGCGTCATACATTAAATATGACGCATCAGGAATGTCGCAAGGAGTGCGCACTGAGAAGTGACGCATCGCTGCTTTCACGCAGCAGTGCGTCATTTCTCATAAATGAGGCCCTAGGTATTTGGGCATAGAGGTGGTACAAAAAATTGATTCAAAAGCAAAGGTTAATTTTGATAAAGTAACAGCGAAAGTAAGAACACAACTACAGAAATGGGATGCTTTGCCATTATCCTTTTTAGGCAAATCTAATCTTATAAAGATGTCTATCCTTCCAAAATATACGTTTTTATTTAACTCTATTCCTCTGGAGTTTAAGAAGGAATGGATAAATAAGTCTTTTTATTAGTTTCATATGGGCAAAAAAAGCCCCCAAATAGCGTGGCAGAAGCTTAGAGCTAAAAAAGAGAATGGTGGGATAGCAACTCCAGATCTTCTTCAGTATCAGAGGGCATTCCACCTAAAAATCTTCAGGCAGCTACTGGGTGACACCCCAGCATTTTCAGCACTATTTCAGGCTCTAACAGCTATTTATAAATCCCAAGCTAGATTCTTCTTGTTTAAATTTGGCGACCCAAAATACTACAAGAAAGTGAAATTAAAAGTCCTATTTGCAGCCTGCAGGGGATGGCATCAAATAAGAGTTTCACAACGTATCCCTTATTACAGTACTTTGGCCCCAATTTGGAACTCACCGGGAACCCCAATTTGTTTACAAGACTAGCCAGAGCAATTCCAGACAATGGAATAGAAAGGTGGGGAGAGTTGTTGGAGGATGATGAATTGATATCATGGCCAAATCTTCTAGCTGCAACAAAGGGGGACATCTCTAAATTTAAGTATCTTCAATTACTAAGCTGGCCTAAATCACTTAAAAAAACTGGAAATGGAAATGCGTGGTTTGAATGGAAGGCAGTGACTTTTCCAGTGGGACGGAAGGACATTGCCATATGGCACTGGAATATGATCCACTCCAATGAAGATCTGCAGCAGTGGCCCGGATCTATTTGGAGGAAAGAGCTGCTGAGCTGCTATCGGGATACCTCATGGCAAGTATCTCTATCTCTTCTATGGCAAAGTGTTAAAGCTGCACCATTAAGAAGAAAACATCTATTTACAGTTCACAAGGCTTATTGCACCCCGAGAAGATTATCCAAGTTTGGTTCCAGGAGAGGGAAATGTCAAAAGTGCGGGGAAATAGAGGCTGATGAAGTACATAAGTTTTGGAGATGCCCAGCAATTCATTTGTTTTGAGAGAAAGTAGGTGAGACGATTTTCAGCATCATGGGGGTTGAAGGAAAGGTGAGTCCCCCACAGGTAATTTTTGGGGTAATACCAGATGAGGATACTTTAACTACTTTTTCAAAGAAGTATAAAAGTTTAATGTTTGTGCTAATTTTACTGGCACGAAGGGAACTATGTATTAAATGGGTTTTACTTGTCCCACCGTTAGAGAGCGAATGGATCAACTTGGTCCACAGGGTTGCCAAATAAGATAGGGCAATACGCACAACAACAAAAAACTAGA